>NC_141025.1:63150000-63502500 GCF_052040795.2 Danio rerio | reverse complement strand
GATCCATCCTGAGCACCCTCAATCTCCCTCAATTATGCAATCTCCACACATAATTACCAACTAGCTACCCGGGACTCGAACCAGCGTCATTCTTGCTGTGAGGTGACAGTGCTAACCAGTGAGCCCCCGTGCTGCTTACATCCCTTCCAATAATTTTAAAGAATTTGATGTTTTGTGTTGCTTTTGAAAAAAAAAAACTGAGTGCATCTATTCAATTCTGTCTATTTCATTAGTAAATTTAAACAACAAATCTTCTTTAAAGGTGTTAAAGATCAGTGTAAAGATGATAAATGGAAGTGAGTAGCTGTTTTAACATGGAGGAAACTCAAACATTTCTACTGTGGCTGGGCGGTATGGGCAAAATATCATATCTTTGTATTTCTATGAGGAATATTGGTATATGATATCCATCCGTTATTTTCCCATAAATGGTTAATTGAGAGTTAAAGCCTTTATTAAAACTCTATTAAACATTTTTTGAGCAAAATATAATTCAAACACAGGAATTTCCCTCCCTGTTTACAAATAAAAAAAGCGGCACAATAAATAACAGCTGCACAAAATCTTTGATAAATAAAATACAGTACATGGGTTTTATCCTGCTTAACACTATACACAACTCTACTGTGCTGTTGTGCTAATAACAAAGTAAACAAAACCATAGAAAACAAAACTACATTGTCAGAGCAAAAAAGGAACACACCTAAATAGTATTGCAAAAAGTAATGTAGGATAGAAGAGAACCACATTGAATGTAAATACGAAACACAAAGTATTTTAAGTCACAATTACAGTTTTGTTGTAAGCAATCCTGTATACCACAGTTATGTGATTTACAAACAACTATTGAATCAGCTGTATATTTTTTAGTTACACATTTACATGTATTTATTGTGCACAATTATTAAACAGTGCACTGAATCGAAGATATCTAAAGAGAAGTCTTTCACGCCATATAAAAAAATCCTACACTTTTTCTTTTGTTTTGACTAAACCTGTTTTACTAAATATTAAATAATTAGATGAAAACGAATAGACTATGAGAAGTAACAAAATTGTTTCAGAGTGCTGTGATGAAATGCTGGTTAAGCATATAAATGTAAACAGTCATTATAGCAGAGCAGAACGCAGAGCTAAATGTGTTATAATCTATCTATCTATATCTATCTATCTATCTATCTATCTATCTATCTATCTATCTATCTATCTATCTATCTATCTATCTATCTATCTATCTATCTATCTATCTATCTATCTATCTATCTATCTATCTATCTATCTATCTATCTATCTATTTATCTATCTATCTGTCTGTCTGTCTGTCTGTCTGTCTGTCTGTCTGTCTGTCTGTCTGTCTGTCTGTCTGTCTGTCTGTCTGTCTGTCTGTCTGTCTGTCTGTCTGTCTGTCTGTCTGTCTGTCTGTCTGTCTGTCTGTCTGTCTGTCTGTCTGTGTCTGTCTGTCTATCTGCATATTATATTAGATTAGTTTAATACTTTACATATAAACATCATAAAGAGCAGAAAAAATACCAGAATGATGTAAAAAATAAAAATAAAACTGCCTTTTTATGTCAAATAGTAATAACACAAACCAATTAGAATAGACTGTAAAGAGATAAAACACAGTTTGCTTAATTTTAGACTGTTTTGTGCTTGCTCTGGCTCTAGAATGAATCTTTCTAATAGTCGCGCTGGTGAAACTAACTTTCTCAGTTGGATGCACACCAACTTGCCTCTCGGCACAATGCCTTCCTCAGTGTATGATTCGAATTGTTATGTGTATTCGAAATGTTCTTTGGTCTTAAAATTATGACATATTTGTATCTTGGCTCACTTTGGTCCCAATTTCAGCAATTATATAATTGTTTGTGCACGTCACGTTCAAGAGCCAGCTGGGTCAGTTGGCATTTCTGTTTAGAGTTTGCATGTTCTCTCCGTGTTCACATGGGTTTCCTCTGGGTGCTCTGGTTTCCCCCACAGTCCAAAGACATGTGCTATAGGTAAACTGAATAAGCTAAATTGACCGGACCGCAGTGTATGTGTGTATATGTAAGAAGGTATGGGTGTTTCCCAGTGGTGGGTTGCGGCTGGAAGGGCATCCGCTGCTTAAAACAAATGCTAGATAAGTTAGCGGTTCATTCCGCTGTGGCGACCCCTGATTAACAAAGGGACTAAGCCGAAAAGAAAATGAATGAATAAATCATTTTTTGGATGACTCCAACATTTTTCAAAATATCTTATTTGTTTAGTAAAAGAAAGAAACTCGTAAAAGATTGGAACCACTTGAAAGTGAATAAAGTATGAGTACATTTAGACAGATGGCAGACTAACCCTTTAAGCTACTGCAGTTCTCCAGTCACATCATAGACTTCAGTGTATGTACTGTATGTTATTATGCATTATCTCATTTCTTTCCCAGCTGTTTATGTTCACACTCAAAACCAACTGCATGTATCTGAACTTTGTGTGTTTTTGATCTATTTTTGTGTGTATTTGACAGCGTACAAGCAATTAGACAAGCAATTAACAAAATTTCTTTGCTTCCACTCAAAAAAAAAAAAAAAAAAGGGGAGAAAAACATAGCATGGCAAAATATCTGATCTGTGGGGTATTTTTAGCTGAAGCTTCACAGACTCATTTTGGGCCATGAGACTTTACTTAATAGGTCACCTTTAAATAAATCTGTCATGAAAACACTGTGTAAATGTTTGCTTTGTTCACTTGTTTTTTCTCATGCTGTACTGAATGTCAAACAGCTTTCAAAATGTCTTCATGTGTTTGATTTGAAACCATAGATAATCAATTTTATTCCCTGTAGTCATCAGAACATGCCACACATGACAGCAGAGTCAACACAGGAGAGGATAGGCTCTAAATGCATATCAAACAGACGGCCATGCTCGTTGTTGTTCTAGCCATGGGAAAAGAGACACAAATGTCATGTGGAAGTGTAATAAGCATTTCCGCTGTGGCTTTGAATTCCAATTAGAGCATCTTTTTCAAAACGGCCTGAGGTGAAGGCTGAAGCCAAATGAAAAATACAACGCCAATATTTTTTCACTATTGATTTGATGCACTGAAATAGTTTGAAGCAAACAAGTCCTATTCTTTTTGAACATTTGCACCCTTCCCCCCCCTCCTCGCCTAACCCCCATTTATTTCCAGGATGGCCTTGGCTGACTCCAAATCAAGATTTTTGGCAGGCATGAGCAGGTTTTATTTCATTTTATATCAGCCGAATCAAGGTCTAGCATAATGATTCAATTTCTTTTACTGCCACATACATGGAGGTGTATCTTCAGGATAAATCAAGTTGTCTGTGCTTGGGAGTCTGCCTTTTGCGTTACTGAAAATGGAAACTGGAGATAAGTCCATAAATTCTAATATGTGCTGGCATGTATTCGTTTAATTTACACTATTGCGAATGAGACTTTTCTGATATTCCATTTGGCAATCAAAAAGCATGTCAACACATTTTTAACTTCATTTAACCTTACCTCAGCCTCAATTTTATGAACATTTCACTTGATATTGGAAACAGTTAGTTTTAGACGTATCTTTTCAAGAAGGTAAACCTGTATACTACATAATATGACTTAAAGTGCCATGAAAGCCCCCTCTTTCGGTTCATGTCCACCTCAGAATTTTTTCAAAAATTGCTTCATGATGGGCGTGGAGCTCGGCGAGCAGAGGGAAGAGTGGGCATGGCCAGCGGAGCAGGGGAAAAAAAGAGGAGTGAACAACTGTTGTCAGTTGGCTCACAAAATAAGACACAAACCGTGAGGATACGCATGATTTTATACTTTACAAAGAAAAAATTGAAAGAAAAAAACAGTAATTTAATATCTTGAGTACATATGTTATTCGTAATTTCATATACACATGACCACAATTTGTTATATCATTATTAAGAAGACTATGTAAACACTATAAATGAGGAGGACTTCTCCTCCTGAATCCCCGGGTCTGGTTGCTGACATAGTGGATAGTAGTGCAGAAGGTCTCTTGCCCTGTCTATTCCAACCATTAAGCCTGCCAGTAATCTGAAGGATTTTAAACATAGGGGAACACAGCAGCATGGATATAGGCGATGTGTCCGAATGGTAAAGAAATCAACTGATAAAAGACAAAAATCACCATTCTCCAATTCTCGTACAGCTCTCTCGACAAAAATGCTTGCTGCAAACCAACAGCTTTGTTTTATCAGGCCTGACCGCAAAGCAGCGAAACACATGCAACAAACCCTGTGAATCATGGAAACAAACACATGAACCTTTAAAGGGTCACGAAACACCAGAACACATTTTTTGAGCTGTTGACAGTCGTATATGTGTCCCAGACTGCTAAAAACACTATTAGGACACCTATATTTCACTAAAAAGTGTAAATTGGTTGTTTTTGCGTTATTTCAAGTAAATTCGTACTTCCGGTTTGAAACAAATTTTTAAAGCTGCGTCACGGTCATGACATAATAGCGTTGTATTCCAGCGTGCAGACTGGGCGTCTGTGCCAGAGTGAGTCTTATTACGTCTTACAGTGTGATGCATTAACGCATGAGTAAGGCTTGGTTTAAACCAATCAGCTTGCTCTATTGTGCAACTTCATTAATATTCATTACTGTCAAAGTGTTTAGAAGACACTTACACCACGTTGTGTTGGCAAAACAAGTGTGAAGTGTTGCTTTTATAGTTTGCTGCAGTTAAGTTTTATTTTCATTTTCTCTCTGTGAGAGCTCAGACTCCCGTATGGATTAGCAGTGTACGCGACGCTCGACAACAATAACTTGCGTGTCTAAGGAGGAACATTGTTTATCTGAGAGCTGTTCTCATCTGCAAACACTGAGATCCGTATTCGCTTGTAGTATTCTCTTAATAAAGACACGGCTCTAATTGCTGGTGATTGTCCTGTCTCTACAGATTTGGTAAGTGAGCGACCAGTGCTCTTTGTTTATTCAGTTTTTTCGTATCGAACTAAGTTAAGCACTGAGTGTAAACATGTTAGCACCACAACCAAACTTTAACCTCGTGCAGGGTTTTCACCGCATTAAGTGACCGGAATAACACACGCGGCTTTCTGACGCTACCTGCCGTGTGCATCTAAGTTTCCAGGAAATGCGGAGGTTTTATTCTCTCATTCGCCGTGCGGTATCAAACATTGCATGAAAAATACACGCTTATAGCAGTTCCTCGAATCAAATATCTCGTTAGTCGCGAGGGGCATGAATGAATTCCCTGAATGAAAGAGCCAAACTGCAGTTAAAGTCCACCATTTAATAATTTGGCAAATAATTTGACTACAGATGTTCATGTAGGTTAAACACCATCACTTTCTACTGTGTGTGTATGTGTGTATTTTGACTCTGAAACTCGCGCGTGCGCAAATAGACACTTCCACACCATCCCACTTTTCTTCCTCCGACACTCCCCCCCTAAACAGAGCTAGACACACCCACTTTTCTGACTTTTTAAAAGTAGAGGTGTGAAAACACCCTGCTGAAACGAGAGGGTTTCATGGCCCTTTAAAGGGGACCTATTTTGCAAAAATCCCTTTTATAAGGGGTTTAAACACAGTTGGGTGACAACAGTGCATCAATATACCCAGCTTTTAATGGTAAAAGTTAGATTAGTAGTATTTTTTTATAACCACACTTCATAGAAATACTTTGATTTGATTTGTTGTTTTTGAATCTGCCACTATGCTGACACATAAGCATTTGTAGCCCTGCTCCCTTTAAAAAACTGGATCACAATCTCTTTTGAATTTAATTTTCGTCAGAATTTTTGCAGGTAAATAAAATTAATGCGACATCATGTTGTGTCAATCACATGACATGTGAACATGCAGATCCTTGTCAATGGCCCAGCCATTGAATGTCAGAATGTCAACTGGCCTGTTAATTTCATCTTTGTACTTTTTAATTGCGTTTTTTTTGCATCCAAAAATATCGCTTTAAGGGGCGTTTTGGCAATTCAGAGGTGCCGTACTTGATAGGGATGCATCACTACAGTTAGCCAACGGTTCAATGCATACCTCGGTTTTTGAACACGGTTTTCGGTTCGGTTTGGTTCTCATGGCTTGACACGTGTGTTTTTTTATTCTATAGGCAATAGGAACAGTAAGGGGTTAAGGAGTGTAGGGATAATTGGATTTATCAAATATTAAAATCAATATTTAGGTATTGATATTAATATTTTAGCCTCACGTGGGGGCACCAATTAATGTAGAAATAACGGATAAATAACTCCTTTTAACGGGGCACCAGACAGCTTTCCACTGTCAAAATAACTAACAATAAAATATTGTTAATTAAATTATACAAATGAGGAGTTTAATATCTGGCCAAATCTGAAGGATTATGAGATTGTTTGACTTGTAGAGCCTTTTTCTGTATTATCAACACAATGAAGACACAATTGTAAGAAATGTGTATTTATTAACAAAATAGTAATCAAGGGTAACTACAATTACTAAATGTACAATAAATGAAGTGCATAGGCGAGTGATGAAGGTGATTAAGTTAAGGTAAAGTAAACCTTATTCTACAATAACAAAGAACTGAGGAAGGCTTTGTTATTAATGAATATCAGTTATAAACATCTAATTAATTAGAATATTTTACACTGAAACACACTATGCCAAGGTCTAATTTAGAGGGTTGGAAAGTGGAATATTTACGTTTCTGCCTTTAATGCAGTGGTTGGAAGAAGTTGGATCTTCCTGCAGATCTTGAAGCATGAAACGAGCAGACTTTACTCCCTTGAGCATTGAGAAGAAGAAATCTATAGTTTCTGGAACACGCAGACAGGAGATTGGTGGTTTCTGGAGGTGGTGGTTTGATGTCGGGGACACGCTGATGTCTTTATCCTTGAGCGTAGAAATCTGTAGATTCTGGAACACGCAGAATTTTGAGATTTCTGGAGGTGGTGGTCTGATGTCGGGGACACGCCGACGTCTTTATCCTCAAATGTAGAAATCTGTATATTCTGGAACATGCAGAAACTGAAGATTTCTGGAGGTGGTGGTTCGATGTCGGGGACATGTTGACGTCTTTTCTTTGAAGTTAAAGTTCCTGGAAATCTGGGACACGCGGATTTCTGGAGGTGGTTGTCTTGAAGATATGATTTCAGGCGCCTTGGAAAAAGCACTGTGAATCCAATTACCAATTCCTTGCTGGAACACGCAGCAAAAGTTCTGATATCTAGGACAGAACCCCGCAAACCGCCCTGAACCACCCTGAACCACACTTTTACCACTCTTTGGCCACACTTGACCACACTTTTTGACACATCAACTTTCTCTTTGTTTAAGAGAATGTCTTTTAATACTTTCTCTGGAAGGCGGGATTGAAGGATGTCACCTTTCAAATCCAGCATTGTGATTGGATGATCCTGTGAGTTGGTCACTGGGAGGTGTCATCCATAATGTGGCCTGCATTTGCATAGTCATAGTCCACCGGTTAACTATTATAATATTTAAGAGTCTTAAATATTTTCCTATGCATAATTCACTTTCCAAACCACATCTAATTTACCCAAGGCGTTATTTGCAATAGATAGAGTCTAAACATCGCTATTTAATGTTGATCTTTACTCAAGCATTCATATATAAACCTTTAAAAGCAAAGTTTTATACAGTGGAGTATTTGAAGCAGTGCATATTAAATATATACATGATCAATTGAATCTACAGGTATATGAAGTGAAAGTTTCCATTTGTGTCTCTTTTGTGAAATGTTTTCTGATCCATGTGTCTCTGTGTTTGAGACAATGTCGAAGGTTGATTGGATCAAGAAGCGGTTTTGCAAGTTCTGGGCTCTTAACACCTTTGTCTTTCAGATAAACAAAAGACAGATGGTCACTGCTTAAATTGCCACTTTCTGATGAGCTTAAGAAAAGGGTTGACTGTTGCCTCACTTTGCCGGCGTTTCTTTGTACTGTTGCCTCAGCCTCACTTCACCGCCACTCATAATGTTAAAGTGTAGAATGATGGTCAAGCGCCCCCTAACTTTAGAGCATAGTGATTGGATATTTACTCGTGGGGAGGAGTTTCTTTATCTCAGCTCATGGATTTAGAGGCACACACAGTTAATTCAGGCAGATATGAAACACATAAATAATTTAAATGCATAACCGAGAAAACCACAATTTACAAGCGCGTATTGAACCGTGGATGTTGTGTTGTACGGTTTAATATTATATTGAAAACTGTGGCTTCCCTAGTACTTGAGAAATGCAAAATTCAGAATGCTGACACTTGGAGCACACAGAACTTCATGAACAATTTGTGTAACAGACATTGTATTTGATTTTTAAACTTTAAGTTTAGCAATTTACGCATCCAAAAATAGCGTTTTAAGAGCGGTTTTAACAATTTAGAGCAACTGTAGAAGTGAAAGCCAAAAATCAGGATGCTGTCACTCAGAGCACAGCGCACTTCATGACAAACAAAGCATGTCACATAAAGACAGAATGTGCCAGATATAGAGAACCACTGTTGTAGAGTACCATGTGCTGGTACCTTTCCCATGCCAATGTTTGACCAGTATGTGCATTTTTATGCCAGACTTTGTTCAGGATGAATAAATTCACATAAATTTGTTCTTTCTATGGCTGCAGTATAGCAAGCAATCCCACGCAGCTCTTTGATAAGGTAACAAATTCTCAGTTCTTTCCATGCCATGTATTGGATCTTTGGTGTTTTATTCGGACATGAAAAAAACAGATATGAAAATTTCAGACTTCAGTGTGCAAAGACCTTCTGACGAAATTGAATTTGGTTTTTGATTTTAATGAAGGATCTAATCGCTGCTGCCCTGTGGTTCATTCTGTTGGCCAGAGAGAATAGCAGACCATTTTTCAAAGTAATTTTGAAAGTTTCTGTCAGTTCCATGCTGAGCTGGTGCTCTTTTGGATTTGCTACCGCTGCTCTTATTACTGGCCTCCAGAGGGCCGCGCTATACGATTTGGAGCTGAAATATTCAGCATTACAGAGAAAAGCTGCTGACTGGCAATCAGGCCTGGAGAACTCTACTTCTAATAAGGGATGCCGTTACCCAAGGTGTCTGCTGTCTGTTCAAGAAAATAATTAGTTTGCTGCAGCAAAGCTCAATAAACCTAGAAAAAAAGTGTTCGTTACTATGTGTAATTCTGCATATGTGGAGAAAGTGCTTTGTTGTGAAAACCCTGGAGAAATGTTGTCTATGATGTAGCAGCGGTGAAACATTTCTAGCTCCTCTGTCATCTTCAAAGGTTTGCCTATGTTAGACTTAAAAATCGACCTATGTTCCTGTTGTTATTGTGCATCTTCATATTCTGTAATCAAACAGCCTTAACACGACAGATGGAGCATTTTCAACTCTAAACAGACAAATCAGAACTTTTCACCCTTGATTTATTTTCAAACTTCGATTTCTATGACCCAGTCAACATCAAGTAGGGAATTAGCCAATACAAAGCCATACAAAAAAAAATTATTGAAACTAAGTTGCAAATTTATAAACGTGCATGTTTGAACTAAAACTTGAAAACAAATGAGTGTAAAAAGTGACTTATTGATATTATTGATAGAACTAATAGCTAACTAGAAGACACACAGTGTCAAAATACATTAATATTAGGTTAAATTTAGGTCACAAGTGTCTAAGGGCAATGTTATTTTGATGTCCAACATCGACTTCAAATTACATTGATAATTTGTTGATTGTAGGTTGTGTTGGAAAGTGACCAAAATTCAAATAATGACTTATTCGTCAGGTATGGCAACTAAAACCCAACGTCTGATAGATGTAAAATTGCTAACATCCACAAAACGTCAAGCTGTAACACATTAGATGTTGATATTTTGTTGTTTTTAGGTTGCTTTGGAAAGTAACAAAAATGCAACATCTATTGGACGTTGGACATTGACATCAGCCTGATGTTGGGTTCTGACGTCAACCTGATTTCCATTTCCAAACAAAATGTAACATCTCATGACGTTGGGGTGCAGCAACAGTCTGACGTCATGTTGACATGCTGTGCTTGCTGGGTAACTATTAAAAAGTTCCCTCAAAAGTTGTTGCAAATTGTCCTTGATTTAACAAAAACTAGGAAATCATATAACAGTTCAACTAAAGTTAGACTCAATGTTAAAGCAAAACTAACTGAGTTCACACTGCACGATTTTAACTCTTATTTTTTCTCTCTGATGAGTTTTGTGTAATCTTCATTTTCCTGAAATTGAAGGCAAATCAACGTGAAAATCATGCAGTCTAAATTTTAGGAAAGACTCTTTCAAAGAGAATCACTGACTTGTCGCTGATACTTGTGAAATATTTGACATGTTCAAAAACCTTGACCCGTCGATAATTTAAAATCCTGCTGTTTGAAAGTGAGACAGGACAATGGGGAGTTTGGCGAGGAGTTAGGCCACAATATCCGGTGCATGGATCAGGTTTGGAGAAAGAGAACAGTCAATGTTCTTACTACAATGTTAGACCCAATAAATAATGGAAAGTTTGGAAAACTTTGAAAGGAGCATCCTTGCTGTTTTATTGTTTTGTCTTACCTGTAGCCTACCACAACATCTCCAGTCTTGCACTAGAACTTTTTTTTTAACTGTTCTCATGTGGATTTTGTTCTGAAAAGTGAATTGATCCTAATTGTGTAATTTTGGTGACATATTGTGGTCTTTTCAAAAGAACGTGGAGCTAATAATTCCTATGTGTGAAGGTAGAATGTTAATCAAATTGTTGATTTTATGATGTGTGACTATAAAAATATTAAATGAATAAGCTTTGACCATTAGAAGCTGGTTATATTCAGAGACTAGTGCCACATAACTCTGTTTAACTCTTTATAAAAGTATTTTTTGCGTAATGGGTCCTTCTCTACTTTAAGTAAAAGTAGAAAAGTAAATCACAGCATAATTTTTGAGTGTATGATGATATGACAAGTATTTACACAAACATTTGTTTTCCCTAAAAGTATTTCATACTACCTAGCTATCACTGATGTCAATAACTGTTTACCAGATTGATGTAAAATGCTGTTATGAATTCCAGTAAGTGACAATGTCATTTTATAAATAGAGTCCTGCATTTGTGCCCGACTTTTTGGCCAAACTTTTTTTATGCCCTTAGGGCCGGGCTTTGGGCCAATTTTCACGTCATAACTAGCATGGCTACTAGTGTAGTGTGGCTACTAGTGTAGTGTAGTACTAGTGTGGGCTACACCCACCCAGTTTTTTTTTCCCACCAATTTTTTCTCCACCATCACATCCCTTCCGTGTCTCCGTAGTATTAAATAGAAACATAATACACATTTGCATTTCGGCTTTGTTTTCAAAGAAAATAAAATGTTTTTTACATGGAGATGGTAAAGGTAACTGTGCACCTTTTTTCAAGAGTTTACCCTGTAAATTTTAACTAGCGTAAATGAATTGGAAAAAATACCCGTAAGATTTTTAATTTTTTATTAGGGGAACAAATTAGAACAAAGCAGCCTTCCTCAAACTAAATCTAAAACACGACCATATGCAGGGCTTTATGAAAATCTATTGATGGTGGTATATTTTTAGCTGCTGTTAATAAAATGAAATGCTTTTCATGATGCATTCAATTCCTGATGCATCAAATCCTTACAATATGACAGTTCATGCATGCAGTTTCATGTTGACTTAAAGATTTTTCTCTCTTTTCTTCTTTTTCATTGACTCTCTCTCTCTCTCTTTTTCTCTCTCTCCCTCTCTGTCTCTGTGCAGGCTGGTAGAGAACGGTCAGCTGGAGGTGGCTACAGGAGGCTGGGTGATGCCAGATGAAGCCAACGCGCACTACTTTGCAATGATAGATCAGTTAGTTGAAGGCCACCAATGGTTGGAGAGAAATTTGGGTATGTAAATCATTTTGGGTTATGTAGGAATGCTTCTCATCAATTTTCTGTTTGCTTGAAATAAAACAAACGGTTGATATTGCCACATTTAATCTAAGACGGCAGACACATTTAATTTTTTTTTTAATCTCATAACTGTATAACATCTATAGTCAAAGACAAAAAGGCCATTTCAAGCATCTAAGCAATAAAAGCGTATTACAGCTGTAATCCTCCATCCTCTTAAATTATATTTTGTACTGTTAAATGTTAAAATAATGTCCGGTTCAGCCAAAATAATCATATATTTTAAGCCTATTATTAAAAAAGAAAATGTCCATTAATTAATTATGCTTAACACAGATGAGTGGGATTGACAAACCAACTGTAGAATTACTCTTTGCTCTAAATTCTCAGAGCACGAAAACAGTTCCCTTGTATAATTAGCACTTACTTGTGTATTGTAATGTAAATATAATGTGTATTTATTTATAATGCGCATATCATGTATACACCCAAAACGCTTCTCAATCATGAGGAGGGGGTCTCTCCACATCACCACCAGTGTGCAGCTTCTATTTGTATAATGCGGTGGCAGCCACAGGACAGCAACACCAGTGCGCTCACCACACAGCAGTGTGGAGTGGAAAGACAGTAATAGTCAGTTTGGTGGATAGGGATGATTGTATTGCCCTTTTGTGTTGAATCACTGAATACCTCCTTAATTGTAAGTTGATTTTGGACAAAAGCATCTACTGAAGCAGTGTTTCTCAACCACACTTTTGGGGGACCCCCAACACTGCATGCTTTGGATGTCTCCTTTGTTACACCCATTACAGGTCTTTCAGTCTCTGCTATTGAGCTGATGATCTGAATCAGGAGTGTTTGGTTAAGGAGACAGGGAAAATATGCAGAGCTGGTGGTCCTCCAGGAACGTGGTTGAGAAACACTGGGCTAAACGAATAAGTGTAAATAAAACACTGATTTACAGAAGACAATCAGCCAGAAAGTTTAAATGCCAACAAGATCTTGTCAGGCACATTTACAACAGCAATTTATTTGATCACTCTATTAAGGAATTACAGGTTGACTCCAAAATTCTAATCAAATCTTTATACTTATCTTGTTCTTTATATTTCATACCACCAGGTTTTACACATTAGTCAGGAATATAATGATATTGTATTTGTGACGCATTACTTTTTAACTTGTATAAAATATACAGTTGAATTCAGAATTATTAGCCATCCTGTTTAATTTTAATTATTTCATATTTTCCCCCAATTTCTGTTTAATGAAGAAAATATTTTTTCTGCACATTTATTAACATAATTGTTTTAATAACTCATTTCTAATAACTGATTTTTTATCTTTGCTGTGATGACAGTAAATAATTATATACTAGTTATTTTTCAAGATAAAGCTTAAAGTGACATTTAAAGGCTTATCTAGTTTAACAAATTAATTAGTCAAGTAATTAGTCAAATCATTGTATAACAGTGGTTTGTTCTGTTGCCAAAAATATTGCTTAAGTAGATTACTAATATTGATCTTAAAATGATAAAATAAAGTAAAACTGCTTTTATTCTAGCAGAAATAATACATCATTAAAATAAAAACATCAAAATATAAAGCATAACATGTACAAAGTACTATTTAAATGTTCTTGCTTCATTAAACATATAATAAATAAACACTAATTATTGCTCAGGAGAACTAATTATTTTGCCCTCAACTTTATATAAAGAATAATTGTATGGATTTAACCTTTGATGTGTATATAGAGAATTTTATATAAAGCAGACATGCCATAACTAGAGCCTGCCGGCCACAGTTGGCCCATCGTAACATTTGATTTGGTCTGCCATCCCATCTGAGCAGAGTAGGAAAATGATCGGTGTGGTTAAGAGATTGTCAATTCAAATTTAATGTAGCCCTTTGTGTATTTGTTTGATTTATTGGTATATTATCAAGAGGCAATACCCACTGAAATTAAATGTTTCAATTAAAAGGTGTAAATTAGTCAGACTCTGTTTTAATGTACATACTGTCACCTGACACTGCCAAGATTTTAGTGAGCAAATCAAGTCAAAGGCATTGACCTACTTAGTTTTTTATTGCTATAAGCAAGCATTTTAATAGTTTTACTGCATATAACAAATTAAAGTAATATTTTCCATTTATTTAAAAAAAATTTGAAAGCTTTAATTTAAAACAGTTTGGTAAATTTACCTTCGGCTCACAGCTTCAATGGTATTTGGTTTTTGGCCATTCATACAAAGAGGTTGGGGCATCCCTGAAATAAAGAAACCCATAGGTCTGTTTTACCAGTCAAAAATGGACTACAGTATTTAAATATAGTCAGTGACAGAGTGCAAACATACTTATGCCATAGTCCCACTGCACTTTTCGCCCCATAGACTTCTAGTCACATGCAAGCGAATGCTTCAAACTGGAAACGTAAGCTCGTGCGACAGTTTTCACAGTTCGATACATTGCAAAGTTCAAAGTTGGTGAACTTTGACATGCAAAATCGCATCACATGGCTGCGTGAGACCTATTGAAGATCAAAACCTGACCTCTGTGTACAGAAATGTAAAATATAGCTTGCTTTTTTAAATGTCTAATCATCTTGTTTAATCCCGCCACTTTTTGCAGCGGTTTACATCATAATTTCGCATGCTCCAACTCCAGTGTGACCGCGGCATTAGAGTTTTGTTCTATAACTAAACAAACATGCTAATCAGTGTCTTGAAGATCACTAGAAAGCTAAACAGGCTGGTGTGTCTGATTAGGGTTGGAGCTAAACTTTGGTCATCGAGCCTCCATGGCCAAGTCTAACATAATTTTGCATATTCAAAGTCAAATTCATACATATATTTGCATTCTGGTTTCATCACTCCACTGTGCATTACAAAACAGAACTAATTTCTATTCAAGTCCACCATCTCGAGTCAATTTCAAATGTCTATTTTCCAAATGATTAAAAGTACATTTTAAACCATATCTCTTAAACAAAGTAATAATTGCAAGCATTCATTTAATTTAATTTGGCTTTAACTTTTAGAGTAGTGTCATATTTTGAGATGTGTATTAGATCGTTACTTGAGTGTATTGTTAAACCCCTTCTGTGTACTCTTCAAGGTCTTATGAAATCAAAATTTACCATTTTTTTTTTCTAGCACACACTAGCTATGTTTCTATCCAAAAATGTGAATTAATTTTATGCACAAAACTGGAGTATCGCGTAAAAGGCATGCAAATAAAGCAGCGTTTCCATCCAGCGAGTCAAAGCAAACAAAATCGTCACTTCCTGATTATCTGGTGCTAAATATGAAAAGTAAAAACAGAATTTGCTGCAGTAGGAAAAGCGGCGTGAATCTTGACTTGCGCCTCCAAGGCAATCCTGACATGCTGTGAATATGCGGTGGCTTTGAAGGCATGAAACGCGGAGCACAGTTACTGTTGTATACTCTGTAGGTCATTAATAATATAATAACACTAATACTGAAATGGTTCAGACATTTTAGAATGATTGAAACAACATTTCAGATTTTTTACAATGCGCACAGCCTGCTGGTTTATCCATTCACACACATTTTTTTTCATCACAAGATCTTTTACAAAACCACATGACCTTTTTTAATGCGCACACTGGAATTTGTTCAATAAAAGTGTTTCCATCGTAGTTTATGTGCATCTTTTCTTACCGAATAAAAAGTTTATCCCACTCAGGTATGCACATATGTTTTATTTATGCGCATTTTCAAAATATATACGCATCTTGGCGTTTCCATCATGGTTTATGCGCATTTTGGATAGCTGGATGGAAAACAAAGCTACTGTTATTATTTTAGGTTTACAATTAATTCAAGATTAAGTTAATCCACTAAAAAAAAATCTTTAATCAGAATCTGACCACTTTACACCCATGTTTGGAGTTGTGGTCCTTCTGTTGACGTCAGTTTGACAGCTTCAACCACAATATTCTAAACCACACACCTTATACCATTAGTTTGCTATGAGGGAATTATGTGCAAAAAGAAATCCCCACCTTCTGCTCAATATTCATTTCAGTGGGCTATATATACACAGTTAGTGTGTTTTAGCCAATGATAAACTTCCAGCGAAAGGTTAATGTGACTACTATTAATTTTATAAGGTTTCTTTTACAGTATTGATGTTGTAAAGTAATTAAAATACAATCAGTAGAATAGACTCAGGTATTTATTTTGTTTTTCAAGTTATGGTTGGGTGATGTTGACCAATTTGGCATAGTACGATGTCTAATGTGAAACATTGCGATTCACGATGGCATCACCGTCATAGGCAGAGGTGAATTTATTATTTATGAATAATTAATTAATTGATAAGCAATTAATTATTTGTAGCCTACAGTTTCAACTATCTGACCCGCATGGTCTTTATTTTAACCATAACCAAATCATGAATAAATAAATAAAGATAAGTTACACACAAATTATTTCACTAAAATTACTAAGAACATGCATGAAAGCAGAAGATTGAAGCAGTGTAGTGACGCTGTAACACGTTACCTGATAAATTCAAAAGACAGAAGAGTCATTAGATCGAGACAAGATGAATTAAATATAACGTTTAACGACTATAGTGAGACACAATCCAGCTGTACATCCTTAATAAACTGTCCAACATGCTCTGCTCTTAAAGGCTTTTGTGCTCAAAGCACCTGCTGACTGCTGGGGCTCAGCTAGGACACAGACCTGGGCGTACACTGCAGCACATGACAGAGTATGTGTGTGGCGGGGCGGAGGATTGTGGTGCCGGCTCAGCATCATAAAGTCTATCGCGATAGACATTGGCATCATCTACCGACCCAACCCGAGTTTAAGTGTAAAACAAGATGAAAAACTGTGTAAGCATGAGCGCTGTCAGTAGCAGCAGGTAAGCGCAGAAACTCCATTGAAAATACTGGGGTAAACTAAATAGTTAAATCTGTGTGCATAGAGCCTGTTGGAAGTACATCAACATTCTACAAAAAAAGTCTTCAGAACTTCTAGTTCACGTGGATTTTAACTTGGAAGTAAAGTCAGAAAGACAATAAAATGTTTAACTGAGAAAAAACTTTCCAGTTTTGCTGTAATTTAAGGGAACTGTGGGCGGTCCTAGATTGAACTGGGTAATAAAATCTAGTTTCAGACCAATTTAAATTCTGAATCAAGCTCTGCTTAATATGTAGGTCATGAAACCCAACCTTTTAAATGCAATACTGTAAGGAATTTTAGCTCCTCTACATGTTTATGCTTCCCATATTTGCTCAAATACCTTTGGGAGAATCTTTTTTTTTTTCAATGTTCATTATTAGTGTATTAAAACATGGAGCAAAGCCGTGGCTCTCATTACCACACTTTCACTCTACCATCTGCTCTCCTGATATCTCAGCTGTTGGTGGATCTGTTCTCAAATATAGATTGATCGGAGAGGCAAATACTACAGTAGTCTTTGGCTTTCAGACAACATCTGTTTTTTTTTTGCTGTTAATGCCCTGCAACCGGTATTGCATTTGTGAGAACTGCTGCTGCTGTAATACGGTTTGTTCATTCTCATGTGCTCATGAATAGAAACGCGGGTCTCTTCAAGGTACACGTGTCCTTATGTATGCATCTCCTGCGTTTCTCTGTTCTGCAGATTTCTTCTGTTGTAAATACCCTGCCGATTTCATTCCTAGTTTCATACTTAAAATGGGACTTTGCTGAAAGTCATTCCAGCCAGAAATGAAAATATTATGTTAATTTACGCACTATGACGCCATCCAAAATGTATATGTTGGTTAGTTTTTCTTCAGTAAAACTTTAAAGAAGATTTATTTTAGATGAAACTTTGGTCGTTGGTAATTCATAGAATATAAAAAGATTCAAAATGTGTATTCATAAACGGTGGTGCAGTGGGTAGCACAATCGCCTCTCAGCAAGAAGGTCGCTGGGTCAAGCCTCAGCTCGGTCACTTGGCATTTTTGTGTGGAGTTTGCATGTTCTCCCTGTGTTGGCGTAAGTTTCCTCCGGGTGCTCAGGTTTCCCCTACAAGTCCAAAGACATGCACTATAGGTGAATTTCTGTTGTGGCAACCCCTGGTTAATAAAGGGACTAAGCTGAAAAGAAAAGAAAATGAATGAATGAATGAATGTTATACAAATGTTTTGCAGAATATAACTATTTTCCAACTAAAAAAGGCTACATCTGTCTATTACATATAAATTCACAGAAGCAGAGTAGTTGTGTGTATATAAATATTTGGAATTGAATGTATATTGTGTAAACGAAAGAAGTTTAGATTTGTATGTTTGTACAACTGTACGTGCTTAAGAAACTTGGGCATTTTTAAATTATTTATGGTAAATTTAATTTTGGAAAGAATTGAAGTTAATTTGACCCATTCTTTAAAGAATTAAGAGTTTACAGTCATTTTTATTGTCTTTGGATTGAGATTTACATAGATTTTTAATTAAATTACTTATTTTATTTGTTTATTACTTCTTTTATATATATATATATATATATATATATATATATATATATATATATATATATATATATATATATATATATATACACTATATTTCAAGTCATTTAAATTACTTATTGAGTAACCAAGTTATTTTTTTCCTTAAAAGCAATTATAAAAGTGATTTAAATAAAATTTTAATGATGCAATTAGTAAATAATTACTTTTTGGAAGGAACTTACTGAGCACGTTGTTTTGTAGTCTTTGGTCAGCTCAAAAGAAAAGCATGTATTAGATTTTTTTTTTCTTATTTGTCCCCCCTCAACTTTATATTCATTTTCTTTGATACAGAAAAAAGGGACAATGGTAAAATGATGACCATGTATGTGCATTTATTCTAAACAACATACAGCTACATAAACAAAATAACAAAAAAAAAAAAAAAAAAAACACAAACACATGACATGGTCATCCAGATGAATATGCACAATAATATCATATGTAAAAAATAAAGTGCAAATAATAATAGTGAATAATCAAATAAAATAATATACAATATAAAGTTAATTTAATATACAATGGGAAGAATAGTGATAATTCCTGATGAGTAATGAATTCAGACATTTCACTTCATTTTACTTTAATAACCTAGAAGAGGACCCCAAGTTTTATAGAAGTCACCAGAAGCTTCTTTTATTGTTTGTCTGATTTTCTAAAGTTTAACAAAATTAATACAAAATTTAAAAAAATGTCTATAATCCACAAAGAATGGGTAGGGGTTTAGGCAATTTCCAATTTAATCAAATTAAAAGTCTTGCAAGACATATTTCTAAAGCTACTGCACAAGTCTTTTATTTGGTAATGTTGGGGGAGAAAAAGTTCTAAATTGAGCTGTAATAGCCAGAGGTTTGATGTGAATATTAGGAGATTTAGATAATATTTTAAAGATCTGTGGCAAATAATTAGTGGATTCTTTTGACACTACATTTTGCATAATGATTTTAGACATTTGTTCATTTGACCTAAAATCTTATACCCCCACTATTTGTTAGGTGTGAAACCCAAAACTGGCTGGGCTGTGGATCCATTTGGTCACACTGCGACTCAGGCTTACCTGCTGAAACTGGCCGGTCTGTCCAACATGCTGATCCAGAGAGTGCACTACTCAGTGAAGAAACACTTCTCCTCTCAGAAGACCCTGGAGTTCTTTTGGAGACAGAACTGGGGTGAGCAATTGATTGACCTTTTTATAATGTCCCAATCAAAATGCACAAGATTGGATTTTTTTGTCAGTATTAATATTTTTATGGCTTCTGACTATTAAATCAAATCAAAATTGAGATTTTATGACACTGTTTTTAAAGCAAGACACCACTAATTAAAGTGAATTAGACCGTTATCTGCTCAATCACAAGTATCAATTTATAAAAAAAGAGTTTTGATAATTTTCCTATTTAAAGCTTCTGTAGTTACATTGCGTACTAAGACTAAGCGAATGATAAGTTTATATTATCTAGGTCAGGGATTCTCAACCAGTGGGCCTCAGCGATCCTGCTGGTGGGCTGCAAGATTATTGTACTATAATTATTTAATTTCATTATTGATTACTTCGGACTCGGTGCAAAAAGAGCCTCACTGTAAAATACAGAATTATTTGTGGCTGCACTTCCAACCACAGCACTTCAACTAGAACTACATGCTGACCTGTATAAAGCAAACAGTCATGCAAATGTAAAGGTAATAATGATTACAGTTATAACCAGTTTGCACGTGCCTCACGTCTGCGACTCGTATCAGAGTCGCACATCTCTGTGCGACTCGGTGGTTCATCACTGGAAAACACCCAGAAACACTCAATCACACACATACACCACGGACAATTTAGCTTGCCCAATTCACCTACACAGCACTTTAGACTTGTGGGGGAAACCGGAATACCTGGAGGAAAACCTCATTCTTTACTTTTACTTTCACTCTCGTGGATAGGTAAATGTGTTGTACACACAGACAGTAGCCTACATAATTAATTTTGTTTGTTAAGCCAAAGATTTGTGTCAAAAATTGTCATGTTGGAAGCGTTTACACAGTTTGCTGTTTTAGGGGCGTGTTGCTTCACAGATTCGGCTTCCCGTCCATGGTAACAAGGGGGCGAAGCCAAGAGCTCCTACGCTCTGTGTTTGCAGCAGACAGGCTGACAGACAGAGAGCTAAGCTAAGCTAGGATGAGCATTCAGCCGTACATGTACGAGTCGGAGACAGACCAAGCAGAGAGTACAAAATCATTTGTGTTTTTGTAAAGTCTAGGTGTACAAGTGCCGAGCTAATAACCACACACACTGAATTAACTTTGACTGAAGCATCGAATGCATCACGACACGGCACACCAGACACTAAGTGACGTGGCAGAAATATGAAGTGTCCCGAAACTCCGCGCCACGCGTTCTAGAACTCCAAACACAATCCTCCACCAGGGCAAACACAATGGCGCAGCACCGAGCCGCTGACCTGAAGCTCCGCCGCATGCACCCCTACAGAAACCCGCGCCGAGCCGCTGACCTGAAGCTCCGCCGCGTGCACCCTGACAGAAACCCACGTCGATCTGCCGCGTGCAGCCCAACAGAAAGCAGCGCTGAGCTGCTGATCCGAAGCTCCGCTGCGTGCACCCGACAGAAACCCACGCCGCTCCGCCACGTGCAACCAGAAAGAAAGCCGTGCCGGGCCGCTGATCTGAAACTCCGCCGCGTGCACCCCGACAGAAACCATCGCCACTCCGCCGCATTCACCCCGACAGAATCCCATGCTGCTCCACTGCGTGCACCCTGACAGAAAGCCGTGCCGAGCCGCTGACCCGAAGCTCCGCCGCGTGCACCCCGACAGAAACCCACGCCGAGCCGCTGACCCAAAGCTCCGCCGCGTGCACCCCGACATAAACCCACGCCCAGATCTCCGAAATGCACAGCGCCGCGCAAAAGGTACAAGCAATAAATCCGATTACAGCGATAATGTGGAGAATATTGATCTTGTGTTGAGCCCAATGAGCTTTTCATCAAAAAATAGAGCAAGGGTGATACCGCTTTGACTCACACGCTAAAAATGGCGGACGTGCATCAAGAAACTGAGGATATGATCGTGACACAAGGCTGTCAATCAATATTGGTGGGCGGGGGGACCGCACTCCTACATAAAGTTGCGGTCGGTCTGAAAAACCGCTCCAATTGGTCCACCGTTTTTTTGTTGTTAAATTGAAAAAATGGACTGTGTGTGTTTATATCACCCTGATATGACGGTCTGTACACTATACTTGCACACATGTCTGTCCAAACAGCTTGAAAAGTAGATTTTTCACCGTAGGTGCCCTTTAATTAACTGATTTTTTTTACAATGTACTTGTATAATTGTGCTTGCTTCAGCCTTAATACGGCAGCAAAATCCTTGATCATTACACCAGAATGAGAGCATATTTCCTAGCCATATCCAGTGGTCTCAAGCAAGTGCAATGAAAGTGCCTTTTGCCAACGAACTCACTTTTTTTGGGCTTTTTTCACCTCAATGGGAACTGGTGCGGTCCTGAACAATGCTGATGGGTCTGCAGTCTGTGGATATCCATTTAGTGATGGAATCAGTTAGCTTTGCAGTTTTTTTGTTGACAGGCCTGCGCTTCTGCAATCATCCAGTGTTCTTTGATGAGCACGGCTGGGTGATGCTGTCTCTGCACTGGCATCTTTGCTAACATCCGCAGAAATGTGTTTGGCCCGAAGATGGTACTTTAGACTTGTTGTGAAGGACAGTTCATCACTAAAATAAGTGCACACACAACTTTACATTTATCCAAACTTCCATCTGGAAGCTTTTTAGAAGTAAACTTGCCATTCAGCACACTGGCCATTGTGTCTTGAGGCATCAAATCACTGGCGTTTGCTGTATTCTGTATTTTGCCTTATGAATGCAATGATGGCAAGAAGTTGAGTTCAGTCCTTATGAATGGATTAATTTAAGTTAAAGAAATATTAATTTGTTAAAATTTACAAAATAATTAAATGTGGTATCGATTAACATCGAAAACCCTAATATATATTGTTGAAAACTAAATGATTATTTTTCTTTTTTAAATATTTCTCAAGTGATATTTACAGATTAAGGAAATGTTCACAGCCTTTCCTATAAAAGTCTTATTTGGTTTTTTTTTGGCTAGTTTTCACTTTTGTTAAAAATATTATTTTAAGGTGAATATAATTAGCCCTTAAGCAATACATATTTTTTATTGTCCACAGAACAAACCATCATTTTACAATGGTTTGCCTAATTACCCTAACCTGCCTAGTTAATTATTAATCTAATTAAGCCTTTAAATGTTACTTTAAGCTGAATACTAGTATCTTTAAAAACATTTAGTAAATTATTATGTACTGTCATCATGGCAAAGATAAAAAAATGAGAAAACAGTATAGACTTCAACTGTATATACATGAGACCCTCCAGCATTTTATGATTCTGCGATTACTGAATTTAATTCAAAGTCAAGCAAATGTCGCAAAATTGTGCAATTAAAAAAAAAATTGCCACAGATTTCCAACATATTTTGGACAGTTGGGACGATGTTCAAATTTCCTGTATACCACAGAGTGCCATCTACCAAAGTCCCTTTAAGGCAAGTCATTTCACTCGGCGGCCATCTTTGGAACGGCTCTGTTTGAATGGGGAAACATCAAATTCTCCAAGACTACTTGCCAAGCTTACTATTACATTTTATATTATGATTAACCAATAAAATGAAACAACAACTGTCTATTTAGTTTCATTCCTAAATGTTTGCATGACACAAAATCTGCAGAAACTTAAGTCTGGTCCCAGCCCCTCTCCCGGAGAATTGTCATTCTATTGCGATTGCTGATTAAATGCTGTACTAGATGTTGGGCTTTATTCTTCATATATCGATCGCTGATTGGCTCCTGTATTAGAAGGCAGAGCTTTATTTACCATATTGACAGTTACACTTTTCCCCATTCAAAAGTAGACGAGTGACAGGTCTTTTGTATTCTAGAGTTTTTTTTATCTGCCTAGTTTTACGTTCAAAAACGTTACGGTAGTTGCGAATAGAATGTGCTCAAATTCTGGAAGGACTGATAGATTCATTCATTCATTTACTTCGACTTTTCGACTTCTACTTGTGACTTATCGTTGTCATGATTAATCATGATTGAGGTTTAACATAAGGTAGGGCAAGTCAGACACTAGAAAGATTTTTAATGGTTATGATGTGATGAGAAACTGTAGTGTGAGGTGACATGAATAAAGCCATTGATCCATTTAGACGGAAGTGACAAACTACCTGCTGTTTGTATCAGTTTTATACCTTCTCTAAGCTCAAATTTTGTCACTGTTTTGGAGCACACTAGCTCATAGATATTCTAAAAACAATACTGATTCTAACATCTAAAAAAAGTTATTTTAATTTCACTGGACCTTTAATTACTATACATGTAGCTGTCAAAATTACCCTATGCATTTCAGTGGTTGGTAATTTTTCTCGTGACTTTAAATATGCATGCCTCTGTTGCCTAGCAACTTCCTGCTAACAAAAAACATAACTTTCTGTTGACAAAAACATAGCTTTACTTCAGTTATGTCTAAACAGTAAATTTGGTGCCTTCTCCACTGCTTGTAAAATTGAAACTAGGAATGCAGCAATACCATTTTTTTGGAACCGATGTGATTACGATACCAAAAATCTGTGTATCGACCGATACAGATCCGATCTGGATACTGTGCCTTTTTTTTTTTTAAACATTATACACTTTCTGTAGTTCTGGTGATAAACTCAAATACTAAATCTTATTTAATAAAAATAACACGCCTATTGTATATGACAGACGACACAATCTTACTAAAAACATGATTATTGCTGTAAACTAGGCTACATTATTTAAGTATTCGTTATGTTTCCTTAAACTCCCTAAACAGCAGGTCTGGTCTTTTAAATCAAATATTAATATAAATAAAATAACCATTAAATATTCAGTTTCAGAGTAGCCTATATTAGGCTGAATAATGCTCTGTTAATGACAATTCATATTGCGCCTGTCAGTTTCCTTTTTATTCATTTAATTAGCTACTTTGACCACAATGAGCCAGGCTTTGCAAACTGTTCACAGTACTGAAAGTAGGAAGGATGAGAGAACAAACTCTTTGTGAGAATAATTTTACAGAGAAACAAACATTGCGTCACTGAGAGACAGTGAGCAGCCCTACATTATATGCGGAAACTTCCAAAACAGCAGCACAAAGGGAAGAAATCAGTGCAGTGAGAATCTGTTTAATGTATTATTGAGCCTTTTCTAATTTAAAATTTCTGGTAGGCCTAATTTGTGTGAAGAGCAGGTAATAACCCTCTCTTCTCCAGTGTTGTGAATGTGATCTGCTGATCTAACAGACACAGTGCAACATGATTTAGAAACAGCAATGAACTCCTTGTTGCAGGCCAAAATGAACCATTTTAATGCAGAACTAAATGCATTTCTCCACTAATTATGTAAACTACCTGGAACAAATAGTCTTAGAGAAAGATTTTCGTGTTGTCATAAACAAATATGACAAAAAGTTGAATTGTGAAAGAATGGAGAATGATTGACAGGAGCAGCGGAGGGAAGCGCTGAATTGAACATGAATTTAACCACTTGAATATTCATCTGTAATTCACATTAAACTATAGAATGGCTTCAGAACATTTGGGATATTGTAGGTCTACATGACATCTTTTCAGAGCCTTATAATAGGCTACCTTCATGGCTTTGTTGGCTTATAAATTCCGAAGTGTAACATGGACATTGACAGGCAGTCTATTTGCCTAACTACGCATTTATAGGCTGTATTGCCAAAAAGATTGTATTTTTATGGTGATTAGTTGACAAAAAAACATTAATTTGCTAAGTCTTAATATCAATCTCTCAATAGAAGCGTTGAATGGAAATATTACATGACAATGTGACATCTTGTATGAAAACGGTCAAAATGACTGCTGAGGATTTTAGTAGTTAAAGAATTCTGGAAGTTCCAGTGTTAAAAGAGGCATATCATCTGGCTCATAATAAATGATGAGAGTGTTTTTGGTAAACTCTGTCGTCTCAGAGCTGACTGCGTGGCCTCACACGTTTGATTGCAAATCTCTGTAGGAGCCTGTTCTAATCACATGAGCTGCTCTGTGCTGCCATTCACGCTTCTCATTGATTGAATCCATCTTTTATTTAGCGATTACGTTGATTAAAACCTTGGTAGGTGGGGTTGCTCGCTACATTTAGCTTCATGATTTAGAAATAGAGGTCGAAGTCAAATAAATCCAGTTTTCCATCTGCAGCTGCTGGCCCTGAAGCAATTGGTAAAAGACCCAACTCCATCTGTGCCTAGTGGAGGCTTTCGCTTTCTCTCTCTCTCTCATTCCAGATACATCTCAATGACTGGAGGTCATTCGGTCCCTCGCCTTAAAAGATAACCGCACAATCTTGAGATTTTGACTGGAGCCGTAATGATCCGTCTCACCAAAAAAGGGCTTGAAGCAATCTTTAGCATCAGATGATGGATACTGTGATGAGTTGATATCAGTTTATGTGTACCTGATTGCTTTTTTTGGTATATGCAGAAAAACTTTCTCCTTAATATCTCTCAATAGCCAGGAGCTCTGGAAGCTCTCACCAAACAGGATGCTGGGTAAATTGTGTAGCAACCATGCAACAAACACCTTAAACACTTGCCTTAACATTTAGCGGTTTTTGCTTGGATAATTATAGGTTGGTGTCTATCAACCTGCATGTAACTACAAGTCGATCTCGTTCAGCTGAAATATCAAGTTAAAAATAAATGCACAGAAGGATTAAAAGAAGATTTAGGTAATTTATACAGGGGGAAATAAGTAATAAACGTTACCGTTTTTCTCAGAAAACATATTTCTAAAGGTGTTGTTGTCTTGAAATTTCCCCATGATGTTGGTAACAACCAGAGAAATGCATATGAAAAGAAAACAAATCAAATTCGTTATAAATGAATGCATGAAATGATACAAAAACTAAAAAAAATTTAACACATGAAGAAAAGGAGGTGTAGAAATATAGTAAAAGCCCAGACAGCAGCTGAAATCTTTTAGCCGTTTTTCAGCAACCCTCTGCCCTTTGTCACTGTAAATGAATATTAGCTGCCTTAATTCAACATCTACATTGCCAGGATTATAAGGATGAAGCCAGGGTGGACATTTCAGCAAGACAATGATCCAAAACCCAACCAAGGAAACTCTCAAATGCTTTCAGATAAAGAAAATCAAGCTGAAGAATGACCCTGCCAATCACCTGATCTAAATCCAACAGAGAATTCGAAATAAATCTTAGATTTAATAGACAAGACCCACAGAACCATTAAGATTTTTACACTCTGTTAAAGTCTGTGAAAAACTGGCACTTGAGCAATTTGTGTGACTTTCTCCATACGAGAGGCGTTTTTAAGCTACCATCACAAAAAAGCTGTTCATATAAAGTATTAAATGTCTTTCAGTAGTTTCTCCTTGTTTCATTCCATTATTATTACACATACAAAAAATTCAGCTTTTTTTTTATGTTTGAATATTTTTATTTTATTTTATAATTTTTTTTTTTACCAAAATCTGGTTAAATTTCATGTCAGCAGCTCCTTTAGAAATATTTTTCCCAGGAAAAACATTATGTTTTCAATAATAATTTTCCCCACTGTGTATCCCTCATTCATCTATTTTCTTATCGGCTTAGTCCATTTATTAATCAGAAGTCAGCACAGCGGAATGAACCTCCCCGCTGTGTATCAATTTCTATCAATAAAATGTACAAAATTATAGAATATACAGTAAAAGACAAATGTGATGTTTAACAAAGCAAGGACGTCATTCACAGTATCTCCTTCTATATATAATAGAAGTTTTAGTACTTAAGTTCTTTTAGTTGGGCTGCAAGAAATATTGGGAAAAAAACAGGCAAGATCAGTATTATTTGTGATGTTAAGATTTTTTTGGTCTGATAATTTGCCTTATTAACCTAACTTGCCTAGTTAACCTAAGTTAAGCCTTAAAGTTGCTCTGTAATCTGAGTGAAGTTATCTTAAAAAATAACTACTAAAATATTATTTGTGTATGTACTGTAATCATATTAAAAACTAAGTAAATTATTTTAATGAAATTATTTAACTATTGTATATAAAATATGTTCTTATCCAAGTTTAAAAGCACTTTGAAATTCATCCATTCATTCATTCATTCTTTATTAGGGGTTGCCACAGCGGAATGAACTGCCAACTATTTCAGCATCTGTTTTAAGCAGCTGATGCCCTTCCAGCCGGTTACACTACCGCAGATTTTGTTACCTATAGCCATGTGAATACAGGGAGAACATGTAAACGCCACACAGAAATGCCAACTGGTCCAACCGGGACTCGAACTGAACCAGCGACCTTCTTGCTATAAGGTGACAATGCTAACCACTGAGCCATCGTTTTGCAGCTTTGGAAATATTTAAAAAAAATAATCAAATTTTACAGAAGGGCTAATAATTTTATGTTGTACACACCCATACACCCATACACGCTCATTCACACGCATACACTACTGACAATTTAGCTTACCCAATTTACCTAAAGTGTACTGCATGCAAACCCATGTAAACATAGGGAGAACAGGCAAAATCTACACAGAAATGTCAACTGGCACAGCCAAGGCTCAAACCAGCTATCTTCTTGTTGTGAGGCGACAGCGCTACCCACCGTGCCACCCCCACCCCTATAGATTTTTAAAAAATGTATCTGATCTGGTATATTGATCTGAACTGTCATTTTTTTGTTATGAAGCATTATCACTGTCACCTCACAGCAAGAAGGTCGTTGGTTCAAGGCCTGGCTGGACCAGTTGACATTTCTGTGTGGAGCTTATTCTCCTCGTGTTGGCGTGGGTTTCCTCTAGGTGCTGCGGTTTCCCCTACAGTCCAATGACATGTGCTAAAGGGGAATTAAATAAGCTAAATTGGCTGTATTAAATGTGTGTGAATGAGTGTGTATGGGTGTTTCCCAGTATTGGTTTGCAGCTGGAAGGGCATCCACTGTGTACAACATATTCTGGAAAAGTTGGTGGTTCATTCCGCTTTGTGACCCCTGATAAATAAGAGAC
Source organism: Danio rerio (assembly GCF_052040795.2). NCBI lineage: Eukaryota > Metazoa > Chordata > Actinopteri > Cypriniformes > Danionidae > Danio > Danio rerio. The sequence goes on along the minus strand of NC_141025.1, from coordinate 63,474,007 downwards.
TAAAAGATGAATCAATCAATGAATAAAGTAAAATGCTAAATTAAAAGTGCCCAAATGTAAACCTCAAACAACAATAACTTTAGTCACAACAATAAAAAAAAGGATTTAAATGTAAACAGTTGAAAGCCTTTGTTTTTGCAGCTGGAGATTTTTGATTGGATTATAATGTAAATGAGTTTGCTTTGTTATTCTAATGAAGGAGATGAAAGAAAGGAAAGTGTGATACAGAAGCTCACCTACTGATATTTGATTTATTTAATTATTGAACACAGTAAGCGCTTCACCACACTTCTGATCTACCAACCTGCTCATTTCAATTTCGCAAATTCAACCAATATGCTAAATCTTAAACATTCAAATAATTATTCAATAAATAAAACAGCAAAAAGGATTTGAACATGAAGCATTTGACATTTATTCGGAAAGTCTAGTCTGTGTTATGAGAGTGCTTATTAGTGAGGCTAAGTCCTGTGTAAATATTTCATGTTGAGCGTAACCCACAACTGACCTTCATTAGCATCAGCCTTCATGCACAAAAGTACATTCGGAAAGATGCTAAGCCTTATAAAGTTTGAACTTTCCAAATCTCTCACTATGTAGGGCAAACTTTTCTTAATCCATAGTTAAGTTCCCATATTAATTGGGATTAGTTGTACCTGTGGTTGTTCTGCTGAACACCTGGGTGAACTGGTACGCTCACAGGAAACTTCTCTTTTGTGGGATAAAAGAAAGGTTAAACGTGTTTGAAATACCTGGGCTGTGGTTTACTTTTTAGCAAACATTCTATAATGGCTGAAGCAGCATTTAAATAAACATGAAATTGACAACAATAGAAGCAATAAATGTTTTTTTTTTGTAAAACACAATTTTTGAAAAAAAAACAGGTATATATTTATATATTTGATGTTTGAAAAATTATTACACTTTCTCATGCTTCATTAGGTTTGTTTTAGGTAAGAGAGAAAAAAAGAAGACTGTAAATGCAATATAACTAATATGTATAGATACATGTAAACATACACAGACACCCTAAAACTGCACACTAGTTCAATTCAACAAACAAAAAAGTAAAATGAAAGCATAATTATACACTAATCAAGTATTTAAATAAATATTATTTACACACACACACACACACACACACACACACACACACACACACACACACACACACACACAAATGCATATATCCATAAAATAATATAACAATAAATAAAACAATCAATAGGATAAAAATAGCTTTTTTAAACCTAACCTGTACCTTAAAAACATCCTTTGGTGTAACAGCAAAAATCAATAAAAAAACAACTCTTAATCATTACAAGGAGCATGACACGGATTTATATCAATATTATATTCATGTCATTTACCAAACAAGAAAGTTTAAGGAAAGCACAATTGTATACTCACCGGCCACTTTATTAGGTATAACTTACTTGTACTGGGTTGGATCTTCTTTTGCCTTCAGAACTGCCTTAATCCTTTGTGGCATAGATTTAACAAAGTACCTATAAATATTCCTCAGAGATTTTGGTCCATATTGACATGATAGCATCACGGAGTTGCTGCAGATTTGTCGGCTGCACATCCATGATGCGAGTCTCCACCACATCCCAAAGGTGCTCTATTGAATTGAGATCTGGTAACTTTGGAGGCCATTTGAGTAGAGTGAATACATTGTCATGTTTAAGAAACCAGTCTGAGATGATTTTCGATTTTTGACATGGTGCGTTATCCTTCTTGAAGTAGCCATCAAAAGATGGGCACACTGTGGTCATAAAGGGATGGACATGGTCAGCATTAATAGTCAGGGAGGCTGTGGCATTGACACGAATCTCAATTGGTTCTAATGGCCCAAAAGTGTGCCAAGAAAATAATCTCCACAACATTACACCACCACCAGCCTGAACCATTGATACAAGGAAGGATGAATCCATGTTTTCATGTTGTTGATGCCAAATTCTGACCCTACCATCTGAATGTCGTAGCAGAAATTGAGACTCATCAGATTCAGTATTTTAAAAATGTCCTATGGTGTGAAAAACAATAAAAACATAATAAATAATAAAACATTTGGACAAATGGGGTCCTATAACTAATCAAGTTTTCTGTGGAATTGCTCATTTAGTATTAGCATATAGTGTCACACCAGAGGACATTGTTTTTAGTGACAAAATGTATCAAGCTTATATGTTTTTAGAAATATTTGGCTGAAAAAAAAAGATTGCGATTTGACTAAAATAGCCACTTGTAAAAATAGGCATGAGGTATTTATTGTTGACTCTTTGCAGTTTCCTTTTTGTTTTAGAAGAGTTGTGATTTATTGAACTTTGCTTGAGACAGTCACACTACGATAGTTTTGGTTAAAAAATGTACAAAATGTAATAACCCAGCAGTTTTTATAAAAATAGGTCCATGGAAGACAAATAAGTGTTGACATTTATTATGTTTTAAAAAATGACTAATTATATGACTTTTTATCATGCAAGAAAATGCAACATTACTCATGCCAACAACCTAAATAAATAGACTGCACAAACAATAAAAATAAAATCACAGTGGTAAAAAAAAAAAACATCTGATATTGGGAATAATGAGCTCTGCAACTCAGCTCTCAGTTCAAGATACATTTCGAAAGCACTTTGTAAACTGGATTGCTTTAATTAAAGCAGCTTAATTAAAATTAAATTAAAAAGATTTTCATGTCGATGGTGGAGCTCCTGATTAAGTGCAGATACTTTTCCGGAAAGCTTACTTTGCCAAGCTGTTTCAAACTGCTAAAACAAACTCCAAGCACACTTTTGAAATGATGTGGCACCAGTTCATTTTTCATTTTCTCTTATAGTGATATCTCAACTAAAATAAAAAATGTACACACCCTTAAGTGGTTCCCAAACTTGAATAGTTTGAACAAAGCTGACCACTGAAATCCAGCGTAGGAAAAACAAATACTATGGAAGCCAGTGATTACAGATTTCTAGCATTTTCAAAATAACTTACTTTGTGTTCAACAGAAAAAAATAAGCTCAAATAAGTTTGAAACAAATGAAGGGTGAATAAATGACTGAGTTCAGTTTTGTGTAATCTAGACCTTTAAATGTCATACATCTACTATTATAATATTGGCAAGATCATTGTAAAAATGGCTGGAACAAATAGCAAGAGAAAGATCAAACTCATTGAAAATATGTGCCTCAGCCAATTACGCATATCAAGAGAAAAATCAAAGAAACCAAGCGTAACCTTGTTGCATTTATATATATATATATATATATATATATATATATATATATATATATATATATATATATATATATATATAAAAAGCTAATTAAATGGATTATTAGATTGTCAGATGTATTTTATACATGACATTCATACATTTTCTTTTCAAGTTATTTTGAAAGGACTTGGTTTCAAAATAATACAATAGTTGGCTTTAATCAAGTTTTGCAGTATTCAAACTGAAAAAACAGTGTTAGTTTAGCTTTCGATTAGATGTACAAATTCAATTTCTACCAAATTTATGTTAGAAATCGACACTGCAGTGTTAACATTTTCACATAGACATCTGATCTTGATGGACTGAACAGAAGAAAAGAAATGAAAACGGTTGTCCTGTCCAAGAATGCAGAGTTACTGGTTGAGTGAACTTTGCCAGAAAGCCTTTGGCAAGCTTTTTTAAATCCTGTAAGACACTCCAAATGAACACACTGAAATGAGGCCACACCAGTTTAGTTTTCAATTTCATTGTTACTTCATACAGTATGTCCAATAATAAAATATTGGTGAAATCCTTGATAAAATGGCTCTAATTAGCTAAAAAGGAGAGCTAAAAGACTACTTTAATTTCTAGTTCATACATTTTAAGTATGATTTAAGTGCATATTATTCTGTTGTTGTTGCGGCTGTATGTTGCTCTGTTGGGTCTCTAATGATTTGAATACAAAATAAGAGCTGAGGGAAATGAGTAAAATGTTTCAAGGGCTGAACAGGAGCCAGCATTTCTCTTTGCAGCAAACAAAAGAAAAGTCAGGGGAAATGTCCTCCCACATCTCATCTATTGTTTTCCGTTGTCTGCTTGTTCAGTGGAGTGCATCTGTTTGGGATACTCTGTTTTTCCCAGACCTAGTCTTAAAAAAAACATGAAAAAAAAAATTAAGACCTAACTTAGATCTCTGACCGTGGCCGGTGCTGAACAAATATGATTACACTTCATTTGGCTGCAACAGCGTGCACTCTACGCCAGGCTGAATTAGCTTTCTGCTCAGTGTAATTCCATATATCACCATTTAACAGACAGCCAGACTACTCTGCGCTTCACATCTGGTCCCTTGTTTAAAGACAAATCTTGCATTATTTATTCGCACAGGCTTTTATGAAGGTCACTCTGGAGCGCACGCTGTGTTGAATGGGTAATTGAATATTTTTATTACGAATAAAATATGATTCGATTTTTGGGATTATTGGATTATTTCTTGTGTTGCTGTTTGCTGTGAAATGTGTCTAAGCAAAACGTAGAAAATTTGCAGCTGGGGTTGGTTGATTCTGTGTTTGATTTCACCTCACTATTTATATCAAGAAAAGTGTGAGTTATGTACTTACTGAGAGAGCTCGGTAATATCTTTTCATTGAACGAGCATAGAAATTCTACTCTCCATTTCCTGACCTCTGGCATCAACAATGCATTTTCATTCATATAACTTCTGCTCACTGGATACCGACAACCATGCTACTTCAAACTCACTTAAATTCAACTTTCTGATAGTCAGTTTGAACAGTTTGACAAAACTGTCTTGTCTACAAAACTCAATGCACTCAATGCTCATCAATGGATTTGCTCTTCAGTGTTTGAACCACACTGTACTGAACTAAACTAAACTTCAATTCTGAAAACCGGACTCACACATTGTTTTTAATTTAGAATTGATCGGGTCTGCGATTCGGGTGAGCAAAATGTTTTATTATATTTGTAACACACGTGAGGCTGTGTGTGTGTGCTCTCTCCTCTCTCTCCGGCTGCTCCTTCTCTTTTTAAGAAGGGTGTCTCTCCGGCTCAGTCACTAGAATGAACAGGTGTTATTTATTATTTCTGATTGGCATGCTGATTAGCCGCCGGGCTCTGAGCATGCTCTCCCCCCTCATTGGGTGTTCGATCCTGCTTACCACTCCACAAACATGTATGCAAATTAATGCAATAGTATATGTACACAAAAAATTGTATATGCTATAGTAGCCTATTCTTTACAAAAAGTCAACATATGAGCCTTTCACCACACACACTGCACGCACGTACCGCGAATGAGAGAGGAAATTACAGCACACTAGCTCTAAGGTAAAACCAGTTGCTCAAGACATCATCAATACATCATCTTTTAAAATGTTATTCCTTAATTAAGTTTCGTGAAAGTTAAGACAGATAGGCGTGCGCTTTGTCTACAACGCAAATTATATTCCTGTACCTCACTGGAAAACCAAAATGTTCCCACACAGGCGACTTAAATGTGTCTGGGGGATCTGCAATCTTAATATATGCGAAACAGTTATCCTGCGTACAGTAGTAACAAGTGTAAAAGAGTGTGATCGCTCACTCAAGTCACATGACATGATATGCACTTGAAAAATATTAACTTTAGAATATAATATTTAAAACAAAAGCTCATCATTACCAATACAAATTAATCAAATGTGATAAAATAAAGATGTGTTTAAATTGGTTCAATTAGTTAGAGACAAGTGACGTCAACCTCAACAATGGGCAGCAGGGAGCGTGAGAGCAACTATATCCTATATATCCTGAATGAACTGATTAGATAGTTAGCTTAACAAACACTTGTAAAGGTACAGCACAGGCATTAGATATATCTTCCAACCAACATGTTGTTGTTGAAGTACAATATGTACTTCAATATAAACGTGTATATATACAGTTGAAGTTAGAATTTTTAGCCATTTGAATTATTATCCCCCCCCCCCCATATAATTTTGCCCCCAACTTCTGTTTAACGGGAAAGATTTTTTTTTGTGATTTCTTTTATCTTTGTCACGATGACAAGACATCAAATTTTACTAGATATTTTTCAAGATACTAGTATTTAGCTTAAAGTGACATTTAAAGGCTTAACTAGGTTAATTAGGTTAACTACACGGAACTCAAATCCTGGTTGTCTTAAATTTTTAAGCTGAATCAAATGAACCTTATGAGTCTATTGAGCTTATATTATTTTTACCGACTTAAAACAGCTTGCGTAACATATAAAATTAAGCTAGAACATGATTAACTTAGTTTAACTACTGTAGTTATAATGACCAGAGATGAGAAGTAACCAAGTACAAATAATTTGATACTGTACTTAGATAGATTTTTTTTGTATCAGTACTTTGACAACTTTTTACTTTTACTCCTTAAATTTATAAACCAGGCTAGTTACTTTTGTATTCATGTTTTTGGTGGCGCAATCTTTATTATTTCTTGTCATTGGACAAATCCATTGCATGTCTTTTTGATTCAGTAAACCAATTTTTTATCACGCATCTTTTTTAACCCATGTTGATACCGCAACTATGGTGGCTAGTTTGTAAAGCTTACCGCAAGAATAGAAATAGAAAGGCAAGGTGGATGAGACAGAGGGAGTCGGCGATGTAAACATGACTGAAGCAGCCCTGTTTACACTGGGTAATAAGCTGCATTTGAGTTGATTGGACCAATGGTAAATTAGACACATTCCTGTTTAAATTTCTGTCCACATCAGACCATGGTTTACAATACAGTCTTCTCTGATCTTTTAATCTAATGCCACAAAAATTTGCTTTGTTCATCTACATTTGTACAGTTAAATCTTTTATGCGTGCTTTATGCATTGAAATTTATTTATTTTATTTTATCTTCCTATTTCCTAACACAGAATTTATACTGTTTTACTGTTGTCTTCATTTAAATAAGTTTACCTAATATTTTAACATCAAAACTATTCACACTCAAAAAAACAAATATCTACAATACAATGAAAAAAACACAGAAAACATAGGATATTATGATTTTAGTTTTGAACATACGGAAGGATATTTAGCCAAATGCCCAAAATTGGAAAAGTACAGTAAAAAGTAAAGTCCCTTTATTTATCCAGGATTGTCGCAGCGGAATAAACCGCCAACTTTGCCAGCACATGTTTTACACAGCGGATGCTCTTCCAGCTGCAACCTATCTCTGGGAAACATCCATACACACTCATTCACACTCATACACTATGGACAATTTAGCCTACCCAATTTATCTATACTGCATGCCTTTGGACTGTGGGGGAAACAGGAGCACATGGAGGAAACCCACGCAAACACGGGGAGAACATGCAAACTCCACACAGAAATGCCAACTGACCCAGCCAAGGCTTGAACCAAAGACCTTTTGCTGTGAGGCGACAGCACTACATACTGTGCCAACGCTTTGCCCTTATTGAACTTGTATTATGTTAAACTGACTTAAAACAGCTTGCGTAACTTATAAAATGAAGTTAGAACATTTAACTTTAATAATTAAGTTTAATAAGTTAATAAGTTATTTAATTAATAAGTTAAAACTTAATTAAGTTTAATAAATTATAATGACCTAAAAACATATGCCGTCAGGACTAATTGATCATATTTTTTACAGTGTAGGCAAGTTAGCTTAATTTGGCAAATCATTGAATAACAGTGGTTTTTGTTTTGTTGACAATCTGAAAAATATATTGCTTAAGGGGGCTAATACTATTGACCTTAAAATGGAAAAAAAAGAAAAAGAAAAAAAAAGAGAATTTTATCTAGCCGAAATAACAAATGAGACTCTCTCTAGTAAAAAGTATGATAAGAAACACTGTGAAAAATTCCTTGCTCTATTAAACATCATTTGGAAAATATTTTTAAAAAATCACAGGAGCACTTGGCTATGCTTATTATAAATTACAAAAAGAAAAACAATCAATTAAACAAACATCTGGTATGATTTCTCACTGATAACCACCAAAAAAAAGTTTAGTTTTCCTCTAATTGTGTAATTAATGTTGGGCTCACTCACAAACGCACAGATCTCAGGAATTATAAGATGCCAGTATTTATTTGAACAAACTTACACACTTACAACAGAAACTTGAACCATCAACATGCAGGCAGGACAAGGGGTTGTGACATTACAATAAAAGACCATGAATAAACTGAACTTAGGGATATACAGTAAATACACAAGACATGATTCAACTGAATACATAAAGTTGTGTGACACAGGTGGAACTTATAAACATTAACAAAGGCGGGAAAACGGAACAAAGGAGTCACATGACATAAACCGGAGCACATGGAACAAACACAAGGGACATCACATGACGCAACTACATAAATGCAACACATAGACAGACCAGACTTGTGTCTATTAATGAGCACGTCGCAATTTTTCTGACATGATCAAATACCCATTGGGAAAGTTCTTAATGTAGTAAGGGAGATCTGCTTCTATGTTATCTGTCACTGCGCTGCTTATGAGTGAGAGGCAGCAGGAGAAGCTACACCCATCAGAGCAACAGAGAGCAATCTTTCTGGCTCTGATACACGTGTGATTGGGGGCGGGGAGAACCAGCTTATTTGCATTAAAAGCACAGGTAACAAAACGGCTACAATGTCTTAACAGCGCAATTTACCAATATACAAAAAGGTATAATAAATAATCTGATGGGTATTTTGAGCTGAAACTTTACAGACAGGTTCTGGAGAAACAAAAGACTTTTATTAAATCTTAAAAAGGGGTTAGATAGGTGCCCTTAAACGGGAATCATAAGGAGAAATATGATTTGCTTTTGTTTTTGATTCCAACAGATCAAGACTCGAGTACAGACATTCTGTGCCACATGATGCCATTCTACAGCTATGATGTTCCCCATACGTGTGGTCCTGACCCCAAGATTTGCTGCCAGTTTGATTTTAAAAGGCTGCCAGGAGGAAGAATTAGCTGTCCATGGAGAATTCCTCCTCAGGCCATCACAGACAACAACGTACAGGAGAGGTACAACTATACACAGCAGTCAAACACAGTAGGAGCTACTCTATTTACTCATAGAAACCTTAAAAAAAACAGGTATTGTGTCAAACTAGAAATCTGTTCTGATGAGTAACCCTTTCTTTAATCCCTTTTTCATTGTTTGTGGATTAGTGTTCCCTTAAATCTGATCAGATTTAGATTCCCCTCCACTTAGTTTAGTCTCTCCATGTGTAGAGCTCAGACGCTGCTGGACCAGTACAGGAAGAAATCCAAGCTTTTCCGCACCAAGGTGCTGTTGGCACCACTCGGAGATGATTTCCGTTACACTGAAGCTGTCGAATGGGACCAACAGTTTGAAAACTACCAGAAACTCTTTGACTACATGAATTCTCACCCTGAGCTCCATGTCAAGGTCATTCTTCATTGTTTGTCACACGCTGAACTACAGGGCTGTGCAGTATGACAATATATATCGTATAGACAAAAAAAGTCTGTCGATTCACATTATACTTTAACTATTGTTTGTTACATAGTGTCACAAAATACATTGTGTACGGTAATGCATTTTTAAAAAAATTACTTATATGAGCGCAATATTGATTGCAGATATCGGGATGCAAACAAAAACATAAAAATCTGCATCATGAGAAAGATTTTACATTTTATTTAGTAATATAATTTTTTTATGTTGGACCTGTAATCAGTAGTTTTTAAAAAGTGTTTCATGTTTTATCACAATGTAAAATCCAATAATTTCAGGTAACTCAAACCATTTGCGGAAACCGATTGCAACAAACCATTCAAGTTCAAAAACTAATCTTAACGAGTACTTTGAACTTAATCTATTTGAGTAAAAGAAGCTATTTAAGCACAGTAAAATCTAATAAATGAAGAGAACTCAAACCAACTGAATACTGTAAAACCCAATAAGTTAAGGCAACTCAAACTGTTGGAGGAAACCAATTGCTACAAACCATTTGAGTTAAACTAATCTATACGAGTACTGTGAACTTACTCCATTTAAGTTGAAGTAATGAGGTATTTAATTAACTCATTACCTTTAAGAGTTCAAAACTCTTTTTAAATAAGTAGAATTAACTTTTAGTAAATTTTGAGTTGACTACACTTATGGCATTTAATAAAGTGGACTGTTGGGTTTTACAGTGTAATAATCCTTTTATATTTCTACATTTTTAATTAAACATTTGCCCCGAAGTTCTAAATAATATAAAAAATATGATTACATATGAATGAGTAAATGTCTGAGTATATATTTAAGATGTCAAAAAGGAATGTGGTCAATATGTATACACTATTTGCTTAATTGGTACTTTACTTTGATTATACATCATTATCGGTGTATGAGATGACATTGTGATTTGTGATTTTAGCATTATCGCCCAGCCCTAATCTTTTTTTCAGACATTTACTATTGGTTTTTTAATTTATACCTAAACCTTTTCTCTTTGCAGGCCCAGTTTGGAACCATTTCAGATTATTTCCAGGCCTTGCGTAAAAGCACTGGCATGGATCCAGTTGGCATGAATGTTGGTCATTTGGCTTTGCCTGTTGTAAGTGGAGATTTTTTCACTTATGCGGATCGAGATGACCACTACTGGAGTGGATACTTCACCTCTCGGCCCTTTTATAAACGCATGGACAGAATGCTGGAATCATACCTCAGGTACGGTTTAACAAATCTAAATGCTTTGCATAAATCTTTTTTTTTCTTTTTGTTTTGTTTTACTTGTAATGTTAGCAAGACCAGGCTAAATAAACATAATTTGATGATACTTTCATGTTTTGCTCTACAATGTAAAATGTACTGACTCGTAACCCAAATTTTCTCATCTAATTAGTTTTGTTTATTGAATAAACTTATTTCACAGCTGTCTGGGATACTCGATTTTAATCTGTCAGTTGCAACATCCAAGATATGTTAATCCCAGATATCAACCGCTAATTAACACAGTCTCATCCGGGACCTTTGAATTAACTTGATCTACAGTAAATACGTTTACATTCATATACTTACTACGTTTACATCCATATGCATGCTATCCACATTCATGAATCAAAAAAATAATAATCTGCATTCTAATTTGCTCAAATAACAAAAGAAAAACATTTTTACAACTTTCAAAAAGAAAAAAAAATTGAGTAAAACCAACTGGGAGAAAAATGTCAACTTAACTGTATCGCTCATAGGCACACAAACCCATAAACAAACACATATTTTTGTGTGTGTTTTTGATGCAAGGATAATATAATACAAGGTTAAGCTCTATAAAAGGACATACATTTAAAAAATTCTTAAGATTATCTAAAATCTAAAAAATGTCTAAATATTTAATAATAATAATATATATATATATATATATATATATATATATATATATATATATATATATATATATATATATATATATATATATACACACACACACACACACACACACACACACACACACACACACATATATATATATATATATATATATATATATATATATATATATATATATATATATATATATATATATATATATATATATAAATATATATAGGTCTTGAAAAAAGGGTCCAGACTAGGATTAGTGTTGTCAAGTTTAAACCTTGGTACCAATTGATACTAATTTACTAATACTAATTTTAAAATTGCCAACATTTGAGTGCTGTTGAGCAGGTTCTTAAACCCTTATTGGCTTATTGGACAGTGTGTTTTCGTACAAAATAGATAAAACTGTGATTGTCTCTGAAGGTCATCACTTCACCATTCTTCACCACTAAGGAGTTTGAAAGCTAAGTCTATCAGCCGATCTATATTTGAGCAGATATATTAGAGATCCACTGATAGTTTAGCTGATAGACATGGCATTCAAATGCTCCAGTTTACATGATTTGGGTTCACGCTTAATAAACAGACCTTCAGAGTCAATCACAGTCTTATCTTTTGAGCATGTAAACACAATGTTCAATCAGCAGTGTTTAAAGGCAGGTTTATACTTCTGCGTCCAGTGTTTGTGTTGCTCTGCAGTAACACTTCTGAAACGCTAGCTGGCAGCGAGGTTTTAATGTTCCTCTGTGTCGAGTATTTTTTTGGGTGCTTTGTTTATTCTGAACGCTACCCTAATGTACAAGTAGCTAAAACTCGCTCATTTAGAGGCAGGAGCTGGCGGACGTGCAACCACGTTAACCATAAGGTGAACACAAGACAAAAGTTTTTATCTGGAGCTCCTTTACGAGACTTGACCCTTCTTCACCTTAAAAAAATATAAGGTTCTATCTGACATTTTTGTCAAAATTGAGTTATTCACATATTCCTAGTAAATGTCAACTTATTTACTTTATGGGATGTTTTTATAAGTTGTTTACATTTTAAGACTTTTTATTTAGAAAACAAATGTTACACACATATTGTTTGCTATGGAATGCAAAAACTACGAAGTTCAATATCTCAAAATCATTCAGAACTCAGATAGAACCTTTTAATTCCAAGTTGACGACTTGTAAACAATTGTTCTATTTGGCTCGCGGCTCTCAGCACCACCCACACTCGTCACCGATACCAAGCCGACAACACAACAAAGCTTGCGCGTCAGCCATGGCGAAAGCCATGCGGCCGTGCGAATGCTGTGCTGGACTATTCATGTTTGTTTATTAATATAGAGCTTTTTACAACGTAGATTGTGTCAAAGTAGCTTAACATAGAAGTTCTAGTAAAGTCCATATACACACTATACTCATGCAGAAGTTGACGCAGAAACGTAAATCAGCCTTAAGGACCTGCTCAACTGCACTCAAATAATAGCTGGAAATGGGCACTTTTGAAGGTTCAGTAATAACTGGTATAGAAGATAATACTTTTGATAACCCGTTGATCAAATATAAACAATGAATTTTTGTAGCTTGGTTTCAAAGAGATCTGCGTTTGGACTAACAAGCAAGTTTTGATTTTTGTAACTTTGGATGAATGTTTTTAGTACAATGAACTTTTATGTGTTAAAAGATAAAGGAAATTAGATTTCTCTAATTATGAAATATTAAACCGATACCAAGTGCCAAATGCAGATAAAAACTGGCTTCAGCGTGCACATAAAAGGAAATGATTAAATCTTAATGTGTAAATCTGAATGAGCGTGTGATCCATCACATCATTATACAAAATGAAAGAATGCTAGCATCTTTTATCATGTTGGAAAATGATATATAAAAGATTATTGGGAACAGAAAAACCCCAAAATATCATTCTATATCATATCATATTTTGGCCTGAGTTTCCCTGTCCAAAAATTGGAACAATAGAAAATACCATTTCCATACGGTTGTTTTTGACCTGGGTTTATGACCATGATTTCAAAATTAGCATAAAAGTTAATTTTTAACGAGCTTAAATGTTATACTAATATGTGCAATTAAATTTGCTATGTGTCTTAAATAAACCACTGACATAATTTCTGCAAATTCAGCCTAATCAGTACAGAGACCCAAATATTTATGGCCTATATTTGGTTATAGAAAATATATATATTTTTTCTTATTAAATGTGTTTACCTGCTAACATTTGTTTTGTCAGTTATTAGATATACGCCAGCATACAAATGTACCAAAAGTCACAATAAAGTCATAGATTTTTCAAACTTTGATGCTCTCAAGCACACAGTATTGAACTGATTTTGGTTGCTTTGCTGGTCTGTGTATAGGAAGAGCTCAGTGATAACAGATGATACTGTCTCTTTCTTTCCGAGCTGTATTTCGCTAACTAACACACAAAGCTGAAGGTCACATGTCTGTGTTGTCACGATAAGACTGAAGCCCTGTGACAAGGTTGCAGCAAATTAAAGCAGCCAACAGCTCAATGGCTTCAGTATTTATTTGACTGTGGCCATAGACTGTGACATTTGAGAGTGCTTTACAAAGTGTGTTCTTGACGCTATTTTTAACCTGGAAGCTTACACATTTTTTTATTTAGAAAATAATAATTAAATAGTTCTTTTTTGCATTTATTTTGTTATCGTTGTTTATTTTAATTAGCAACAGGAAATTGTTGAAACACCTATGCACTAATTGGCTCGGTTCTAGATAATGAGATGTTACAGTGGAACATATTGATTTTTCTACATCGATTTTTCTACCTGTGCCCCCAGCGAGTAAGATGAATGGTATTGTTACATAAGTCTATTAAAACACCCTTTCAGTAATTTATGTAAAGCTGAAATAGCATAAAAAATATAGTCAGAAGATAAAATACATAAACTATAAATACAGTTCTATAAAACTGGCAAAAGCACATGAACCTAGATCACAGCATCATATTAATAAATACTATAATCATGTATATATTAAACTGAAATAAAACCAGACAGAGCTGTAACTTTGAATGCTCTATTCACAAAAAGCACTACAGTTTCACCATGTTGGTAGCATACATTTTATGCCACATGATTTATACTATGCATTATTGTGTTTATTTTATTTAATTATTTACAAGTTTTTGGTTTTGTAGGTTTTTGGCAAGACTGCATACTGACTACAGATTACAAAATATATGCTTTAAAAAGTTATTATTAATGTATTTTATCAGATTACTTAGATTTAGTAACTTAATCTAAATATTTTAAAATACTTGGAAATATTTAAGCTATAATTAGGTCCATAAATATTGAGACATCGACTCAATTCTAACATTTTTGACTCTATACACAAACACAATGGATTTGAAATGGATAAGATGTGCCTTTTATTGAGCTTTAATTTAAGGGTATTTACATCCAAGTCAGGTAAACAGTGTAGGAATTACAACAATGTGCATATGTGCCTCCCACTTGTTAAGGGACCAAAAGTAATTTGACCATTCGTCCTCTAAGCTGTTCCATGGCTAGGTCTGTGTTGTTTCCTAAATATACCAATAACAATGCGCAGATTTAAGGTCCAGAGTTCATTCCAAGTGTGCTATTTGTATTTGGAATCTGTTATTGTCAAAATGAGATTCAAAGAGCTATCAGTCAAGTCAAGCAAGCCATCATGAGGCTGAAAAAACATTCTTAAAAAGAAAGAACGCACCTGTGAGCTCAGCAAAACCAATAGACCCAGAAGACCACGGGAAACAACTGTGGTGGATGACCAGAAAACTATTTTTCTGGTAAAGAAAACACCCTTCACAACAGTTGGCCAGATCAAGAACACTTTCCAGGAGGTAGGTATATGTGTGTCAGAGTCAACAATCAGGAGAATACTTCACCAGAGTTAATACAGAGGGTTCACCACAAGATGTAAACTATTGGTGAGTCTCAAAAATAGGAACGCCAGATTAGAGTTTTAAAAAAGCTTTAACAGTTCTGGAACAACATCCTATTGATAGATGAGACCAAGATCAACTTGTACAAGAGTGATGGGAAGAGAAAAGTATGGAGATGAAAAGGAAACGCTCATGATCCTAAGCAGTGAAGCAGGGTGGTAGTAGTGGCATGTCATGGGCATGTATGGCTGTCAATGGAACTAGTTCTCTTGTGTTTATTGAGGATGTGACTGCTGACAAAAGCAGCAGGATGAATTCTGAAGTGTTTCAGGCAATATTTTCTGCTCATATTCAGCCTAATATTTCAGAATTCATTTGACGGCGCTTTGCAGTGCAGATGAAGAATGACCCAAAGCATACTGCAAAAGCAACCAAAGAGTTTTTGAAGGGAAAGGAGTGAAATGTTATGCAATGGCCAAGTCAATCACCTGACCTGAATCTGATTGAGCTTGCATTTCACTTGCTGTAGACAAAACTGAAGGGAAAAAGCTCCAAGAACAAGCAGGACCTGTCGGAGCACCACCAGAAATGAATTCCAGCGTCTGGTGATGTCTATATTTTCCTGACTTCAGTCTGTAATTGACTGCAAAGGATTTGCAACCAAGCATTAACAAGTGAAAGTTTGATTTATGATTGTTATTTTGTCCCAATACTTTTGATCCCTTAACAAGTGTGAGGCACATATCCAAACTGTTGTTATTTCTACACCAGTCACCTAATTTGGATACTCTTATATTAAAGCTGACAGTTAAAGCACATCGTGTTAGTTTTATTTTAACTCCATAATTTTGGTCTATAAAGTTAAAAATGTTAGAATTGTGTTGATGATTTATGAACCCAACTGTATGTAACAAACAAATATGATTCTGCTCTGTTCCATGTTAAAGTTAAAGCTTCAAAATGAATCCATATCATATACGTATAATAGAAATAGCCTAAACAAGTGGCACAGATTTCCAAATAAAGCATTCGGTAACTGATAAAGTACAGCTAGGGGATTGTTATTGCAGGATAGTAGCCCGACCTGAAGATGTTCTAATCACATGGCTATTTGCCCCCAAAATGTACAAATTTGATGCAGAACATTGTTTTGATCTAAAATAATTTCTTAACTCTTTAATTAGCATAGCTAACAGAAACAAAAAAGGTTGAATGGAGCATACACTATTCAAAGTCACAAGATGGTGACAAACAAGCATATATGGTTGTAAGCGTATTCACTGACGGTGAATATCTGGGATTAACATACCTTGGGTAATTGTGACTGACCAATCAGTATCAAGTATTCCAGACAGCCGTGGACTATGTGTTTATAGAATGGAGCAAACTTTAAGCGACCACTGATAATCTTCTCTGTGGAGAAGCGAATGGCACAAACGAATCGGTGAGTCAAAAATTGAGAGGGCCAAAGCAACTATGATCACAAGTAATAGTAGTTACAGTTCAATGTAATTTAACAACCATCAATAAAGATGCTTTGGAAATAGCGTCTTGTTAAACAAGTACATAATTATTTAAGATTGACTCAAAAGAATCATCTGTTCACAGCAAATCAAATCATGAACCTGCATCACTGCGCAAACATTTAAAGGGCACCTAGGTTACCCCTTTTTTCAGATTTAATATAAGTCTTTTGCGTCTCTAGAATGTGTATATAAAGTTTCAGATCAAAATACCCATCAGATTTTTCATTATACCTTTTACAAGATGCTGTTTTATACTGATATCCAGCAGGGGGTGGTTTTGTCGTACTGCGCCTTTAAGACGGGTTTTTCCCGCCCACTTTCTCGCCCACTACATGCCTCCTCCCTCAGAACGTCAGACAACAGACAGACTTAAAGGAAGAAGGTCTCACGTAGCGTTTGTGAGATACTACAGTAAGAACTAACCTTTACTAATCAGTATTGTGAAGTTGCATTGATGAATCACACACAATATCGTTACAAGCATGCATGCGCGGATACACACACACACACACACACACACACACACACCACAGATGACACACACACACAGGCAGGCAGACAGAGCGCGCTTAGCTTAGTTAAGGCTAACCTCAAGTACTGTGTGGATATCTGATATGCTAATGTACAAAATAAACCTGATTTAACTTCCACAAACCGGGATTGAAGCGTCTTCTTTTATAATTGTTCTGACACGGGCCTGTGCTGATGAAGAAAAGCTGAAGTAAAACGCTGTAATTAATTACACACATACTCTGTTTTAAAACAATTTAAACATGTGAAACTTACTCTTAATCACATTTGATGATGATTGCTGATCCTAGCAAACAGAACAGACCTTTTATTCCCAGTTGCTTTGCGTAAGTCTGTCTGGTCTTGTTGACATATACACGTGACTACCGGAACATGTTAATGCGCGCAGCTGTCAATCAATTCGGTGGGCGGGGGGATCGCACACCTACGTAATGGTGCGATCGATTTGAAAACAGCTCCAATTGGCCGACCCTTTTTTTTGTAGTTAAATTGAAAAAAAAGAACTGGGTGTGTTCATATCACCCCAGTATGATGGTCTATACACTATACCAACACACAGATCTGTCCAAACAGCTTGAAAAGTAGATTTTTTACCATAGGTGCCCTTTAAAATATATAAAGAAATAAAAAAAAGGCATCATCTGTAAATCACACAAAGCTATCATTTGACTTTTTGCATTTTGATTTCATGGATCTGTCAACTAAATACAAAGTGAATTCTAGGAGAATTTTGTGCAGTTGCAAATGAAATTCTAAGTAATATAAAAATAATGAACCACAACATTCAGAATATGAGAACATCGCCGAACAAGAGTTAGGTCTTGCCTCAAACTGTGAATCCTTCAATGCTTCTAAAAGTTTAGTTGGAGGTCGGCATACATTGCCCTCTCTTTTCAGACTTAAATTTAAAATACAGTTTTTTCGTGTTTTTTCATGAGAGGAATGCATTTCGCAAATGGCTTTTTGTGTCAATTTGTGTGTGGTAATGATGAGCATTACTACACTGTAAAAACATTTCATGACAAAAAGTCAAGACAACAAATATTTTTATGTTGCTCTAATTTATTTAAATAGGTAAATCAGGTTTCAACTATTTTTTTAAGTTATACAAATATATTTTTTGTAAGTTACACAAAGTTTAGGATGCTTTGTTTGATGTAAATTAAGATTAATAAGAGTTGAGCTTAAAGTTGAGATGAAAAGTTCATTTGATTCATCTAAAAAATGCAAGGCAGCAAAAAATGTTACAGAGTAGTTTTAATAGAGAAATGGATGCCTCGTTTGTTAAAGTCTGCATCTTTACTTAATTATTAAATGAAGAAATGACATTAAAATTTATAGTAATCCCTTTGGTAATTTAAAATAAATTTTATGATGTAACTGTAATTTGATTATCACTTTATTAAAATGCAATTATAGTGAAATACAGTTACCTAAATTATGTATGTTTAATGAATAACACTGTTATATGTATTTCATTATTCCTCAGCCCTGGTTTTCAGTCACCTCTTATGATTTCTTATGATTTTACAAATAAATATATTTAGCCATTTAAATTTTTAGTATCATTCAAAGTGTCTCTGTATCATTTTGAACACCATGTTATATGGATATGTTTTTTTAATCATGTATTCTTTACATGTTTTATGCATGTGTGTATGTCAGTGTCTATTCCGAATTTCATTGTTCAGAGCAAAACGTGATAAGGATATGAATTTTTCTCATTTACTGTCTGTATTGCACCTCTATATACCCTGTCCTCTGAAAGACATCCGTACTTGATCGCACAAGTGAATAGATTGGGTGCACCTTCAGCTCGCAAATGCAGAAAACTCTATTTAACGCAGCATTTGCATTTTGATGGTTGTCTAAATGTAGGCTGCAGACAGTTTTCATCAGTATGCGGTTGTTAAACTATTCGCCCACCGTTCTACACCACGACTCCTTTCACACAGCAAATAGGACTTTGTTCAGCTCTGCTCATTTTCGCACACACAGAGAGTAGATTGATTAGAGATGTTCAGTTCAAGGTCATTTCATGTTTAATTAATTATTAAAGTCAGTGTTTGCTGTGCTTGCTAGAAAGAAAGATGTGTGTTTTATGTGAGGGATGTACTGTAGGTTGCAGTTACTGCATTTTTGCTTTAAAAGTACTGATTGAGAATAATACATAGAGGAATGTTTTTGATCTTTTGATGCTATTTAGTTTAGCTTAATTGTATCTCTATCAAAAGCTTCTTAAAAAAACCATCATTCGTAGATCATTTTGAAATGTCACTTTAGTTTACTCGAACTCAAGTGAGAGCTTTGTAAAGATTGTCAAAAAAAAGTCTTGGGTCCCTATCATACACATGGCGCAATAAGACGCAAGACGTGTTTGGTGCAATTTGTTGCTATTTTCCGACCAACTCCACACTAATTTTCACATTTTGTGCCGCGTTGTTTAAATAGCAAATCCATTTGTACCACTTTGTTGACTCATGGGTGTGCCGGTCTAAAAATAGGTGTTTAATGGCTCATTGTTGGTGAGTTGCTATTTTGAGAAACTGAAATCAACTGCGATATTGACCAACTAAAAGTTGGTTTAAAGTCGATCACATCGTGCGTGCGTTCGTTATGCGTCTATGCAGGATCAAATGCTTACACATTGCTAGTTACATGCAGGATGTACAGCAATACACAAATATCTTAACAAATGAACAAAAATAAAACATTAAAATGTTACAAAAAATTTTTCTTAAATAAATATAAAAACCACTGCCTCAATGCCTCATGTCGGGGGGCTTTTTCAGTTTATTCATTACAATTTGCATTTGTATAATGTTATTATTATCAGTATTATTTATTATATGCATATTTATATTTGTTTTAATAAAAACAATTTTAGATTTGTCCACCTGTCGAGTTTTGGTAGACGTATGGAGACGTATGGGGCATAAGAATAGGATCTTTTTTTGGATATAACCCAGTTTTCTTATTACACTTTGTTATTATTGTTCATTTATTCGTTAGCTAGAAATAAACAAACTAAATTAAATGTGTAGGCTAATGGATGTCTTCATTGGCGTGAGTTTCCACCGTTTCCTTATCCACAAAAATAAAGGAATAAAGTAAAGATTTAAAGTAAAATAAAGAGGAAGCTCATTCTGTATCCTCAAGCTGCAGATGGTCTGTTTAACATTTTTTTCGAATTAAGTTGTGCCCACTGAACATTTTTTTTGTCTGCAGAACTGGAATGCCTGAAGTTAAGGGAACAAAAAACTCATAATCCCTTTTTCCTTTAGTTTTTTTTGTGTGTGCTCAACTTTTGAAAACATTAGTTGCACTGGCCTAAAATGTATGAAGTTGAATTAACAAAAAACTCTTAGAAATAAGTACTAAGAAATAATATATTATCAGAAAAAACAAACAGTTTAAATAAAAGAAAAAAAACTAAAACAGAAACAAATGTTAACAAAACATTCATTAGACAGGATTAGAAACAGGCCTGAAGGCAAAACAACAATAACAAAAAAACAAGACACTGATCAAAACAAGGCAGAACATACAGGGAAAAACGCTTTGTAAAGCTTCACATGAAAAAACAAGACTCAGCAAAGAGTGTATGAATGAGGCATCTTTATAGTCCTAGTAATCAGTCTGTCAGGAGCTTCCAGCTATGTGTGTGTAATCAGAAACTGGTTCCTCCATTTGGATTATAGTTTGAGCAATTGATTTGCCATTTCATTATTACATTTTATTTTACTGAGTTGTAAATATCAGAAACATGTGATTTCTCATTTGAGAATGCAGTTTGATTTATTTTTTAATCAGTTGAGCATTTGATTAATCATTTGCTTAGTTGTTTTGAAAGTTCGATAATTTATAAGTTTATACACACACACACAGTTAAATACAAACAAACAGTCCACATGCGGTAAGCATTTCCTTTTGTAGAGCGAACAATGTAAATGTGAGATAAAAATATTTTTTTATGTTACAGCTTTATTTCAAAATGCATCAATTTCCTAAAAATTTTACACACATTACCCCATAATGACAATGTAAATAAAGATTTTTTTAAATTGTTGCAAATTGATAAAATAAAATAAAAAAAACTGAAAAATTACATGTACATAGGTATTCACAGGCTTTGCTCAATATTTTGTTGATGCACCTTTTCAATAGGATCTTTTTCAATAGGATGCCTCAAGTTTGGCACACCTGTCTTTGGGAATTTTTGCCCATTCCTCTTTGCAGTTCCTCTCAAGCTCTATCAGGTTGGATGGGAAGCGATGATGTACAGTCGTTTTCAGATCTCTCCAGAGATGTTCAATAGGATTTAGGTCTGGTCTCTGGCTGGACCACTCAAGGGCATTTACAGAGTTGTTGTGAAGCCACTACATTGAAATTTAATTTATATTGGAATAAGGCTGTAACATAAAAAATTGGAATAAGTGAAGCGCTATGTATACTTTCCGGATGCAATGTACAAAAATGAATATTAATTTCAAATTTCGTTATTTTGTTTGTTTGTTGTTGTTAATAATAATTATGGCATTAATGTTATTATTGGTGTTACTAATATTTTTTGTTGATGTTGTTAGGGTTAGAAATACTGCAACCTTTATTTTTTCAAGTGAGGAGGTCTGAGATTAACTCAAACTCAACTTAAAGTAACAAGCTGGCAGAAGCTTTTTTGGGTGGACTTGCAAAGTTTTCATCGTAAAACTTAATCTTTTTAACTTTGATTTAGGTTTGGTAAACGTGTTAAATGTAGTTGTACAGACATTTTTACTCATTTTTGCCAGGCCAATAAAAACAAAACAAGTTATTTCAACTTTTTTCAAACTGGATTTTTTACAGTGAAAGGGGCTTATAATTTGACCTTAAAATAGTTTAAAAATGTAACTGCTTTTTAGCCAAAGGAAACAATCAGATTTTTTCCAAAATAAAAAATATAGGAAATATTGTAAAGACAATTCTTGCTCTGTTAAGCATCATTTGGGAAATATTTGAAAAAGAAAAATTCACTGGATGTGTATTTGTTTGTTACTACTGTATTTATTTGTTTAAATGCTGTAATGAAACGAAGAGACAATTCTTTTATTGGAGTAATAACATTTGTACAGTCTAAATGGGCCGCCATAATAATGCTGAAGTAAAAAACCTACTAACATATGACTCTTGTTGGACGGGGTTAGTGGGATTCACCCAACTATATATTTCCATCTCCTTTAGAACATTCGAGAAGGTCAATCTTTGAAGATTATATTGTTAGCATAATGTGGAGAGATTTGGCTTTTATTGTCCTCGCACTGACACTCCCAACACAGCAGGAACTAAACCCACACTGTTGTCTTGCTTTTCCCGGAATGTGAACTGACACAGGATGTGTTTTGATGCCAGGTGGATTCTGATAGCGCTGTAGATTTATTCAGTGTGGATTTGAGGGGACTTTAGATCTTGCGAATGAGGGAGTTTCACTTGTCACTTCATGTTTGTCCGCAGGGCAGCTGAAGTCCTCTACTCTCTGACCTTGGCCAACATTCAGAAGTACGGGCAGCCCAGTGATTACCCTGCCGGGGAGAATTACAAACTACTGACTGAAGCCAGGCGCAATCTAGGCCTCTTCCAGCATCATGATGCCATCGCGGGTACAGGCAAAGATTGGGTGGTTGTGGACTATGGAACCAGGTAGTTTTATTTTATTTATTTATTTATTTTAGATTTATTTCAAGTGAAAGCTTTAGAAGACATTCTCTTATCCAGTTCAATTACTCCACTTCCCCTGGAACAAACTCGGCCTAAGTCAATATTTATTATCTCTGAAAGTATTTGAAGGTGACCAAAGCTCAAATTGTTCCTAACAGCTTATATGTTACTGTAATATAGAGCACTGTGTCCAATATATGGGATATCAAAATATGATACTGTTAAAAAGTTTGAACATTTTTGAAAGTGCCTTTGTCTATTCGATTGAATGCAGTAATGCAATACATTCATTCATTCATTTTCCTACGATTTAGTTTCTTATTTATCAGGGGTCGCCACAGTGAAATGACCCGCCAAGTATTCCGGCATATGTTTTACACATTGGGTAGCTCTCCAGCTGCAACCCAGTACTGGAAAAACCCATACACTCTCACATACAAACTCATACACTATGGCCAATATAGTTAATTCAATTCATCCATAGCGCATTTCATTGGACTGTGGGGGAAACCAGAGCTCCCGGAGGACAACGGGTGCTCTGAGGATAACACTTACACGGGGAGAACATGCACACTCCACACAAAAATGTCAAATGGCCCAGCCAAGACGCGAATCAGCGACCTTCTTGCTGTGAGGTGACAGTGCTAACCACTGAGCCACCTTGCCACTTGTCACTGATGCAAAAAATGTTATTAATTTAAAAATATGAAGTGACACAATTAATTGTATTTTGCCTTTAGTCTTTCCCCCCAACTTTATTTATAGAATTTTCCAAAAAAAAAAAAGGACAAGGACAACTATTACACATTTTGCAATATTATTGTATCTTTTAACATGTAGAGAGAGAAACAAGGGACCAAAATAATTATGACAAGTATTGAACCCTAGTCTTTTGTCTTTTTAATCATCCTATTTGACACACACACACATATTCTTGAGTGATGAATATTAGTGTCCTTAAAAACCCGTTGTTTTTACTTCACTGTCACTTTAGATCTAAATCTTTGAATAATGGACCCTTTTCACATTTCTGGGTTTTTTCAGCATCAAAGTAGTCATAGTTGGCTAAATGCAGAGAGCAGTGAATGGCCTGCAGTGAATGAGTACCACACATATTTTTTTTTGTATTCCTATTTGCTCATTTATCAAAAGAAAAGCCCCACTATAGTGTTTTCACAACATTCTAAAATAAAGGGGAAAAAAAATTGTAAAGAGAGAGCAATGTCCAGTTTACTGTCCTGCCTAAAGATGCTGCATTAGGGGATTGGGGGGCATGGAGTAGCTCCTCCCCTTTAAAAAACAGCCAGTAGCGCTCTGACAGTGAGAGTGGTTGAACTCAAGTGCATCAAATAAAAAGCAAACGAGAAGCCTCTTGAAGGAGGCGGGGCATGTCAGATACTCGGGCATTTGATTAGTTATGATGTGATAAACTGTAGTGTGGGTTGATGTGAATAAAACCGTTGGTCCATTTGGGTGAAAGTGACTAACCACAAGCTTTACATGTTAATATCAGTTTTATATTTTCTATATGCGAATATTGTCACTTTTTGGGGGGCACACTAGCTTATAGATATCCCAAAAATGAATAATACTGGTATTAACATCTAAAAAACTTAGTTTTAATTACATGAGACCTTTTAAAAAATGTAAATGTTATAAACTTTGCAAGAATTAAGATGCTGATGACCATTAAACACGCCATCCAATTATTACTGATGATTGAGTAATGTAGAACTCATTTGTTTGTTATGAATAGCTTGTTGTGTCCTTTTTTTGTATGTTGTTTTGAATAAAAAGGTCTGCTAAATGTACTACTATAGATGTAAAACCTCAACAGAGCCACAACGTCTCTAAAATATTGCTTTGAATACACTTTATGTTAAACTTATAGATATTATCTTGACATTATGGTAATTTTTTTATTTGTAATAGTTAAAACTATTAACTATCATTTTTGCTGATATAAAATTAATCACTATTGCAATAAATAACTGCTTGTTTTTAGCAGTTTACTTTGCCCTGACCTGTTGACTTTAATCATGCTCATTTTTGTTATTGTTAAGGTTGTTCCATTCTATTCTGAATGTGAAGCGAGTGATTGTGAGCTCAGCACATTGGTTGGTGCTCAAGGACAAACAAACATACCACAACGATCCTTCAAAAGCCTTTCTTCAGATGGTGAGTGTTCACACTGCATATCCACAACATGCTGGCCTCACTCCTAAATATGGAAATTGCCATCTGCTATGTCATATTTGTTGCTGCTTCTGTGTTGTAGGATGATGTTCAGCAATCCCAAGATGCCCTACCTCGCAAAAATGTTCTTGAGGTTCATGGAAAACCAAGGTACCAGTTCTCGTCCCAGCATCATAAACGTTGTGAATTAGAAGTTAAAAGAGAGCTGAATCTTTCAGTTTTGTCTTTTTCAGGTTGTTGGTGGTTTCCAATCCATTAGAACAGGCCAGAACATCCATGGTTACAGTATATGTGAATACTCCAAATGTGCGTGTGGTTAGTGCACTCGGTCAGGTGGTCCGCGCTCAAGTCAGTGCAGTGTGGAAGGATGCCAGCCATGCTACTGCAGATGTTTTTCAGGTGAGATCCCCTATACTTATGCATGATGGAAAAGATCAGTGATTAAGTCCCCCTCAAATTAAAATGTAATTTTTGGGGTGTTATTATCAATATTTTAGTCTTAAATTTTATCTAAAATTAAATCTAAATTATCTTAAAAAGAACAACAATTTGTTTTGATGTCAATCAAATGCTCTCTTGTATCGGATACATTCCACCCATTCAAGATGCTATTACTATATGCACTTGAGCTCAACCACTATAGGTTTTTGTATTATTTTTATTTAGCTCTGCCCTGTCTTCATGTTTTAGCTCAAATTATGTCACACATTGAGTAGAAATGCACATTTCAAAGCACTTCACAGGAACTTTAAGGTTATGTATAAGATACTGTTCTCCAAAACAATAACAAAAATCACATTCAGAATATAGATATAAGCATTTAAAACTAGCAGTATGACAACAACTCAGATAGATTTGCTCTCTGCTATCTACGACAGGCTTAGAGGGTCAAAATATACATATTCCCAGTTAGCATACAGACCTCAAAAAAGTTCAAAATTAAATTTGTCACACACTGTACCAGTACAGTGCGCTATAGATTGGATAAATGATTCAGACAATGTAAATATGATTTTGATTTCACATTATTGTCACTGGAAGTGCCACAGCATGTGGTACAATGAGTGAATCATTTGCACAAGTCTATACAGACTACATATTGGCCCTGTTTAAAAAAAGGCAGGAGCTGCTCGATGTGTCCTGTCTCATCTTCGTGTTTCAGTTGAAATGACCAGTGGTGGAAAGAGTATTGAAAATCATGCTCTTGTAAAAGTACAATTACTTGCCCAAAAATGTAGCTCAAGTAGAGTGAAGGAATCAGTTGTAAATATTAACCAAAGTATGAGTAAAAAGTAGCCCTTTAAAAAATACTCATGAGTAGTGAGTATTGAGTATTACGCTGTGAAAAGCTGGTGCGTTTACATGCAGTTTGTGCAGGGATGTGCTAGCGTAACATTCTGTAGTGCATTTAGTGATTATTTTAGGGCATTTGGCGATTTTAGTCATCATAAAGTAAACATCTGTCATCTTCTCATCACTGAAATTCAGTCTAAACAGTCTCTGGGTCCTTGTGTGTAAAGATTTTGGACATCTTCCTGGACACTATTAATGCTTCCAAATGGTTTGCTGCATTTATAAAGCTCTCATGAGGTTGTTCAGTATGGTGCGATTTACTTTCTTTGTGCAATTTGATTGGATGGAAATAACAGGACCGATTTGTCTACTTTAGCCAATCAACCATAGACAAGAAAAAATAAAGTAGTGACTGCAGGTTGAAGGAAAGTAGTAGAGTAAAAGTACAGATACTGCACTAAAATTGTAGTAAATTACAATTCCTGAGGAAAACTACTCAATTACAGTAATTTTTGTAATATGTTAATTTATACCACTGGAAATGACATCACACATCAAACAAAGCTGTGAATTTCAAGGCACTTCAGTCGACCTTTGTGGTTATTTACACTAGTCCATGTTTGTTTTGTTATTTGAACATTTTTTTATTTTATACATTGTCATACAAGTTGACAAAAGTTTACATTTTTAGTTGGCAAAAAATACAATAAGAATAATGTATAAACTCAATATAACTTCATGCAATTTGAAATAAAGACAAATAAAATAATAGTCAGTAATAATAAAATAATTAAAATAATAAATTATTTAATATAGTAATAATAATATAAATTAATATAATAAAATAAAATTAAATAATAAATTATTTAATATAGTAATAATAGTAAAAAATTTATATAGTAATAAAAAAATATAAGAAAAATAAGCAATAGCATGTTTTTCTAATCTATATTCTTCAAATGTCCATCAGTTCAACAAAAGAGTCACAATCTAGACCAGAGATGACCAAACTAGGGCCCGTGGGCCAAAATTGGCCCATGGTAACTTTTGATTTGGCCCGCCATCCCATCTGAGAAGAGTGGGAGTTCATATTTAACAAAACCCTTTATTTGTTTGTTTTATTGTTAAAATCTAACTGAACTTAAATGATTCAATTAAATGGTGTAAAGTAATCATATTTTTTTTAATGTACATACTGTCACCTGACAATGCAGAGACTTTAGTGAGCAAATCAAGTCAAGGGCAGATTCTGCTTGACCTGTGTGTATTAAATATTGAACTCCACGGTATTATAAATGTGATTTTTTGTGATTGTTTGTTTTATTGCAATATTTTATGTATATCCAATTTACCAAAAAGTTGCATTTTATTTATTTTATTGGAGTGAGTTTATAGTGAGTAACGCTTTATAGTCATATTTTCTATTTATTTTTAAATATTAGTAAATTAAATTAAGAATTTTCCCCTGGCAACTTTAATGTATTATAGTTTTGCTATATTTACTTTCGGCCCACAGCTCTCTATGATATTTGGTTTTTGGCCCTTTATACTAAAAGGTTTGTGCACCCCTCATGCAGACTTTCCAAAAAGTCATAGAATACTTTGCAAATAGACCAAAATATATGAAAGTCCATGTTTGTTAGTTTAAGGTCATGTAAAAGCTCTTTGAATGTGTTTGTTCACTCCACAGTTGTCATTTGTGGCTCATGCTGCTCCTCTGGGTCTGAGCGTGTACCAGCTGATTGAGGTAATGGAGCCCAGGACAGATGCTTCGAAGTACATGTTTCTCCAGGAAGGCAGACAGCTCTCAGACAGTAAACTGGAGCATTTCCGTCAGTTCTATCAAGACGATGGAGCTCCTGTGGTCATTGAAAATCCTCACCTCAGACTTTCCATCTCTGGAGCTACAGGCCTTTTAGAGGTTTGAGCGTGTACTTCTGCTCTTTGGGGTTTGCCGTAAAGTGATACATTTAGGAATACCTCTGTGTAATGTTCAGAAATCATCTCTTTGTTTATAGAAAATGATGTTGAAGGAAGATGAATCTGAGCACCAAATGAAGGTGGAGTTTGTTTGGTATGGAACCACCAGCAGTAAAGACAAGAGTGGCGCCTACCTATTCCTGCCCGACAAAGAAGCAACAGTAAGGATTTTGTTTGAGTAATTTGTTGAACGATCATTTATTCTATATCTTGCCCAGCAGTATTTTTTGAAAAATAAAAGAAACTACATTGGGTTGGATTAGGCCCAGATTCTTTTGTGAGCCCTAGTGTTGGATATTGATGCAGGAAATACATGTGTGAAGTAATAAATAGCAAGACCTTCCATTGAGTATATAAATATGTATGTAGGTAAATAAACAAATACATAAATAGTTTTTATTGCAGTTACTTTTCCGTTAAAAATAAAAACAATATAATAAGAGAGTCCCACTGGGCCATTCCTGTGTGAAGTTTGTATGTTCGACCAGTGTCCATGTGGGTTTCCTCTGGGTGCTCCGTTTTCGCCCACAGTTCAAAAACATGCACTTTAGGTGAATTGGGTAAGCAACATTGGCCTTAGTGTGTGTGTGTGTGTGTGTGTGTGTGTGTGTGTGTGTGTGTGTGCGCGCGCGCGCGTGTGTGAGAATGCGAGTGTCTGGGTGTTTTCCTGTACTGGGTTGCAGCTGTGGCAACCACTGATAAATAAGGGACTAAGCAGAAGGAAAATTAATGAATGAATAATAATGGCAAATTATATATAATAGAATCGCGATTAATTGATGACACATGATATGTTTGTACTGAGAATATTTCTTTATATAAATACACACATGCATATATTTGAGAAAATGTTTATCCATATAAAGGTGTTAAACATGTATAGTAAACACATTTTATAGAAAAATAGATATCAATGCAAAAAAAAATTTATTTTATTTTATGTATGTGTTTGTAGAACATGTATTACGTTGTATTACATCTATATATGACACACGCATATCTTATGTGCAAACAAACTTTTATTTTGGGTGCGATTAATTATGATTAATCTTTGCTCAGCACTAATATACATTCATTAATTTTCCTTTGGTTTAGTCCCTTATTTATCAGGGGTCGCCACAGCGGAATGAATCACCAACTATTCTGGCATATGTTTTATGCTGCAAATGCCCTTCCAGTTGCAACCCAATAATAGGAAACACCCATTGGTTCACATTCACACACACACTCATGCAGTAAGGCCAATTTTGTTTACCCAATTTTCCTATAACCAGACGCCCTAGTTTTACCATGGTATAAAATTATAGATATGCAATATTGGTTGTTGTTTTTGAACATGTGACAAGAAATGTCATTGAAAAGAAAATAACATAGAAGCCATTATCTCATCCATGGTTAAACCAACAACTAATAAAATACCATTGTGAATATTATGAACCCCACCACCACCGTTCTTGTTGAAGGACACTGAATAGACAGAATAAAAACAAATAATACTTCAAAAAACTGTTCTTCTTCTGAAAGAACTTCTTTCCAATGGACAGAATTCCAAAAACTAATATTAACTAAATAAATCGAAATAAAACCCTGCCTGGGGGATCTGGCAGAACAAAAGTATTCTATATAACACTAAAAGATACAGCCCTGCTATTATCATCTGCCGGCCACAAAAAAGACACAAAGTTTGTTTTTTTTGTTTTTGTTTTTTATGTTTGAAACTGACTTGCTGGGGCAGAATGTGGCTGTGTTGATGGTTTGGTGCTTGTGGAGGATTTAGCAGAACAACGCTGTGCTGATTGAGGGGATTGATGCTTGTGGGGGGTTCACAGACAGTATCAGGAGAGGATGCTTTTAGTGCATGTGATAATACATTACATAGAAGGTTGCGCGGTGGCACAGTGAGTACCACTGTCGCCTCACAGCAAGAAGGTTGCTGGTTCAAGCCCCGACTGGGTTCTCCCCATGTTGGCGTGGGTTTCCTCCGGGTGCTCCGGTTTCCCCCACAGTCCAAACACATGCAATACAGGTGAATTGGGTAAGCTAAATTGTCCCTATTGTATGTGTGTGAAAGGGAGTGTATGGATGTTTCCCAGTGCTGGGTAGCAGCTGGAAGGGCAGCCACTGCGTAAAACATATGCTGGATAAATTGGTGGTTCATTCCACTGTGGCAACCCCAGATTGATAAAGGGATTTAGCCGAAAAGAAATGAATGAATGATCATGGATAGAAGATGTTGACAGATGTTTAATATCTGCCTCTGCTGATTTCACTTTTGCACACATTGTACAGTATCACTTTGTTTTTTCTGCAGCTCCACTGACTGTAAAATGCTTCCACACAGAACCTGAAGGTTTTTTTTTCTTTTGACTGGTGGAGGACCAAGAAATGGCTCAGCAGCAGTCTCATTTTTTCATGGTGCCCAAATGTATTTGAGGAGTTTCAAGTTAATAAAAAGTGACTGGAAGCTATGCTAAGGTTAACTAGCCTATAGCATATATCTTGCTGTCTGCAAAAGACAGTAATTTAGACGTACCATATAACTCCCATAAGTGCATACTATTCGACACAACTGCAAAAGCATCGTTTTAACCTTTATAAACAAACGTTAACGTTACTCTGTCAACAGTCTATTGTCTGAATTACCGCGCTAACATAGCTAACGTTGCGTAAACAGAGAGCACCCGATTGCAAACTTCAAAAATGCAGCGTCATGGAATCCTGAACAAACTCTGCTTCAACTCCGCTACAAGTTTATAAACTGCCTTTGTAACCCAATTAAGGTACAAAAATCTATTTAGCAAAAA
Source organism: Danio rerio (assembly GCF_052040795.2). NCBI lineage: Eukaryota > Metazoa > Chordata > Actinopteri > Cypriniformes > Danionidae > Danio > Danio rerio. Next base: position 63,442,738 of record NC_141025.1, on the reverse strand, counting down.
TAGCGATGCAGTGGAGTATTTTTTTCGCTCAGCCGAGCCTTCTGTCTGTTGCTGTGAAGCTTGTTTCAGACACCTCCGCCCCGCCCTCCCACTACTGACTGAGCGCGTCTCTCTCTCTCTCTCTCTCTCTCTCTCTCACTCACTCACGCAGGCATGCACTGTGGTCTCATGAGGAAACGCTGCTTTTTGATATAATGCTTTTCTTGCTCCCGAATACAAATAATTTTTCAAGTATTTGTTCGAATCAAGTATTCGTAAAAACACGCTATTCGTGCCTTTCCGAATACCGTATTCGGGTTCGGCTATATATATATATAAATCTTGTCAAGGCACAATCTAAAATGGTAGGGATGATTAAGCCAAAGTAAGGTTATATAACTCTTATTTTTGAACATGATCTTACTTTCTCTCAGATTTTGTACCTCACTCAGCACATGTGTTAGGGCTTCCCCTACCATAATACACCTAAAACACAGATTGCTGTAAAACTCGTCAATGCCAGGGACTGCAGGAGTTAAACAAAATAATTTGTCATATTTATTTATTTATCATAATACCAGCCACACATGTAAAGCACAAATAATGTCCTTCAATCCAGTCACATCCAGCAGCCGTCATCCATGAGCTCGATCTGTTTGTTCCATTGCTCCGTTTGTTAGATGTTTGCTCACACTTTATTTTGCAGTCTGAAGCACGTCAAACGCACAAAATGCCTAATTCTCGCTACAGGATGTCTAATCGCATCTTTGCTTTCACGTCACATGTAAATCACTCATGCTTTATCCACGTCTGCTTACTGCACAACCCCTCTGCTCCATGCCTTTTCTATACAATTTAATGATTGTGAGGGCGCAGGTGCACATGCACTGTGTGTGTAACGTCTATAAGTCATGTAAAACAGTTTGTTGCAAACTGAAATAAATATAATGTGATTATGTGGTTAAGATTTTTTTGTGATTATTTTGCATTTAAATTAAGAATTTTGCAGAATCAAAATAATTTGAGACTTTTTTTTGGTCTGGATTGAGACCAAATGGCTTGGATCCAGCTGGCTTCTTGCTGTGAGGTGACAGTGCTAATCACTGAGCCACATTAACGATAAACATAAATAATTAATTCCATAATTTACATTTTTGCAGAAGTAGGAGTAGTAGGTCTTTTTAACAACAACAACAAAGCTATTTTTATTATTGTTATTAATAATTTAAATGAATTTGCTCTGTATCTTTTGTACATAAGCAAATAGTAGTGTATGTAGCAATGGTGCCACAGCTGAGAAACAGTGCAGTAAAAACTGGGTTGTTTATCGCCGACTCCTATAAAAACAGTTTATTTGAGGCAGGCTGGCAGTTAATTTGTGGCAAACAAATGATTGCCATGAGAATTTGCTCGGATGCTGAAACTTATAACACCAAATTGTCATTGAGCTGATTGGAGTTATGACTGTAATGGGAATTTAGCCACTGTTCACAGCTTTAACTGTTGTCCACTCCAACACTGGGAAGCTGAAACTCGCTCTTTCATCAGCAAATTAGGCAGTTTTGTCATGCTGTTTCTTTGGTAGCTCTGCTCTGAGGGGATTTTATGAGCGTGATTTGATTCGCATTGATTTTTTTCTCTCTGTCACACAGATTTACTCTCCCTCTCAACCGCCGGTGATTCGAGTCACTAAAGGGACGCTGTTTTCTGAAGTCACTACAACCTTCGCACACATCACACATACACTTCGGCTCTACAACACCCAGGGTAAGAGTGGATTTCTTAACTTTTCTATTTACAGTTTGGAAATCAAATTTACAAAAATTTAATCAAAAATTCACACCAGACATTTGCAAAATGGCATTTTCAACTGCAACTTTTAGGAAGGAAAAACTGTGGCTTTCTAGAATCAAACACTAAAAGTCTAATGCAGCATTACATTTTTTTTGTTTTACCTTCATTAAAATATGACATGTTTTATTTAAGCAGAAAGTAGTGACATCATTCAATTTCACCATGGTGTACAGACCATTTATTCAATGTAACAACAGTTTATTTACAAACAAAATTTAATCAGCAAATTTAACATTTGTCTTAGGAACTTTACAAAGTAGTTAAAAGTTAAAAAGCCTTTATTGACGTAGCTAAAATAATACAAATCAGCACACAATAAAGGCTTTTTACTTGCTTCTGAGTGCTTTGGATTTTACAATAGGTGTTACCTATTTACTAATTAGAAAGTTTTTTACAAAATATTTCAACTATAATACAATTTTTTTTCCAGTGATGAATTGCAGCTGGAAGTTTGTGGTTTATTCCGCTGTGGTGACCCCATGATTAATAAAGGGACTAAGTCAAAAATAAAATGAATGAATAATACTGTTAGGTGTTTAAGTTATTAAGATATTAAATGGATAAAACGCAACAATCAGTGAGTCTCTAATGATGCTGGATGAAAAATGAGGGGACACAACTGCTGGTTTAGTGAAACAAAAAGTAAGTATTTATTAAACAGAGAATGTCAAACAATGAATATAGGAAATTAGATGTAATGTAAATGTCATTTTAAATAACTGAATTAGAAGAAAAACAGGAGTGTTGCCAAAACAATGAAATAATTATAACAAAACGATCTAACTAAACCCCAACCCACTAAACTAACTAACCAAAGAAAAATGCAGAAACAAAACGCCTCTATTAACTAACAAATAAAGATACTATGCTGCTCAAATTACTAGCTCTCGTATAGAACATTCTGTTAGCCATTAGCAAAACAAGATCTCATATAAACCAATTCTCATGAAGATCGTTCAACTTCTCAATAGATACTAAATTGAGCTGCACAAGCTTATCTAATAAATCGATCACTTAATCGAAAGAAAACTAGAACACAGCAACGGCAACTAAACTAAGCAGAACACAAATGAACAGGCCAGCCGACAGTAGTGAAGAGTCTGGCTGTGAGCCGAGCGCTCCTGGAGAACAGCACAATCATGGATTATCGGTAATATCAAGCATAGGCCGTCTGATCTCAGAGAGCTGTCGAGGCACTTTGATGCCACAAATGACAGTCATGTGTTGTCTGCGCAGTGCTGTCTATTTCTAACCGGCATGCACTGATTTAAGACAGAATTCGATCTGTCTGTGCAGCGCTGCATGAAGTCGAACGCACCTATTACAACCTAACAGACTCCTCATCCTTACTATTTCTATTTGTTGTCAAAACTCACAGTTGCAAGTGCATTTTCAGATTTCAATTAAAGATTACAAGGGCAGGCATTTTTTCCTTTAATGACACTGAATTGTTCACCACAAAACTAGCAATGTGAGCTAACAAAATCATATGGCTAGTTTTGATTTCATTTGTACTTTAAGGCCCTTAAAAATGATCAAAAAGTATTGAATGCTATTTTACCTGGTATTTAATTTTGTATATGTTTTGATTATATTTATTTGCTCAAGTTTTCCTGAATTTAATCTGTGAATATTGGAATGCTGTAGTTTATGAAGTTGATAAAATCCTGCCAAATTTGACAGCACTCTGCTTTGTTTACTGTAGTAACCAAGGCATAACTGTGATTCCTGCTGTACTATAAGCGCCACCTGCTGGATTAGCATTTTTGTTCAATATTTGAATAATGGTTTAGTTTAAGATTCCTTTGTTACAATCAGTGTTTAGTAAATATAAGTTAAAATGTATGGAAAAGGGGTTAAAAAGGTCTTAAAAGGTATTGAATTTAACCCCGTGATTCTTGTTTATACCCTGTTGTTACACTCAAATTTATTTTTTTGTTTTTACAAAAAAATATTTAGAACATAGAGTAGACACACTTTATTGTTTTATTTTTTTGAGAAAAACACCAAAACAGGATGTGTCATCTTTGACTCTTACTGATAGTCAGTGGTGGGAACTGGGAGGGCAGCAATTTAACCTCAGGAAACCTCAAGTTAAAAAAAAAGAACTGAATTTCAACATCCATGAAGTACTGCAGGATGATGACCTTATCTAAGTAGTGTTTGTTTGAGAAGTGCTTTAGTCATACTTTAGAAGCCCGATTTTACAAGGATTGTTTTAGCTCTGTTTTTATAATATAAACCTTTTAAGGTACTCAACTGAAGTTTCTCAGGCTATAACGGACAATGTGAACTTTGTAATCAATGGTGCCAAAAGAGACTCTGCAGCGTTACAAAGATTTAATCAGTATCAGACAGAGACGTTTAATTGTGAATGGTTCAACAAAAGTTTAATGGTGTGCTTAAAGAAAGAAATGCGTTCAGAAAGATTTCATTGGTTTCCTTATCAAGAGCACCAGGGGGGTTGGACGGTCTGTTTGTGACCTCTTCTGGGTGGGTGAGATAATGGACATGAGTGTTTTTGAGAGACAGTTGCAGTCACATGAGCCAGTTTCCTGGAGCCCTAGGGATCTTTTCCCCTGTGATGTTTGTTTTTGTCCAAAAAAAAAAAAAAAGAGAGAAAAGATGAGACTAAACCTTGTGGGTTATTCCCTTGAGTTAAAAAGAAATTTGATGCGTAACCTGGATAGAAACTCTTTACTCACATTAAAGTCATACTTAAAGGGTTAGTTCACACAAGTGATCATTCTGATATTAATTACTCGTTCCAATTCTCTTGACACCTTCGTTCATCTTCAGAACACAAATTAGGATATTTTACTTAAAATCCAAGAGCTCTCTGATCCTACATATACAGCAACAGTACCAAGACGTTAAAAGTTTGTTTATCGAAACATTTGACGTGACTTCAATGTATTTAGCACACAGAAGTGTTCTTACGAGCTTTGTGGGATTACACTGAAACTACTTAAAGGTCCTGTGAAATGCTTGAATTTTTATTCAATGTTTGACGTTATCTCAACCAAAACATGAAGAGAGGGTGCGGCATAGAGCAGCTCCTCCCCTTTAAAAAAACAGCCAATAGCGTTTTGTTTTATCACCGCTCTGCCAGTGGTTGAGCTCAGATGCATCAAATGAAAAGCAAATGGGAGGCATCTTAAAGGTGGCAGGGGAAGTCCGATACTAGTAAGCGTTTGACTGGTTATGATGTAATGAGAAACTGTAGTGTGTGGTGACATCAATAAAACCGTTGATCCATTTTGGCGAAAGTGACAAACCACAAGCTTTACATGTTTATATTACTTTTTAAATGTATATAACACTAGTTTTGTCACTGTTTTGGAGCACACTAGCTTTTAGATATCCTAAAAACTAACAATACTGTTACTGTTAATTAGATTTAATATACTGGCTGGGGGTGGCATGTTGGCTCAGTGGTTAGCAATGTCACCTCAGAGCAAGAAGGTCTCTGGTTAGAGTCCCGGCTAGGTCAGTTGGCATTTCTGTGTGGAGTTTGCATGTTCTTACCATGTTGGCGTGGGTTTCCTCCAGTTGCTCTGGTTTCCCCCACAGTCCAAAGACATGCAGCACAGGTGAATTAAATGAACTAAATTGTCTGTAGTGTATGAGTGTGAACGAGTGTGTATGGGTGTTTCCCAGTACTGGGTTGCACCTGGAAGGGCATCCGCTGCATAAAACATATGCTGGATAAGTTGGCGGTTCATTCTGCCGCGGCTACCCCAGATAGTTAAAGGGACTAAGCTTAAGAAAAATGAATGAATGACATTTCTTGGAATAAGTGTTGTAATACTTCATATTTTAAGACATTTTTCTTGACTGAAGCCTAAGGTTTTTTTTTTATTATTATTAAACAAATCTAACCAAGTATAATTATCTTGCTGCACTGGCAGAATATCTGACTAGTTTCTTGTCTGTATCTTCTTAAATCAATCCTTTATCTTATTTACAGTGTATGCTTTTTTGCAGTGTATATGCTGTCCAGCTCTGTTTAAGTATCATTTATCTCTGTAGGACAAACAGACTTGAGTGTGTATGCATACTGTAGGTGTTTGTTCACATTAGTAGCTCTCAGCATGCACAATAGTTTCAGTGTCAGGTTACTCTCTCTCTCGCTATGAGCTAATGAGGACACACTCGTGTTGAAAATACTCCAAGCTGTTTTACTCCACCAAATCCTCGTTTAACCTTGCTTTTTTCATGGACGTGCTGCTATATAGAGCATGTTCTGCTATCTTAAAGCGGTTTTATTTTAATTAAAGGAAATGAAACATATTTGTTTCTTGCATTGTTTTATTCCCAAAGGCTTAATTAGTCTGTTTCCGAATGTACATTTAGCATAAAGGAGTCTTTCGTTATTTTCACTGTACTTGGTAAATCTAATTGCTCATATTTTCATTCGTCCCAAGCCAGGAAAACAATAGAGCGAAAACCGTAAGTGGACGAAAAGAAAAGCAGTCATTTGCTGCTGGCACGTGTTACAATTTGTGGTGTTTTGACAGTTTGTATGCATTTATATGTGTGTTTTATGCAAAGCATGCCAATCAGCCTGAAGATTCATATTGGTCTTTATGGTCTTTAGTGGTCCTTGCTAAATTGCTGAAAATACCCCTAATAAAGTAACCGCTGCACAGAAATAATCAGAACATTGGGTGAACTGTTGAAAGAGAAAGATTGATGTCAGAACGACACTGAGTAAGTATTAAAGGGAACCTATTATGCAAAAATCTCTTTTAAAAGGGGTTTAAACACAGTTGTGTGGCAGCAGTGTGTGAATATAGCCAGCCTTTAATGTTAGAAATAAAAAGAACTTTTCATTGAAGTGAGAAAGTCATGCCTGTAAGTGATGATCTTGCCCTTATTAGCATGGATATCCCTGAGTAAAAAGCAGCCGTCTGTGAGTTTTAGGATGCACAAATAAACACTGTAGTCTGCATAGACTGCATACTTCCAAGCTACTTCTTTTAAAGGTGCAGTGTGTAAGTTTAGTTCACCCAGTTGTTGAACTTGGTCTTGCACACCTGGTTCAAAACACACGCAAGTGCAGGTTGCCAGATTGTCGACACCAACAGCAGTGTGTCTGACTGTCGACCCTAAAGGCTTTCAATCGAGTTCTAAATAAAAGCAACGGCACACAATAGAAGAAATATTTTACATATTAAAAGGAGAAATTCTTATTTTAGAAACAGCTAATTTTTCTTGCAGCTGAATAGCAGATAATGATCACCTCAGGTACAGCTCATGTGCTTCTTTTAGTGTTAAATGCTAATAATGTGAGTTTTGTACTTATTTTATACTTTAGATTTTATCGAGGGAACCAGTTTTATGCTAGCAGCCGATTAGTTAGATTTGTTAGCCTACAAGGAGACGTCATAGTTTCTCCACTCTATACAGAGCGTGAATCATTACTGACGTAATGGGGGCGGGTACTTTCACTTTTCACTGCTACAGCCCCTCACCTCTGCTCGTGTTCAAACCAAACTAAGATCGACGCGATGTTTCTTATGGCAGGTTTTTATTCTTCATACATGTTGAGAGATCAAGTTGAAAATGTCAAGTTGAAAAAGGAAAAATGTCTTGTCATATTACATAGGAATTACTACCCAAACTTACTAACTTGCTTTTTGTTTTTATTGTGCTCCCTTTAGCAGCAAAAATATACATAATGAGGCTTTAAAATGTTAGTTTTGCTGACATGGAAACCATATTTAAATATAACTGCTGGTAACCAAAAACTTTCACTGGCACATTACATTTAATGCACAACTACATTAACATTTAATTAATTTTTATTTTTAACTTTGATTAACAAACATTCTAATTCATAAAAAATGCGCAAAAAGGTTGGCACAAACTGCACAATGCACATCACTGGAAAAATATTGACACATTGTAAAACATTGTGCAGTTTTATATGTTCAAAACATTGTTAATGTACAACAGTGAAGTTCATTAACACATATTAATGGAACATGTTTTTAAAAATCAACATTTTTATAAAATCAAAAGAAGCCCATAACATTTATTCGGTCTAAACATATAAAACATACTAACAGTCCATTACTAACGGTTCTTTAGGTGTGTTGTCTTATTGCTGAATCTTACACCTACTCTACACCAGAGAAGGGCTGCACTATTAATCGTAAAAAAGATCACGATCTTGGTTCGACCCTACACATAATCTTAATTCTGCTTTTTCTATGCTTCAGCCAATTATATTTTCAAGGTCAGGAGAGAAGCAAGACAGTCGTACAAGTCTTCACAGCAACATTGACACCTTCAAATGGCGTTAAAAGTGTCACAAACTGTATTTATAAGGTATAATTCACCCAAAAATGTCATTTCTGTCTTCATGTAATGATGTATTCACGGTTGCGAAATCACACATGAGCTCACGCACTGTTTATTTACTTCTGAGAACACGCTCATGCACGCATGAATGAAGCCTACTTTAGTGAACATAACCTGCATAAGCTGTGAATCACAGGTAATGAAGTTGTAAAAAACATTCTGTCTGTTGCACAGAGCGATTGTTTGAGAGCCGTGCGGGAGGTTTGATTTGCATGCGTGTGTTTTTTCTCACAGTGACAGCAGCCATGAGCCGCACTTGGAAATGAAAGTGAAACCTGTGCGCATATCATTTAAAAGATCATATCGCATTTTAGAGTTATGATTACGACAAGTATTTGATAATGTTTTTTCTTTAGCGAACACAAGGTGTTGTGCATAAAAATAAGTGTTTACTGTGACAGTATAATAACCCTAACCTACATATAATATTGAATATATTGCAAGAAGGAATCTGATAATGACAGATGTCTTGTTTTACCAGTGAAAACAAATGGTCCAATAATGCTGTCAACGACAGATGACAAGCATACGCCTCAAACATAATAAATCAACTTTATAATTATAAATAGCTATATTCTGATGTCATGATTTTACTGTGAATTAACAAACAGGACGTATTGAAAATCTGTTCAAGTCCACCATAATGACTATACAAAATGTAGCACTTTAAGCAACAGTAGACCTACACATAGGCCTAATTAGGGACCGAGCACCGAAACGGTGCGTAGGCCCTATTGGAATTGCTCCGTTTTTTATTATTATTATTAGGGACCGAGCACCGAACGGTGCAAGGCCCTATTGGAATTGCTCCGTTTATTAGGGACCGAGCACCGAACGGTGCAAGGCCCTATTGGAATTGCTCCGTTTATTATTATTATTATTATTATTATTATTATTATTCTTTTCCGGAATGAATCGCGATTTTGAGGGGCTAAACATGCCCGAAAACTCACGGAACTTTGCACACGCCTCAGAAGTGGCGAAAATTTACGTTTATTATGGGTCTCGGAAGTGAGCGTGGCATAATGACTCGACAGCGCCACCTAGAAAAATTAAACGGACGAGCCCCCGATCCACGAATCACGCACATGCACGAAAATTGGCACACACCTCAAACATGCCAAAACATACGAAAAAGTCTCTTGGAGCCATATCTCAAATCCAACAGGAAGTCAGATATTTTTAACTTCCTGCAGCGAAAAAGTGGCATTTTTGCCATTTCCAGGCGTTGTATTTTAACGAACTCCTCCTAGGGATTTTATCCGATCAACACCAAAATTAGGTTTTGTCATCTAAAGGCCTTGGCGATGTTAAATTGCGAAGCTTTAGAGTTTTCGTCGATGGGTGTGTCCGTGGCGGCTTCGCAAACTTTGACGATTCGCCACAAAACAGGAAGTCATTATAACTCAGTGATACATTATCCGATCTGCCTCAAAATTCACACGTTTGATAAGCGTCCTGACCTGAACACGTTTACATGCCACTATCCAGATACAGTTATAGCGCCACCTGCTGGCCACAGGAAATGACATGTTTTACAGTGTGACAAACTCCTCCCACAAACTTTATTGTACCAGCACCAAATTTGAGTGGTGTTATCTGAAAGCTCTAGCGATGATATATTGTGAAGATCTAGAGTTTTCGCAGAGGGGCGTGTCTGTGGCGGCATGACAAACCTCAACGCTTCGCCATGGAACAGGAAGTCCTTATAACTCAACCACACCAAGTCCGATCAGCCTAAAACTTCACATGCTTGATAAAAGTCCTTTCCCGAACACATCCCCATAACAATAGTGAAGTGGGCGTGGCAAAATGACTCGACAGCGCCACCTATAAAAATTAAACGGACGAGCCCCTGATCTACGAATCACGCACATGCACGAAAATTGGCACACACCTCAACCACGCCAAAACATACGAAAAAGTCTCTTGGAGCCATATCTCAAACCCAACAAGAAGTCGGATATTTTTAACTTCCTGCGGCAAATAAGTGGCATTTTTGCCATTTCCAGGCGTTGTATTTTAACGAACTCCTCCTAGGGATTTTATCTGATCGACACCAAAATTAGGTTTTGTCATCTAAAGGCCTTGGCGATGCTAAATTGTGAAGCTTTAGAGTTTTTGTCAATGGGCGTGTCCGTGGCGGCCTCGCAAACTTTGACGATTCGCCACAAAATCGGAAGTCATTATAACTCAGGCATGCATTATCTGATCTGCCTCAAAATTCACATGTTTAATAAGAGTCCTGACCTGAACACATTTACATGCCAATATCCAGATACAGTTACAGCGCCACCTGCTGGCCACAAGAAATGTCATGATTTACAGAGTAATAAACTCCTCCCACAAAATTTTTCGTATCAGCTCCAAGTTTGGTTGGTTGTTATCTGAAAGTTCTAGCAATTACATTTTGTTAGGGTCTGAAATTTTCACAGAAGGGCGTGTCTGTGGCAGCATGACAAACCTCAACGCTTCGCCATGGAACAGGAAGTCCTCATAACTCAACCACACAAAGTCCGATCAGCCTGAAACTTCACATGGTTGATAAAAGTCCTCCCCTGAACACATTCACATAACAATATTGAGTCACAGTCATAGCGCCACCTGATAGCAGAAGGTAGTTTGGCTTATAACTCAGCCAAACAATGTCCGATCTGCCTGAAAATTCACAGGTTAGATGAGATGCCTCTCCTAAAGACATCTACATGCCGATCTTGAGTCACAGTTATAGCGCCACCTGCTGACAGGAGGAAGTTTTGCATAAATCTGTGATTTTTCTCAGGTTCTTTATATATATCGGCTGAAATTAATATTGTTCGCTGTTCTCTGTTATCCTGAGGCTACCGGGCGGCGGTGAGCCTGGGTGCGAGGTCCCTATCATCGCTGCTTGCAGCTTTAATTATTATTATTATTATTATTATTATTATTATTCTTTTCCGGAATGAATCGCGATTTTGAGGGGCTAAACATGCCCGAAAACTCACGGAACTTTGCACACGCCTCAGAAGTGGCGAAAATTTACGTTTATTATGGGTCTCGGAAGTGGGCGTGGCAAAATGACTCGACAGCGCCACCTAGAAAAATTAAACGGACGAGCCCCCGATCCACGAATCACGCACATGCACGAAAATTGGCACACACCTCAAACATGCCAAAACATACGAAAAAGTCTCTTGGAGCCATATCTCAAATCCAACAGGAAGTCAGATATTTTTAACTTCCTGCAGCGAAAAAGTGGCATTTTTGCCATTTCCAGGCGTTGTATTTTAACGAACTCCTCCTAGGGATTTTATCCGATCAACACCAAAATTAGGTTTTGTCATCTAAAGGCCTTGGCGATGTTAAATTGCGAAGCTTTAGAGTTTTCGTCGATGGGCGTGTCCGTGGCGGCTTCGCAAACTTTGACAATTCGCCACAAAACAGGAAGTCATTATAACTCAGTGATACATTATCCGATCTGCCTCAAAATTCACACGCTTGATAAGCGTCCTGACCTGAACACGTTTACATGCCAATATCCAGATACAGTTATAGCGCCACCTGCTGGCCACAGGAAATGACATGTTTTACAGTGTGGCGAACTCCTCCCACAAACTTTATTGTACCAGCACCAAATTTGAGTGGTGTTATCTGAAAGCTCTAGCGATGATATATTGTGAAGATCTAGAGTTTTCGCAGAGGGGCGTGTTTGTGGCGGCATGACAAACCTCAACGCTTCGCCATGGAACAGGAAGTCCTTATAACTCAACCACACCAAGTCCGATCAGCCTAAAACTTCACATGCTTGATAAAAGTCCTTTCCCGAACACATCCCCATAACAATAGTGAAGTGGGCGTGGCAAAATGACTCGACAGCGCCACCTATAAAAATTAAACGGACGAGCCCCTGATCTACGAATCACGCACATGCACGAAAATTGGCACACACCTCAACCACGCCAAAACATACGAAAAAGTCTCTTGGAGCCATATCTCAAACCCAACAAGAAGTCGGATATTTTTAACTTCCTGCGGCAAATAAGTGGCATTTTTGCCATTTCCAGGCGTTGTATTTTAACGAACTCCTCCTAGGGATTTTATCTGATCGACACCAAAATTAGGTTTTGTCATCTAAAGGCCTTGGCGATGTTAAATTGTGAAGCTTTAGAGTTTTTGTCAATGGGCGTGTCCGTGGCGGCCTCGCAAACTTTGACGATTCGCCACAAAATCGGAAGTCATTATAACTCAGGCATGCATTATCTGATCTGCCTCAAAATTCACATGTTTAATAAGAGTCCTGACCTGAACACATTTACATGCCAATATCCAGATACAGTTACAGCGCCACCTGCTGGCCACAAGAAATGTCATGATTTACAGAGTAATAAACTCCTCCCACAAAATTTTTCGTATCAGCTCCAAGTTTGGTTGGTTGTTATCTGAAAGTTCTAGCAATTACATTTTGTTAGGGTCTGAAATTTTCACAGAAGGGCGTGTCTGTGGCAGCATGACAAACCTCAACGCTTCGCCATGGAACAGGAAGTCCTCATAACTCAACCACACAAAGTCCGATCAGCCTGAAACTTCACATGGTTGATAAAAGTCCTCCCCTGAACACATTCACATAACAATATTGAGTCACAGTCATAGCGCCACCTGATAGCAGAAGGTAGTTTGGCTTATAACTCAGCCAAACAATGTCCGATCTGCCTGAAAATTCACAGGTTAGATGAGATGCCTCTCCTAAAGACATCTACATGCTGATCTTGAGTCACAGTTATAGCGCCACCTGCTGACAGGAGGAAGTTTTGCATAAATCTGTGATTTTTCTCAGGTTCTTTATATATATCGGCTGAAATTAATATTGTTCGCTGTTCTCTGTTATCCTGAGGCTACCGGGCGGCGGTGAGCCTGGGTGCGAGGTCCCTATCATCGCTGCTTGCAGCTTTAATTATTATTATTATTATTATTATTATTATTCCGCCCCCTATCGGGGCACTTTTGAGGGTCTAAACATGCCCGAAAACTCATGAAAATTTGCACACACCCCAAACCCGGTGTAAATAGCAGGTTGATATGGGTCTCGGAAGTGGGCGTGGCAAAATGACTCGACAGCGCCACCTAGAAAAATTAAACGGACGAGCCCCCGATCCACGAATCACACACATGCACGAAAATTGGCAAACACCTCACACATGCCAAACCATACGAAAAAGTCTCTTGGAGCCATATCTCAAACCCAACAGGAAGTCGGATATTTTTGACTTCCTGCGGCGAAAAAGTGGCGTTTTTGCCATTTCCAGGTGTTGTATTTTAACGAACTCCTCCTAGGGATTTTATCCGATCGACACCAAAATTGGGTTTTGTCATCTAAAGGCCTTGGCGATGTTAAATTGCGAAGCTTTAGAGTTTTCGTCGATGGGCGTGTCCGTGGCGGCCTCGCAAACTTTGACGATTCGCCACAAAACAGGAAGTCGTTATAACTCAGGCATGCATTATCCGATCTGCCTCAAAATTTACACGTTTGATAAGAGTCCTGACCTGAACACGTTTACATGCCGATATCCAGATATAGTTATAGCGCCACCTGCTGACCACAGGAAATGACATGTTTTACACAGTAACAAACTCCTCCCACAAATTTTATGGTATCAGCACCAAATTTGAGTGCTGTCATCTGAAAGCTCTAGCGATGATATATTGTGAAGATCTAGAGTTTTCGCAGAGGGGCGTGTCCGTGGCGGCATGACAAACCTCAACGCTTCGCCATGGAACAGGAAGTCCTCATAACTCAACCACACAAAGTCTGATCAGCCTGAAACTTCATATGGTTGATATACGTCATCTCTTGAACACATCCACATGACAATATTGAAGTGGGCGTGGCAAAATGACTCGACAGCGCCACCTATAAAAATTAAACGGACGAGCCCCCGATCCACGAATCACGCACATGCGCGAAAATTGGCACACACCTCAAACACGCCAAAACATACAAAAAAGTCTCTTGGAGCCATATCTCAAACCCAACAGGAAGTCAGATATTTTTAACTTCCTGCTGCAAATAAGTGGCATTTTTGCCATTTCCAGGCTTTGTATCTTAACGAACTCCTCCTAGGGATTTTATACTATCGACACCAAAATTGGGTTTTGTCATCTAAAGGCCTTGGCGATGTTAAATTGCGGAGCTTTAGAGTTTTTGTCGATGGGCGTGTCCATGGCGGCCCCGCAAACTTTGACGATTCGCCACAAAACCGGAAGTCATTATAACTCAGGCATGCATCACCCTATCTGCCTCAAAATTCACATGTTTAATAAGAGTCCAGACCAGAACACGTTTACATGCCGATATCCAGATACAGTTATAGCGCCACCTGCTGGCCACAGGAAATGTCATGATTTACAGCGTAATAAACTCCTCCCACAAATTTTTTCGTATCAGCACCAAGTTTGGTGGGTTGTTATCTGAAAGCTTAAGTGATGATATATTGTCAAGATCTAGAGTTTTTGCAGAGGGGCGTGTCCGTGGCGGCATGACAAACCTCAACACTTCGCCGTGGAACAGGAAGTCCTTATATCTCAACCACACAAAGTCAGATCAGCCTGAAACTTCACATGGCTCATAAAAGTCCTCTTCTGAACACATCCCCAAAACAGTAATGAGTCAGTCATAACGTCACCTGCTGGCAGAAGGTTGATAGGCTTATAACTCAGCCAAACAACATCCGATCAGCCTGAAACTTCACATGGTTGATTAAATTCCATTACTGAAGGCATCTACATGCCAATCTTAAGTCATAGTTATAGCGCCACCTGCTGGCAGATGGTAGTTTGCATTATAACTCAACCACACAAAGTCTGATCTGCCTGAAAGTTCACATGGTTGACAAAAGTCCTCTCCTGAACACATTTACATAACAACATTGAATCTGTCATAGCGCCACCTGCTGACAAAAGGCAGTTTGGCTTATAATTCAGCTAAACAACGTCCGACCTGCCTGAAACTTCACATGGTTGATAAGATTTCTCTCCTGAAGACATCTACATGCCAATCTTGAGTCACAGTCATAGCGCCACCTGCTGACAGGAGGAAGTTTGGCATAAATCTATGATTTTCTCGGCTTCTTTATATATATCGGCTTAAAATATTATTGTTCGCTGTTCTCTGTCATCCTGAGGCCACAGGGCGGTGGTGAGCCTGGGTGCGAGGTCCCTATCATCGCTGCTTGCAGCTTTAATTAGGGACCGAGCACCGAAACGGTGCAAGGCCCTATTGGAATTGCTCTGTTTATTATTCTTCTTCTTCTTCTTCTTCTTCTTCTTCTTCCGCGGAATGAATCGCTGTTTTGAGGGGCTAAACATGCCCGAAAACTCACGAAACTTTGCACACGCCTCAGAAGTGGCGAAAATTTACGTTTGTTAAGGGCTTCGGAAGTGGGCGTGGCAAAATGACTCGACAGCGCCACCTAGAAAAATAAATCGGACGAGCCCCCGATCCACGAATCACGCACATGCACGAAAATTGGCACACACCTCAAACACACCAAAACATACGAAAAAGTCTCTTGGAGCCATATCTCAAACCCAACAGGAAGTTGGATATTTTTAACTTCCTGCGGCGAAAAAGTGGCGTTTTTGCCATTTCCAGGCGTTGTATTTCAACGAACTCCTCCTAGGGATTTTATCCGATCGACACCAAAATTGGGTTTTGTCATCTAAAGGCCTTGGCGATGTTAAATTGCGAAGCTTTAGAGTTTTCATCGATGGGCGTGTCCGTGGCGGCCTCGCAAACTTTGCAATTCGCCACAAAACAGGAAGTCGTTATAACTCAGGCATGCATTATCAGATCTGCCTCAAAATTCACACGCTTGATAAGCGTGCTGACCTGAACACGTTTACATGCCGATATCCAGATACAGTTATAGCGCCACCTGCTGGCCACAGGAAATGACATAATTTACGGAGTAATAAACTCCTCCCACAAATTTTATCGTATCAGCACCAAAATTGGGTGGTGTTATCTGAAAGCTCTAGTAATGATATATTGTGAAGATCTAGAGTTTTTGCAGAGGGGTGTGTCCGTGGCGGTATGACAAACCTCAACGCTTCGCCATGGAACAGGAAGTCCTCATAACTCAACCACACAATGTCCGATCTGCCTGAAACTTCACATGGTTGATAAACGTCATCTCTTGAACACATCCACATAACAATATTAAAGTGGGCGTGGCAAAATGACTCGACAGCGCCACCTAGAAAAATTAAACGGACGAGCACCCGAGCTACGAATCACGCACATGCACGAAAATTGGCACACACCTCAAAAATGCCAAAACATACGAAAAAGTCTCTTGGAGCCATATCTCAAACCCAACAGGAAGTCAGATATTATTAACTTCCTGCGGCGAAAAAGTGGCATTTTTGCCATTTCCAGGCGTTGTATTTTAACGAACTCCTCCTAGGGATTTTATCCGATCGACACCAAAATTGGGTTTTGTCATCTTAAAGCCTTGGTGATAATAAATTGCGAAGCTTTAGAGTTTTCATCGATGGGTGTGTCCATGGCGGCCTTGTAAACTTTGATGATTCGCCACCAAACAGGAAATCGTTATAACTCAGGCATGCAATATTCGATCTGCCTCAAAATTCACACATTTAATAACAGTCCTGACCTAACCAGGTTTACGTGCCGATATCCAATTACAGTTTTAGCGCCACCTGCTGGCCACAGGAAATGACATGTTTGACACTATAACAAACTCCTACCACAAACTTATCTGAAAGCTCTAGCGATGATATATTGTGAAGATCTAGAGTTTTTGCAGAGGGGCGTGTCTGTGGTGGCATGACAAACCTCAACACTTCGCCATGGAACAGGAAGTCCTTATAACTCTATCACACAATGTCCGATCTACCTGAAACTTCACATGATTGATAAAAGTCCTCTCCTAAACACATCTACATAACAATATTGAGTCAGTCATAGCGCCACCTGCTGGCAGAGGGTAGTTTGGCTTGTAACTCGGCCACACAATGTCCGATCTGCCTGAAACTTCACATGGTTGATGAAAGTCCTCTCCTGAGCACATCTACATGATAATATTGAGTCAAAGTCATAGCGCCACCTGCTGGCAGAAGGAAGTTTGGCTTGTAAGTCGGCCACACAATGTCAGATCTGCCTAAAATGTCACATGATTGATGAAAGTCCTCTCCTGAGCACATCTACATAATAATATTGAGTCTTTAATAGCGCCACCTGCTGGCAGAATGTAGTTTGTCTTAAAACACAATCTCCACACAATCTCTTATGCAAAAAATTGCAAAATGAAAAATTAAACGGACGAGCCCCTGATCTACGAATCACGCACATGCGCGAAAATTGGCACACTCCTCAAACACGCCAAAACAAACGAAAAAGTCTCTTGGAGCCATATCTCAAACTCAACAGGAAGTCGGATATTTTTAACTTCCTGCTGCAAATAAGTGGCATTTTTGCCATTTCCAGGCGTTGTATCTTAACGAACTTCTCCTAGGGATTTTATGCTATCGACACCAAAATTGGGTTTTGTCATCTAAAGGCCTTGGCGATGTTAAATTGCGGAGCTTTATAGTTTTTGTCGATGGGCGTGTCCGTGACGGCCCCGCAAACTTTGACGATTCGCCACAAAACCGGAAGTCATTATAACTCAGGCATGCATTATCCGTTCTGCCTCAAAATTCACATGTTTAATAAGAGTCCAGACCAGAACACGTTTACATGCCAATATCCAGATACAGTTATAGCGCCACCTGCTGGCCACAGGAAATGTCATGATTTACAGAGTAATAAACTCCTCCCACTATTTTTTTTTGTATCAGCACCAAGTTTGGTGGGTTGTTATCTGAAAGCTTAAGTGATGATATATTGTCAAGATCTAGAGTTTTTGCAGAGGGGCGTGTCCGTGGCGGCATGACAAACCTCAACACTTCGCCGTGGAACAGGAAGTCCTTATATCTCAACCACACAAAGTCAGATCAGCCTGAAACTTCACATGGCTCATAAAAGTCCTCTTCTGAACACATCCCCAAAACAGTAATGAGTCAGTCATAACGCCACCTGCTGGCAGAAGGTAGATAGGCTTATAACTCAGCCAAACAACATCCGATCTGCCTGAAACTTCACATGGTTGATTAAATTCCATTACTGAAGGCATCTACATGCCAATCTTAAGTCACAGTTATAGCGCCACCTGCTGGCAGATGGTAGTTTGCATTATAACTCAACCACACAAAGTCCGATCTACCTGAAAGTTCACATGGTTGATAAAAGTCCTCTCCTGAACACATCTACATAACAACATTGAGTCTGTCGTAGCGCCACCTGCTGACAAAAGGCAGTTTGGCTTAAAACTCAGCTAAACAATGTTCGATCTGCCTGAAACTTCACATGGTTGATAAGATTCCTCTCCTGGTAACATCTACATGCCAATCTTGAGTCACAGTCATAGCGCCACCTGCTGAGAGGAGGAGGTTTGGCATAAATCGGTGATTTTCTCCGATTTTTTAAACATATTGGCTTAAATTATTACTGTTCGCTGTTCTCTGTCATTCTGAGGCCACCGGGTGGCGGTGAGCCCGGGTGCGAGGTCCCTATCATCGCTGCTTGCAGCTTTAATTATTATTAGGGACCGAGCACCGAAACGGTGCGTAGGCCCTATTGGAATTGCTCCGTTTTTTATTATTAGGGACCGAGCACCGAAACGGTGCGTAGGCCCTATTGGAATTGCTCCGTTTTTTATTATTATTATTATTATTATTCCGCCCCCTATCGGGGCACTTTTGAGGGTCTAAACATGCCCGAAAACTCATGAAAATTTGCACACACACCAAACCCGGTGTAAATAGCAGGTTAATATGGGTCTCGGAAGTGGGCGTGGCAAAATAACTCGACAGCGCCACCTAGAAAAATTAAACGGACGAGCCCCCGATCCACGAATCACACACATGCACGAAAATTGGCACACACCTCAAACACACCAAAACATACGAAAAAGTGTCTTGGAGCCATATCTCAAACCCAACAGGAAGTCGGATATTTTTGACTTCCTGCGGCGAAAAAGTGGCGTTTTTGCCATTTCCAGGCGTTGTATTTTAACGAACTCCTCCTAGGGATTTTATCCGATCGACACCAAAATTGGGTTTTGTCATCTAAAGGCCTTGGCGATGTTAAATTGCGAAGCTTTAGAGTTTTCGTCGATGGGCGTGTCCGTGGCGGCCTCGCAAACTTTGACAATTCGCCACAAAACAGGAAGTCGTTATAACTCAGGCATGCATTATTCGATCTGCCTCAAAATTCGCACGTTTGATAAGAGTCCTGACCTGAACACGTTTACATGCCACTATCCAGATACAGTTATAGCGCCACCTACTGGCCACAGGAAATGACATGTTTTACACTGTAACAAACTCCTCTTACAATTTTTTTCGTATCAGCACCAAATTTGGGTGGTGTCATCTGAAAGCTCTAGCGATGATATATTGTGAAGATCTAGAGATTTTGCAGAGGGGCGTGTCCGTGGCGGCATGACAAACCTCAACGCTTCGCCATGGAATAGGAAGTCCTTATAACTCAACCACAAAATGTCCGATCTGCCTAAAACTTCACATGGTGGATAAAAGTCCTCCCCTTAACACATCTACATAATAATATTGAGTATGTCATAGCGCCACCTGCTGGCAGAAGGTATTTTGGCTTATAACTCAGCCACACAATATCTGATCTGCCTGAAACTTCACATGGTGGATAAAAGTCCACTCCTGAACACATCTACATGCCAATCTTGAGTCTCAGTCATAGCGCCACCTGCTGGCAGAAGGTAGTTTGACTTGTAACTCGGCCAAACAATGTCCGATCTGCCTGAAAATTCACAGGTTAGATGAGATGCCTCTCCTAAAGACATCTACATGCCAATATTGAGTCACAGTTATAGCGCCACCTGCTGACAGGAGGAAGTTTGGCATAAATCTGTGATTTTTCTCAGGTTCTTTATATATATCGGCTGAAATTAATATTGTTCGCTGTTCTCTGTCATCCTGAGGCTACCGGGCGGCGGTGAGCCCGGGTGCGAGGTCCCTATCATCGCTGCTTGCAGCTTTAATTAGGGACCGAGCACCGAACGGTGCAAGGCCCTATTGGAATTGCTCCGTTTATTATTATTATTATTATTATTCTTTTCCGGAATGAATTGCGATTTAGAGGGGCTAAACATGCCCGAAAACTCACGCAACTTTGCACACGCCTCAGAAGTGGCGAAAATTTACGTTTGTTACAGGTCTCGGAAGTGGGCGTGGCAAAATGACTCGACAGCGCCACCTAGAAAAATTAAACGGACAAGCCCCCGATCCACGAATCACGCACATGCACGAAAATTGGCACACACCTTAAACACACCAAAACATACGAAAAAGTCTCTTGGAGCCATATCTCAAACCCAACAGGAAGTCGGATATTTTTAACTTCCTGCGGCGAAAAAGTGGCATTTTTGCCATTTCCAGGCGTTGTATTTTAACGAACTCCTCCTAGGGATTTTATCCGATCGACACCAAAATTGGGTTTTGTCATCTAAAGGCCTTGGCGATGTTAAATTGCGAAGCTTTAGAGTTTTCGTCGATGGGCGTGTCCGTGGCGGCCTCGCAAACTTTGACGATTCGCCACAAAACAGGAAGTCATTATAACTCAGGCATGCATTATCCGATCTGCTTCAAATTTCACACGCTTGATAAGAGTCCTGACCTGAACACGTTTATATGCTGATATCCAGATAGAGTTATAGCGCCACCTGCTGGCAACAGGAAATGACATGTTTTACAGAGTAACAAACTCCTCCCACAAATTTTTTCGTATCAGCACCAAATTTGGGTTGTGTTATCTGAAAACCCTAGCGATGATATATTGTGAAGATCTAGAGTTTTCACAGAGGGGCGTGTCCGTGGCGGCATGACAAACCTCAACACTTCGCCATGGAACAGGAAGTCCTTATAACTAAACCACACAATGTCTGATCTGCCTGAAACTTCACATGATTGATAAAAGTCCTCTCCTGAACACATCTATATAACAATATTGAGTCAGTCATAGCGCCACCTGCTGGCAGAAGGAAGTTTGGCTTGTAACTCAGCCACACAAACTCCGATCTGCCTAAATCTCACATGGTTGAGAAAAGTCCTCTCCTGAGCACATCTATATAATAATATTGAGTCTTTAATAGCTCCACCTGCTGGCATAATGTAGTTTGTCTTATAAGACAATCTCCACACAATCTCTGATCTGCCTGAAACTTCACATGGTTGATAAAAGTCCACTCCTGAACACATCCACATAACAATATTGAGTCAGTCATAACGCCACCTGCTGGCAGAAGGTAGTTTGGCTTATAACTCAGCCACACAATGTCCCATGTGCCTGAAACTTTACATGGTTGATAAGATTCCTCTCCAGAAGACATCTACATGCCAATCTTGAGTCACAGTTATAGCGCCACCTGCTGACAGGAGGAAGTTTGGCATAAATCTGTGATTTTCTTAGATTTTTTAAATAATATTGGCTTAAATTATTATTGTTCACTGTTCTCTGTCATCGAAAGGTCACCGGGCGGCGGTGAGCCCGGGTGCGAGGTCCCTATCATCGCTGCTTGCAGCTTTAATTATTATTAGGGACCGAGCACCGAACGGTGCAAGGCCCTATTGGAATTGCTCCGTTTATTATTATTATTATTATTATTATTATTATTATTCTTTTCCGGAATGAATCGCGATTTTGAGGGGCTAAACATGCCCGAAAACTCACGGAACTTTGCACACGCCTCAGAAGTGGCGAAAATTTACGTTTATTATGGGTCTCGGAAGTGGGCGTGGCAAAATGACTCGACAGCGCCACCTAGAAAAATTAAACGGACGAGCCCCCGATCCACGAATCACGCACATGCACGAAAATTGGCACACACCTCAAACATGCCAAAACATACGAAAAAGTCTCTTGGAGCCATATCTCAAATCCAACAGGAAGTCAGATATTTTTAACTTCCTGCAGCGAAAAAGTGGCATTTTTGCCATTTCCAGGCGTTGTATTTTAACGAACTCCTCCTAGGGATTTTATCCGATCAACACCAAAATTAGGTTTTGTCATCTAAAGGCCTTGGCGATGTTAAATTGCGAAGCTTTAGAGTTTTCGTCGATGGGTGTGTCCGTGGCGGCTTCGCAAACTTTGACGATTCGCCACAAAACAGGAAGTCATTATAACTCAGTGATACATTATCCGATCTGCCTCAAAATTCACACGCTTGATAAGCGTCCTGACCTGAACACGTTTACATGCCACTATCCAGATACAGTTATAGCGCCACCTGCTGGCCACAGGAAATGACATGTTTTACAGTGTGACAAACTCCTCCCACAAACTTTATTGTACCAGCACCAAATTTGAGTGGTGTTATCTGAAAGCTCTAGCGATGATATATTGTGAAGATCTAGAGTTTTCGCAGAGGGGCGTGTCTGTGGCGGCATGACAAACCTCAACGCTTCGCCATGGAACAGGAAGTCCTTATAACTCAACCACACCAAGTCCGATCAGCCTAAAACTTCACATGCTTGATAAAAGTCCTTTCCCGAACACATCCCCATAACAATAGTGAAGTGGGCGTGGCAAAATGACTCGACAGCGCCACCTATAAAAATTAAACGGACGAGCCCCTGATCTACGAATCACGCACATGCACGAAAATTGGCACACACCTCAACCACGCCAAAACATACGAAAAAGTCTCTTGGAGCCATATCTCAAACCCAACAAGAAGTCGGATATTTTTAACTTCCTGCGGCAAATAAGTGGCATTTTTGCCATTTCCAGGCGTTGTATTTTAACGAACTCCTCCTAGGGATTTTATCTGATCGACACCAAAATTAGGTTTTGTCATCTAAAGGCCTTGGCGATGTTAAATTGTGAAGCTTTAGAGTTTTTGTCAATGGGCGTGTCCGTGGCGGCCTCGCAAACTTTGACGATTCGCCACAAAATTGGAAGTCATTATAACTCAGGCATGCATTATCTAATCTGCCTCAAAATTCACATGTTTAATAAGAGTCCTGACCTGAACACATTTACATGCCAATATCCAGATACAGTTACAGCGCCACCTGCTGGCCACAAGAAATGTCATGATTTACAGAGTAACAAACTCCTCCCACAAAATTTTTCGTATCAGCTCCAAGTTTGGTTGGTTGTTATCTGAAAGTTCTAGCAATTACATTTTGTTAGGGTCTGAAAATTTCACAGAAGGGCGTGTCTGTGGCAGCATGACAAACCTCAACGCTTCGCCATGGAACAGGAAGTCCTCATAACTCAACCACACAAAGTCCGATCAGCCTGAAACTTCACATGGTTGATAAAAGTCCTCCCCTGAACACATTCACATAACAATATTGAGTCACAGTCATAGCGCCACCTGATAGCAGAAGGTAGTTTGGCTTATAACTCAGCCAAACAATGTCCGATCTGCCTGAAAATTCACAGGTTAGATGAGATGCCTCTCCTAAAGACATCTACATGCCGATCTTGAGTCACAGTTATAGCGCCACCTGCTGACAGGAGGAAGTTTTGCATAAATCTGTGATTTTTCTCAGGTTCTTTATATATATCGGCTGAAATTAATATTGTTCGCTGTTCTCTGTTATCCTGAGGCTACCGGGCGGCGGTGAGCCTGGGTGCGAGGTCCCTATCATCGCTGCTTGCAGCTTTAATTATTATTATTATTCCGCCCCCTATCGGGGCACTTTTGAGGGTCTAAACATGCCCGAAAACTCATGAAAATTTGCACACACACCAAACCCGGTGTAAATAGCAGGTTGATATGGGTCACGGAAGTGGGCGTGGCAAAATGACTCGACAGCGCCACCTAGAAAAATTAAACGGACGAGCCCCCGATCCACGAATCACACACATGCACGAAAATTGGCACACACCTCAAACACGGCAAAACATATGAAAAAGTCTCTTGGAGCCATATCTCAAACCCAACAGGAAGTCGGATATTTTTGACTTCCTGCGGCGAAAAAGTGGCGTTTTTGCCATTTCCAGGCGTTGTATTTTAACGAACTCCTCCTAGGGATTTTATCCGATCGACACCAAAATTGGGTTTTGTCATCTAAAGGCCTTGGCGATGTTAAATTGCGAAGCTTTAGAGTTTTCGTCGATGGGCGTGTCCGTGGCGGCCTCGCAAACTTTGGCGATTCGCCACAAAACAGGAAGTCGTTATAACTCAGGCATGCATTACCCGATCTGCCTCAAAATTCACACGTTTGATAAGAGTCCTGACCTGAACACGTTTACATGCCGATATCCAGATACAGTTATTGCGCCACCTGCTGGCCACAGGAAATGTCATGTTTTACACTGTGACAAACTCCTCCCACAAATTTTATGCTATCAGCACCAAAATTGAGTGGTGTCATCTGAGAGCTCTATCGGTGATATATTGTAAAGATCTAGAGTTTTTGCAGAGGGGCGTGTCTGTGGCGGCATGACAAACCTCAACGCTTCGCCAAGGAACAGGAAGTCCTTATAACTCAACCACACAATGTCTGATCTGCCTGAAACTTCACATGGTTGATAAACGTCATCTCTTGAACACATCCACATAACAATATTGAAGTGGGCGTGGCAAAATGACTCGACAGCGCCACCTAGAAAAATTAAACGGACGAGCCCCTGATCTACGAATCACGCACATGCGCGAAAATTGGCACACACCTCAAACACGCCAAAACATACGAAAAAGTCTCTTGGAGCCATATCTCAAACCCAACAGGAAGTCAGATATTTTTAACTTCCTGCTGCAAATAAGTGGCATTTTTGCCATTTCCAGGCGTTGTATTTTAACGAACTCCTCCTAGGGATTTTATGCTATCGACACCAAAATTGGGTTTTGTCATCTAAAGGCTTTGGCGATGTTAAATTGCGGAGCTTTATAGTTTTTGTCGATGGGCGTGTCCGTGGCGGCCCCGCAAACTTTGACGATTCGCCACAAAACCGGAAGTCATTATAACTTAGGCATGCATTATCCGATCTGCCTCAAAATTCACATGTTTAATAAGAGTCCTGACCTGAACACGTTTACATGCCAATATCCAGATACAGTTATAGCGCCACCTGCTGGCCACAGGAAATGTCATGATTTACAGAGTAACAAACTCCTCCCACTATTTTTTTTTGTATCAGCACCAAGTTTGGTGGGTTGTTATCTGAAAGCTTAAGTGATGATATTTTGTGAAGGTCTAGAGTTTTTGCAGAGGGGTGTGTCCGTGGCGGCATGACAAACCTCAACGCTTCGCAGTGGAACAGGAAGTCCTTATATCTAAACCACACAAAGTCAGATCAGCCTGAAACTTCACATGGCTCATAAAAGTCCTCTTCTGAACACATCCCCAAAACAGTAATGAGTCAGTCATAACGCCACCTGCTGGCAGAAGGTAGATAGGCTTATAACTCAGCCAAACAACATCCGATCTGCCTGAAACTTCACATGGTTGTTTAAATTCCATTACTGAAGGCATCTACATGCCAATCTTAAGTCACAGTTATAGCGCCACTTGCTGGCAGATGGTAGTTTGCATTATAACTCAACCACACAAAGTCCGATCTGCCTGAAAGTTTACATGGTTGATAAAAGTCCTCTCCTGAACACATATATGTGCCAATATGGAGTCAGTCATTGCGCCACCTGCTGGCAGAAGGTATTTTGGCTTATAACTCACCCACACAATGTCTGAACAGCTTGAAACTTCACATGGTGGATAAAAGTCCTCACCTGAACACATCTACATAATAATATTGAGTCTGTCATTGCGCCACCTGCTGGCAGAAGGTAGTTTGGCTTATAACTCAGCCAGACAAGGTCTGAACAGCTTGAAACTTCACATTGTGCATAAAAGACCTCTCCCAAACACATATACATGCCAATATTGAGTCAGTCATAGCACCACCTAGTGACAGAAGAAATTTTGGCTCATAACTCAACCACATAATGTCTGATATTCCTGAAACTTCACAGGGTTGATAAAAGTCCTCTCCTGAACACATCTACATGCCAATCTTGACTCACAGTCATAGCGCCATCTGCTGACAGGAAGAAGTTTGGCATAAATCTGTGATTTTCTCTGGTTCTTTATATATATCGGCTTAAATTAATATTGTTCGCTGTTCTCTCTGTCATCCTGAGGCTACCGGGCGGCGGTGAGCCCGGGTGCGAGGTCCCTATCATCGCTGCTTGCAGCTTTAATTAGGGACCGAGCACCGAAACGGTGCGTAGGCCCTATTGGAATTGCTCCGTTTATTATTAGGGACCGAGCACCGAAACGGTGCGTAGGCCCTATTGGAATTGCTCCGTTTATTAGGGACCGAGCACCGAAACGGTGCGTAGGCCCTATTGGAATTGCTCCGTTTATTATTATTATTATTATTAGGGACCGAGCACCGAACGGTGCAAGGCCCTATTGGAATTGCTCCGTTTATTATTATTATTCTTCCGACTTCTTCCGCGGAATGAATCGCGGTTTTGAGGGGCTAAACATGCCCGAAAACTCACGCAACTTTGCACACGCCTCAGAAGTGGCGAAAATTTACGTTTGTTATGGGCTTTGGAAGTGGGCGTGGCAAAATGACTCGACAGCGCCACCTAGAAAAATTAAACGGACGAGCCCCCGATCCACAAATCACGCACATGCACGAAAATTGGCACACACCTCAAACACACCAAAACATACGAAAAAGTCTCTTGGAGCCATATCTCAAACCCAACAGGAAGTTGGATATTTTTAACTTCCTGCGGCGAAAAAGTGGCGTTTTTGCCATTTCCAGGCGTTGTATTTTAACGAACTCCTCCTAGGGATTTTATCCGATCGACACCAAAATTGGGTTTTGTCATCTAAAGGCCTTGGCGATGTTAAATTGCGAAGCTTTAGAGTTTTCGTCGATGGGCGTGTCCGTGGCGGCCTCGCAAACTTTGACGATTCGCCACAAAACAGGAAGTCGTTATAACTCAGGCATGCATTATCAGATCTGCCTCAAAATTCACACATTTAATAAAAGTCCTGACCTGAACACGTTTACATGCCGATATCCAGATACAGTTACAGCGCCACCTGCTGGCCACAGGAAATGACATGATTTACGGAGTTATAAACTCCTTCCACAAATTTTATCGTATCAACACCAAAATTGAGTGGTGTTATCTGAAAGCTCTAGCGATGATATATTGTGAAGATCTAGAGTTTTCGTCGAGGGGCGTGTCTGTGGCGGCATGACAAACCTCAACGCTTCGCCATGGAACAGAAAGTCCTTATAACACAACCACACAATGTCCGATCTGCCTGAAACTTCACATGGTTGATAAACGTCATCTCTTGAACACATTTACAAAACAATATTGAAGTGGGCGTGGCAAAATGACTCGACAGCGCCACCTAGAAAAATTAAACGGACGAGCCCCCGCTCTACGAATCACGCACATGCACAAAAATTGGCACACACCTCAAACATGGCAAAACATACGAAAAAGTCTCTTGGAGCCATATCTCAAACCCAACAGGAAGTCAGATATTTTTAACTTCCTGTGGCAAAAAAGTGGCGCTTTTGCCATTTTCAGGCGTTGTATTTTAACGAACTCCTCCTAGGGATTTTATCTGATAAACACCAAAATTGGGTTTTGTCATCTTAAAGCCTTGGTGATGTTAAATTGCGAAGCTTTAGAGTTTTTGTCGATGGGCGTGTCCGTGGCGGCCTCGCAAACTTTGATGATTCGCCACAAAACAGGAAGTCTTTATAACTCAGGCATGCATTATCAGATCTGCCTCAAAATTCACACATTTCATAACAGTCCTGACCTGATCAGGTTTACGTGCCGATATCCAGTTACAGTTATAGCGCCACCTGCTGGCCACAGGAAATTACATGTTTGACACTGTAACAATCTCCTACCACAAACTTTTCCGTATCAGCACCAAAATAGAGTGGAGTCATCTGAAAGCTCTAGCGATGATATATTGTGAAGATCTAGAGTTTTTGCAGAGGGGCGTGTCTGTGGTGGCATGACAAACCTCAACGCTTCGCCATGGAACAGGAAGTCCTTATAACACAACCACACAATGTCCGATCTGCCTGAAACTTCACATGGTTGATAAACGTCATCTCTTGAACACATCCACATAACAATATTGAAGTGGGCGTGGCAAAATGACTCGACAGCGCCACCTAGAAAAATTAAACGGACGAGCCCCCGATCTACGATTCACGCACATGCACAAAAATTGGCACACACCTCAAACATGGCAAAACATACGAAAAAGTCTCTTGGAGCCATATCTCAAACCCAACAGGAAGTCGGATATTTTTAACTTCCTGTGGCGAAAAAGTGGCGCTTTTGCCATTTTCAGGCATTGTATTTTAACGAACTCCTCCTAGGGATTTTATCTGATAATTACCAAAATTGGGTTTTGTCATCTTAAAGCCTTGGTGATGTTAAATTGCGAAGCTTTAGAGTTTTCATCGATGGGCGTATCCGTGGCGGCCTCGCAAACTTTGATGATTCGCCACAAAACAGGAAGTCTTTATAACTGGCATGCAATATTCGATCTGCCTCAAAATTCACACATTTAATAACAGTCCTGACCTGATCAGGTTTACGTGCCGATATCTAGTTACAGTTATAGCGCCACCTGCTGGCCACAGGAAATTACATGTTTGACACTGTAACAAACTCCTTCCACAAACTTTCCCGTATCAGCACCAAAATAGAGTGGTGTAATCTGAAAGCTCTAGCGATGATATATTGTGAAGATCTAGAGTTTTTGCAGAAGGGCGTGTCTGTGGTGGCATGACAAACCTCAACGCTTCGCCATGGAACAGGAATTTCTTATAACTCAACCACACAATGTCTGATCTGCCTGAAACTTCACATGATTGATAAAAGTCCTCTCCTGAACACATCCACATAACAATATTGAGTCAGTCATAGCGCCACCTGCTGTCAGAAGAAATTTTGGCTTGTAACTCGGCCACACAATGTCCAATCTGCCTGAAACTTCACATGATTGATGAAAGTCCTCTCCTAAACACATCTACATAATAATATTGAGTCTTTCATAGCGCCACCTGCTGGCAGAATGTAGTTTGTCTTAAAACACAATCTCCACACAATCTCTGATCTGCCTGAAACTTCACATGGTTGATAAAAGTCTGCTCCTGAACACATCCACATAACAATATTGAGTCAGTCATAACGCCACCTGCTGGCAGAAGGTAGTTTGGCTTATAACTCAGCCACACAATGTCCCATGTGCCTGAAACTTCACATGGTTGATAACATTCTTCTCCGGAAGACATCTACATGCCAATCTTAAGTCACAGTTATAGCGCCACCTGCTGACAGGAGGAAGTTTGGCATAAATCTGTGATTTTCTTAGATCTTTTTTTATATATTGGCTTAAATTATTATTGTTCGCTGTTCTCTGTCATCGTAAGGTCACCGGGCGGCGGTGAGCCCGGGTGCGAGGTCCCTATCATCGCTGCTTGCAGCTTTAATTATTATTCTTCTTCTTCTTCTTCTTCTTCTTCCGCGGAATGAATCGCGGTTTTGAGGGGCTAAACATGCCCGAAAACTCACGCAACTTTGCACACGCCTCAGAAGTGGCGAAAATTTACGTTTGTTATGGGCTTCGGAAGTGGGCATGGCAAAATGACTCGACAGCGCCACCTAGAAAAATTAAACGGACGAGCCCCCGATATACGAATCACGCACATGCACGAAAATTGGCACACACCTCAAACATGCCAAAACATACGAAAAAGTCTCTTGCAGCCATATCTCAAACCCAACAGGAAGTCGGATATTTTTAACTTCCTGCGGCGAAAAAGTGGCGTTTTTGCCATTTCCAGAGGTTGTATTTTAACGAACTCCTCCTAGGGATTTTATCCGATCAACACCAAAATTGGGTTTTGTCATCTAAAGGCCTTGGCGATGTTAAATTGCGAAGCTTTAGAGTTTTCATCGATGGGCGTGTCCGTGGCGGCCTCGCAAACTTTGACGATTCGCCACAAAACAGGAAGTCGTTATAACTCAGGCATGCATTATCAGATCTGCCTCAAAATTCACACGTTTAATAACAGTCCTGACCTGAACACGTTTACATGCCAATAACCAGATACAGTTACAGCGCCACCTGCTGGCCACAGGAAATGACATGATTTACGGAGTAACAAACACCTCCCACAAATTTTATCGTATCAGCACCAAAATTGGGTGGTGTCATCTGAAAGCTCTAGTGATAATATATTGTGGAGATCTAGAGTTTTTGCCGAGGGGCGTGTCCGTGGCGGCATGACAAACCTCAACGCTTCGCCATGGAACAGGAAGTCCTTATAACTCAACCACACAATATCCGATCTGCGTGAAACTTCACATGGTTGATAAACGTCATCTCTTGAACACATCCACATAACAATATTGAAGTGGGCGTGGCAAAATGACTCGACAGCGCCCCCTAGAAAAATTAAACGGACGAGCCCCCGATCTACGAATCACGCACATGCACGAAAATTGGCACAAACCTCAAACATGACAAAACATACGAAAAAGTCTCTTGGAGCCATATCTCAAACCCAACAGGAAGTCGGGTATTTTTAACTTCCTGTGGCGAAAAAGTGGCATTTTTGCCATTTCCAGGCATTGTATTTTAACGAACTCCTCCTAGGGATTTTATCTGATCGACACCAAAATTGGGTTTTGTCATCTAAAGGCCTTGGTGATGTTAAATTGCGAAGCTTTAGAGTTTTCATCGATGGGCGTGTCCGTGGCGGCCTCGCAAACTTTGATGATTTGCCACAAAACAGGAAGTCATTATAACTCAGGCATGCAATATTCAATCTGCCTCAAAATTCACACATTTAATAAGAGTCCTGACCTGATCAGGTTTACGTGCCGATATCCAGTTACAGTTATAGCGCCACCTGCTGGCCACAGGAAATTACATGTTTGACACTGTAACAAACTCCTTCCACAAACTTTCCCGTATCAGCACCAAAATAGAGTGGTGTCATCTGAAAGCTCTACAGATGATATATTGTGAAGATCTAGAGTTTTTGTAAAGGGGTGTGTCTGTGGTGGCATGACAAACCTCAACGCTTCGCCATGGAACAGGAAGTCCTCATAACTCAACCACACAATGTCTGATCTGCCTGAAACTTCACATGATTGATAAAAGTCCTCTCCTGAACACATCCACATAACAATATTGAGTCAGTCATAGCGCCACCTGCTGGCAGAAGGTAGTTTGGCTTGTAACTCGGCCACACAATGTCCGATCTGCCTGAAACTTCACATGGTTGATGAAAGTCCTCTCCTGAGCACATCTACATAATAATATTGAGTCAGAGTCATAGCGCCACCTGCTGGCAGAAGGAAGTTTGGCTTGTAACTCGACCACACAATGTCAGATCTGCCTAAAATGTCACATGGTTGATGAAAGTCCTCTCCTGAGCACATCTTCATAATAATATTGAGTCTTTCATAGCGCCACCTGCTGGCAGAATGTAGTTTGTCTTATAAAACAATCTCCACACAATCTCTGATCTGCCTGAAACTTCACATGGTTGATAAGATTCCTCTCCGGAAGACATCTACATGCCAATCTTAAGTCACAGTTATAGCGCCACCTGCTGACAGATGGTAGTTTGCAGTATAACTCAACCACACAAAGTCCGATCTGGCTGAAACTTCACAAGTTTGATTAAAGTCCTCTCCTGAACACATCTACATAACAACATTGAGTCTGTCATTGCGCCACCTGCTAACAAAAGGCAGTTTGGCTTATAACTCAGCCAAACAATGTCCGATCTGCCTGAAACTTCACATGGTTGATAAGTTTCCTCTCCTGAAGACATCTACATGCCAATCGTGAGTCACAGTTATAGCGCCACCTGCTGACAGGAGGAAATTTGGCATAAATCTGTGATTTTCTCAGATTTTTTTTTATATATCGGCTTAAATTATTACTGTTCGCTGTTCTCTGTCATCCTGAGGCCACCGGGCGGCGGTGAGCCCGGGTGCGAGGTCCCTATCATCGCTGCTTGCAGCTTTAATTAGGGACCGAGCACCGAAACGGTGCGTAGGCCCTATTGGAATTGCTCCGTTTATTATTATTATTATTATTATTATTATTATTATTATTATTCTCCTCCGGAATGAATCGCGGTTTTGAGGGGCTAAACATGCCCGAAAACTCACGCAACTTTGCACACGCCTCAGAAGTGGCGAAAATTTACGTTTATTATGGGCTTCGGAAAGGGGTGTGGCAAAATGACTCGACAGCGCCACCTAGAAAAATTAAACGGACGAGCCCCCGATCCACGAATCACGCACATGCACGAAAATTGGCACACATCTCAAACATGCCAAAACATACGAAAAAGTCTCTTGGAGCCATATCTCAAACCCAACAGGAAGTCGGATATTTTTAACTTCCTGCGGCGAAAAAGTGGCGTTTTTGCCATTTCCAGGCGTTGTATTTTAACGAACTCCTCCTAGGGATTTTATCCGATCGACACCAAAATTGGGTTTTGTCATCTAAAGGCCTTGGCGATGTTAAATTGCGAAGCTTTAGAGTTTTCATCGATGGGCGTGTCCGTGGCGGCCTCGCAAACTTTGACGATTCGCCACAAAAGAGGAAGTCGTTATAACTCAGGCATGCATTATCAGATCTGCCTCAAAATTCACACGCTTGATAAGCGTCCTGACCTGAACACGTTTACATGCCGATATCCAGATACAGTTACAGCGCCACCTGCTGGCCACAGGAAATGACATGATTTACGGAGTTATAAACTCCTCCCACAAATTTTATCGTATCAACACCAAAATTGAGTGGTGTCCTCTGAAAGCTCTAGCGATATTATATTGTGAAGATCTAGAGTTTTCGCAGAGGGGTGTGTCCATGGCGGTATGACAAACCTCAACGCTTCGCCATGGAACAGGAAGTCCTCATAACTCAACCACACAATGTCCGATCTGCCTGAAACTTCACATGGTTGATAAACGTCATCTCTTGAACACATCCACATAACAATATTGAAGTAGGCGTGGCAAAATGACTCGACAGCGCCACCTAGAAAAATTAAACAAACGAGCCCCCGACCTACGAATCACGCACATGCACGAAAATTGGCACACACCTCAAACATGGCAAAACATACGAAAAAGTCTCTTGGAGCCATATCTCAAACCCAACAGGAAGTCGGATATTTTTAACTTCCTGTGGCGAAAAAGTGGCCCTTTTGCCATTTCCAGGCGTTGTATTTTAACGAACTCCTCCTAGGGATTTTATCTGATAAACACCAAAATTGGGTTTTGTCATCTTAAAGCCTTGGTGATGTTAAATTGCGAAGCTTTAGAGTTTTCATCGATGGGTGTGTCCGTGGCGGCCTCGCAAACTTTGATGATTCGCCACAAAACAGGAAGTCTTTATAATTCTGGCATGCAATATTCGATCTGCCTCAAAATTCACACATTTAATAACAGTCCTGACCTGATCAGGTTTACGTGCCGATATCCAGTTACAGTTATAGCGCCACCTGCTGGCCACAGGAAATGACATGTTTGACACTGTAACAAACTCCTTCCACAAACTTTCCTGTATCAGCACCAAAATAGAGTGGTGTCATCTGAAAGCTCTAGCGATGATATATTGTAAAGATCTAGAGTTTTTGCAGAGGGGCGTGTCTGTGGTGGCATGACAAACCTCAACGCTTCGCCATGGAACAGGAAATGCTTATAACTCAACCACACAATGTCTGATCTGCCTGAAACTTCACATGGTTGATGAAAGTCCTCTCCTGAGCACTTCTACATAATAATATTGAGTCAGAGTCATAGCGCCACCTGCTGGCAGAATAAATTTTGGCTTGTAACTCGGCCACACAATGTCAGATCTGCCTAAAATGTCACATGGTTGATGAAAGTCCTCTCCTAAACACATCTACATAATAATATTGAGTCTTTCATAGCGCCACCTGCTGGCAGAAGGTAGTTTGGCTTATAACTCAGCCACACAATGTCCCATGTGCCTGAAACTTCACATGGTTGATAAGATTCCTCTCCGGAAGACATCTACATGCCAATCTTAAGTCACAGTTATAGCGCCACCTGCTGACAGAAGGAAGTTTGGCATAAATCTGTGATTTTCTTAGATCTTTTTTTATATATTGGCTTAAATTATTATTGTTCGCTCTTCTCTGTCATCGTAAGGTCACCGGGCGGCGGTGAGCCCGGGTGCGAGGTCCCTATCATCGCTGCTTGCAGCTTTAATTATTATTATTATTATTATTCTCTCCAATGAATCGCGATTTAGAGGGGCTAAACATGCCCGAAAACTCACGCAACTTTGCACACACCTCAGAAGTGGCGAAAATTTACGTTTGTTATGGGCTTCGGAAGTGGGCGTGGCAAAATGACTCGACAGCGCCACCTAGAAAAATGAAATGGACGAGCCCCCGATCCACGAATCACGCACATGCACGAAAATTGGCACACACCTCAAACATGCCAAAACAGACGAAAAAGTCTCTTGGAGCCATATCTCAAACCCAACAGGAAGTCGGATATTTTTGACTTCCTGTAGTGAAAAAGTGGCGTTTTTGCCATTTCCAGGCGTTGTATTTTAACGAACTCCTCCTAGGGATTTTATCCGATCGACACCAGAATTGGGTTTTGTCATCTAAAGGCCTTGGCGATGTTAAATTGCGAAGCTTTAGAGTTTTCGTCGATGGGCGTGTCCGTGGCGGCCTCGCAAACTTTGACGATTCGCCACAAAACAGGAAGTCATTATAACTCAGACATGCATTATCCGATCTGCCTCAAAATTCACACGTTTGATAAGAGTCCTGACCTGAACACGTTTACATGCCAATATCCAGATACAGTTATAGCGCCACCAACTGGCCACAGGAAATTACATGTTTTACAGAGTAACAAACTCCTCCCACAAATTTTATCGTATCAGCACCAAAATTGGGTAGTGTTATCTGAAAGCTCTAGCGATGTTATATTGTGAAGATCTAGAGTTTTTGCAGAGGGGCGTGTCCGTGGCGGCATGACAAACCTCAACGCTTCGCCATGGAACAGGAAGGCTTTATAACTCAACCACACAATGTCCGATCTGCCTGAAACTTCACATGGTTGATAAAAGTCCTCTTCTGAACACATCTACATAACAATATTGAAGTGGGCGTGGCAAATAGACTCGACAGCGCCACCTACAAAAATTAATCGGACGAGCCCCTGATGTACGAATCACTCACATGCACGAAAATTGGCAAACACCTCAAACATGCCGAAACATACGAAAAAGTCTCTTGGTGCCATATCTCAAACTCAACAGGAAGTCGGATATTTTTAACTTCCTGCTGAAAAAAAGAGGCATTTTTGCCATTTCCAGGTGTTGTATTTTAACGAACTCCTCCTAGGGATTTTATCCGATCAACACCAAAATTTGGTTTTGTCATTTAAAGGCCTTGGTGATGTTAAATTGCGAAGATTTAGAGTTTTCGCTGAGGGGTGTGTCCGTAGTGGCATGACAAACCTCAACGCTTCGCCATTGACCAGGAAGTCCTTATAACTCAACCACACAATGTCCGATCTGCCTGAAACTTCACATGGTTGAATAAATTCCTCTCCGGAACACAACTAGATGCCAATATTGAGTCACAGTCATAGCGCCACCTGCTGACAGAAGGAATTTTGGCTTATAACTCAGCCACACAATGTCTTATCTGCATGAAACTACACATGGTTGAATAAATTCCTCTTCTGAAGACATTTAAATGTCAATATTGATTGACAGTCATAGTGCCACCTGCTGGCAACCAGAAGTTTGGCTTATAACTAAGTTAAACAATATTCGATCTGCCTGAAAATTTACACGGTTGATAAGATTCCTTTATTGAAGGCATCTACATGCCAATCTTGACTCACAGTCTTAGCGCAATCTGCTGACAGGAGGAAGTTTGGCATAAATCTGTGATTTTCTCAGGTTTTTTATATATATATCGGCTTAAATTATTTTTGTTCGCTGTTCTCCATCATCCTGAGGCCACCGGGCGGCGGTGAGACCGGGTGCGAGGTCCCTATCATCGCTGCTTGCAGCTTTAATTATTATTATTAGGGACCGAGCACCGAAACGGTGCGTAGGCCCTATTGGAATTGCTCCGTTTTTTATTATTATTATTATTATTATTCCGCCCCCTATCGGGGCACTTTTGAGGGTCTAAACATGCTCAAAAACTCATGAAAATTTGCACACACACCAAACGCGGTGTAAATAGCAGGTTGATATGGGTCTCGAAAGTGGGTGTGGCAAAATGACTCGACAGCGCCACCTAGAAAAATTAAACGGACGAGCCCCCGATACACGAATCACGCACATGCACGAAAATTGGCACACACCTCAAACACGCCAAACCATACGAAAAAGTCTCTTGGAGCCATATCTCAAACCCAACAGGAAGTCGGATATTTTTAACTTCCTGCAGCGAAAAAGTGGCATTTTTGCCATTTCCAGGCGTTGTATTTTAACAAACTCCTCCTAGGGATTTTATCCGATCGACACAAAAATTGGGTTTTGTCATCTAAAGGCCTTGGCGATGTTAAATTGCGAAGCTTTAGAGTTTTCGTCAATGGGCGTGTCCGTGGCGGCCTCGCAAACTTCGAAGATTCGCCACAAAACAGGAAGTCGTTATAACTCAGGCATGCATTATCTGATCTGCCTCAAAATTCACACCTTTGATAAGAGTCCTGACCTGAACACGTTTACATGCCGATATCTATATACAGATATAGCGCCACCTGCTGGCCACAGGAAATGACATGTTTTACAGTGTAACAAACTCCTCCCACAATTTTTTTCGTATCAGCACCAAATTTGGGTTGTGTAATCTGAAAGCTCTAGCGATGATATATTGTGAAGATCTAGAGTTTTGGCAGAGGGGCGTGTCCGTGGCGGCATGACAAACCTCAATCCTTCGCCATGGAATAAGAAGACCTTATAACTCAACCACACAATGTCCGATCCGCCTGAAACTTCACATGGTTGATAAAAGTCCTCTCCTGAACACATCCCCATAACAATATTGAAGTGGGCATGGCAAAATGACTCGACAGCGCCACCTATATTAATTAAACAGACGAGCCCCTGATCTACGAATCACACACATGCACGAAAATTGACACACACCTCAAACACGCCAAAACATACAAAAAAGTCTCTTGGAGCCATATCTCAAACCCAACAGGAAGTCGGATATTTTTAACTTCCTGCGGCAAATAAGTGGCATTTTTGCCATTTCCAGGCGTTGTATCTTAACGAACTCCTCCTAGGGATTTTATCCGATCGACACCAAAATTGGGTTTCGTCATCTAAAGGCCTTGGCGATGTTAAATTGCGAAGCTTTAAAGTTTTTGTCGATGGGCGTGTCCGTGGCGGCCTCGCAAACTTTGATGATTCGCCACAAAACCGGAAGTCATTATATCTCAGGCATGCAATATCCAATCTGCCTCAAAATTCACATGTTTAATAAGAGTCCATACCAGAACACGTTTACATGCCAATATCCAGATACAGTTATAGCGCCACCTGCTGGCCACAGGAAATTACATGATTTACAGGGTTACAAACTCCTCCCACAAATTTTATCGTATCAGCACCAAAACTGGGTGGTGTTATCTGAAAGTTCTAGCGATGATATATTGTAAAGATCTAGAGTTTTCACAGAGGGGCGTGTCCGTGGCGGCATGACAAACCTCAACGCTTCGCCATGGAACAGGAAGTCCTTATAACTCAACCACACAATGTCCGACCTGCCTGAAACTTCACATGGTTGATATAAGTCCTCTCCTGAACACATCTACATAATAATATTGAGTCTGTCATAGCGCCACCTGCTGGCAGATAGTAGTTTGGCTTACAAATCAGCCCCACAATGTCTGATCTGCCTGAAACTTTACGTGGTTGTTTAAAATCCTCTCCTGAACACATCTACATAATAATATTGAGTCTGTCATAGCGCCACCTGCTGGCAACAGAAAGTTTGGCTTATAACTCAGCCCCACAATGTCTGATCAGCCTGAAACTTCACATGGTTTAGTAAAATCCTCTCCTGAAGACATCTACATGCCAATATTGAGACACAGTCATAGCGCCACCTGCTGACAGGAGAAAGTTAGGCATAAATCTGTGATTTTCTCTGGTTCTTCTCATATATCGGCTTAAGTTATTATCGTTCGCTGTTCTTTGTCATCCGGAGTTCACCGGCGGCGGTGAGCCCGGGTGCGAGGTCCCTATCATCGCTGCTTGCAGCTTTAATTATTAGGGACCGAGCACCGAACGGTGCAAGGCCCTATTGGAATTGCTCCGTTTATTATTATTATTATTCTTTTCCGGAATGAATCGCAATTTAGAGGGGCTAAACATGCCCGAAAACTCACGCAACTTTGCACACGCCTCAGAAGTGGCGAAAATTTACGTTTGTTACAGGTCTCGGAAGTGGGCGTGGCAAAATGACTCGACAGCGCCACCTAGAAAAATTAAACTGACAAGCCCCCGATCCACGAATCACGCACATGCACGAAAATTGGCACACACCTCAAACATGCCAAAACATACGAAAAAGTCTCTTGGAGCCATATCTCAAACCCAACAGGAAGTCGGATATTTTTAACTTCCTGCGGTGAAAAAGTGGCATTTTTGCCATTTCCAGGCGTTGTATTTTAACGAACTCCTCCTAGGGATTTTATCCGATCGACACCAAAATTGGGTTTTGTCATCTAAAGGCCTTGGCGATGTTAAATTGCGAAGCTTTAGAGTTTTCGTCGATGGGCGTGTCCGTGGCGGCCTCGCAAACTTTGATGATTCGCCACAAAACAGGAAGTCATTATAACTCAGGCATGCATTATCCGATCTGCTTCAACTTTCACAAGTTTGATAAGAGTCCTGACCTGAACACGTTTACATGCTGATATCCAGATACAGTTATAGTGCCACCTGCTGGCCACAGGAAATGACATGTTTTACAGAGTAACAAACTCCTCCCACAAATTTTTTGGTATCAGCACCAAATTTTGGTTGTGTTATCTAAAAGCTCTAGCGATGATATATTGTGAAGATCTAGAGTTTTCGCAGAGGGGCGTGTCCGTGGCGGCATGACAAACCTCAACGCTTCGCCATGGAAAAGGAAGTCCTTATAACTCAGCCACACAATGTCCGATCTGCCTGAAACTTCACATGTTTGATAAAAGTCCTCCCTTGAACACATCCTCATAACAATAATGAAGTGGGTGTGGCAAAATGACTCGACAGCGCCACCTATTAAAATTAAACGGACGAGCCCCTGATCTACGAATCACGCACATGCACGAAAATTGGCACACACCTTAAACACGCCAAAACATACGAAAAAGTCTCTTGGAGCCATATCTCAAACCCAACAGGAAGTCGGCTATTTTTAACTTCCTGCAGAAAATAAGTGGCATTTTTGCAATTTCCAGGCTTTGTATCTTAACGAACTCCTCCTAGGGATTTTATCTTATCGACACCAAAATTGGGTTTTGTCATCTAAAGGCCTTGGCGGTGTTAAATTGCGAAGCTTTAGAGTTTTTGTAGATGGGCGTGTCCGTGGTGGCCTCGCAAACTTTGACCATTCGCAACAAAACTGGAAGTCATTATAACTCAGGCATGCATTGTCCGATCTGCCTCAAAATTCACGTTTAATATTAAAGCTGCAAGCAGCGATGATAGGGACCTCGCACCCGGGCTCACCGTCGCCCGGTGACCTTACGATGACAGAGAACAGCGAACAATAATAATATAAGCCAATATATTCAAAAAAACTAAGAAAATCACAGATTTATGCCAAACTTCCTCCTGTCAGCAGGTGGCGCTATAACTGTGACTCAAGATTGGCATGTAGATGTCTTCAGGAGAGGAATTTAATCAACCATGTGAAGTTTCAGGCACATGGGACATTGTGTGGCTGAGTTATAAGCCAAACTACCTTCTGCCAGCAGGTGGCGTTATGACTGACTCTAAATTGTTATGTGGATGTCTTCAGGAGTGGACTTTTATCAACCATGGGAAGTTTCAGACAGATAAGAGATTGTGTGGAGATTGTGTTATAAGACAAACTACATTCTGCCAGCAGGTGGCGCTATTAAAGACTCAATATTATTATGTAGATGTGCTCAGGAGAGGACTTTCATCAACCATGTGACATTTTAGGCAGATCTGACATTGTGTGGCCGACTTACAAGCCAAACTTCCTTCTGCCAGCAGGTGGCGCTATGACTTTGACTCAATATTATCATGTAGATGTGCTCAGGAGAGGACTTTCATCAACCATGTGAAGTTTCAGGCAGATCGGACATTGTGTGGCCGAGTTACAAGCCAAACTACCCTCTGCCAGCAGGTGGCGCTATGACTGACTCAATATTGTTATGTAGATGTGTTCAGGAGAGGACTTTTATCAATCATGTGAAGTTTCAGGTAGATCGGACATTGTGTGGTTGAGTTATAAGGACTTCCTGTTCCATGGCGAAGCGTTGAGGTTTGTCATGCCACCACAGACACGCCCCTCTGCAAGAACTCTAGATCTTCACAATATATCATCGCTAGAGCTTTCAGATGACACCACTCTATTCTGGCGCTGATACGGGAAAGTTTGTGGTAGGAGTTTGTTATAGTGTCAAACATGTCATTTCCTGTGGCCAGCAGGTGGCGCTATAACTGTAATTGGATATCGGCACGTAAACCTGGTTAGATCAGGACTGTTATTAAATGTGTGAATTTTGAGGCAGATCGAATATTGCATGCCTGAGTTATAACGATTTCCTGTTTGGTGGCGAATCATCAAAGTTTACGAGGCCGCCACGGACACGCCCATCGATGAAAACTCTAAAGCTTCGCAATTTAACATCACCAAGGCCTTTAGATGACAAAACCCAATTTTGGTGTCGATCAGATAAAATCCCTAGGAGGAGTTCGTTAAAATACAATGCCTGGAAATGGCAAAAATGCCACTTTTTCGCCACAGGAAGTTAAAAATACCCGACTTCCTGTTGGGTTTGAGATATGGCTCCAAGAGACTTTTTCGTATGTTTTGTCATGTTTGAGGTGTGTGCCAATTTTCGTGCATGTGCGTGATTCGTAGATCGGGGGCTTGTCCGTTTAATTTTTATAGGTGGCGCTGTCGAGTCATATTGCCACGCCCACTTCAATATTGTTATGTGGATGTGTTCAAGAGAGGACGTTTATCAACCATGTGAAGTTTCAGGCAGATCGGACATTGTGTGGTTGAGTTATAAGGACTTCCTGTTTCATGGCGAAGCGTTGAGGTTTGTCATGCCGCCACGGACACGCCCCTCTGCGAAAATTCTAGATCTTCACAATATATCATTGCTAGGGCTTTCAGATAACACAACCCAAATTTGGTGCTGATACAAAAAAATTTGTGGGAGGAGTTTGTTACACTGTAAAACATGTCATTTCCTGTGGCCAGCAGGTGGCGCTATAACTATATCTGGATATTGGCATGTAAACGTGTTCAGGTCAGGACTCTTATCAAACGTGTGAAATTTGAAGCCGATCGCATAATGCATGCCTGACTTATAACGACTTCCTGTTTTGTGGCGAATCGTCAAAGTTTGCGAGGCCGCCACAGACACGCCCATCGACGAAAACTCTAAAGCTTCGCAATTTAACATCGCCAAGGCCTTTAGATGACAAAACCCAATTTTGGTGTCGATCGGATAAAATCCCTAGGAGGAGTTCGTTAAAATACAACGCCTGGAAATGGCAAAAATGCCACTTTTTCGCCACAGGAAGTTAAAAATATCCGACTTCCTGTTGGGTTTGAGATATGGCTCCAAGAGACTTTTTCGTATGTTTTGGTGTGTTTGAGGTGTGTGCCAATTTTCGTGCATGTGCGTGATTCGTATATCGGGGGCTCGTCCGATTAATTTTTCTAGGTGGCGCTGTCGAGTCATTTTGCCACGCCCACGTCCGAAGCCCTTAACAAATGTAAATTTTCGCCACTTCTGAGGCGTGTGCAAAGTTTCGTGAGTTTTCGGGCATGTTTAGCCCCTCAAAACCGCGATTCATTCCGCGGAAGAAGAAGAAGAAGAAGAAGAAGAAGAAGAATAATAATAAACAGAGCAATTCCAATAGGGCCTACGCACCGTTTCGGTGCTCGGTCCCTAATAAGTCCAGACCAGAACACGTTTACATGCCGATATCCAGATACAGTTATAGCGCCACCTGCTGGCCACAGGAAATGTCATGATTTACAGAGTAATAAACTCCTCCCACTAATTTTTTCGTATCAGCACTAAATTTGGTTGGTTGTTATCTAAATGCTCAAGCGATGATATATTGTGAAGATCTAGAGTTTTTGCAGAGGGGCGTGTCCGTGGCGGTATGACAAACCTCAACGCTTCGCCATAGAACAGGAAGTCCTTATAACTTAACCACACAATGTCCGATCAGCCTGAAACTTCACATGGTTGATTAAATTCATCTCCTGAAGACATCTAAATGCTAATATTGAGTCACAGTCATAGCGCCACCTGCTGACAGAAGGAATTTTGCCTTATAACTTAACCACACAATGTCTGATCTGCCTGAAACTTTACATTGTGGATAAAAGTCCTCTCCTAAACACATCTACATAATAATAATGAGTCTGTCATAGCGCCACCTGCTGGCAGATTGTAGTTTGGCTTATAACTCAGCCAAACAACGTCCGATCTGCCTGAAAATTCACACGGTTGATAAGACTCTTCTACTGAAGGCATCTACATAACAATTTTTAGTCACAGTTATAGCGCCACCTGCTGACAGGAGGAAGTTCGGCATAAATCTGTGATTTCTCTGGTTATTTATATATATCGGCTTAAATTAATGTTGTTCGCTGTTCTCTGTCATCCTGAGGCCACCGGGCGGCGGTGAGCCCGGGTGCGAGGTCCCTATCATCGCTGCTTGCAGCTTTAATTATTATTATTATTATTATTCTTCTCTCCAATGAATCGCGATTTAGAGGGGCTAAACATGCCCGAAAACTCACGCAACTTTGCACACGCCTCAGAAGTGGCGAAAATTTACGTTTATTATGGGTCTCGGAAGTGGGTGTGGCAAAATGACTCGACAGCGCCACCTAGAAAAATTAAACGGACGAGCCCCCGATCTACGAATCACGCACATGCACGAAAATTGGTACACACCTCAAACATGCCAAAACATACGAAAAAGTCTCTTGGAGCCATATCTCAAACCCAACAGGAAGTCGGATATTTTTGACTTCCTGCGGCGAAAAAGTGGCGTTTTTGCCATTTCCAGGCCTTGTACTTTAACGAACTCCTCCTAGGGATTTTATCCGATCGACACCAAAATTGGCATTTGTCATCTAAAGGCCTTGGCGATGTTAAATTGCGAAGCTTTAGAGTTTTCGTCGATGGGCGTGTACGTGGCGGCCTCGCAAAGTTTGACGTTTCGCCACAAAACAGGAAGTCGTTTTAACTCAGGCATGCATCATCCGATCTGCCTCAAATTTCACACGTTTAATAACAGTCCTGACCTGAACACGTTTACATGCCAATATCCAGATACAGTTACAGCGCCACCTGCTGGCCACAGGAAATGACATGTTTTTCCAGAGTAACAAACTCCTCCCACAAATTTTATCGCATCAGCACCAAAATTGGGTAGTGTTATCTAAAAGCTCTAGCGATGATATATTGTGAAGATCTAGAGTTTTCGGAGAGGGGCGTGTCCGTGGCGACATGACAAACCTCAACGCTTCGCCATGGAACAGGAAGGCTTTATAACTCAACCACACAAAGTCCGATCAGCCTGAAACTTCATATAGTGGATAAAAGTCCTCCCCTGATCACATCCACATAACAATATTGAAGTGGGCGTGGCAAAATGACTCGACAGCGCCACCTATAAAAATTAAACGGACGAGCCCCTGATCTACGAATCACGCACATGCACAAAAATTGGCACACACCTCAAACACGCCAAAACATACGAAAAAGTCTCTTGGAGTCATATCTCAAACCCAACAGGAAGTCGGATATTTTTAACTTCCTGCTGCAAAAA
The DNA here is from genome assembly GCF_052040795.2 of Danio rerio. Classification (NCBI taxonomy): domain Eukaryota; kingdom Metazoa; phylum Chordata; class Actinopteri; order Cypriniformes; family Danionidae; genus Danio; species Danio rerio. The sequence goes on along the minus strand of NC_141025.1, from coordinate 63,398,335 downwards.
AGTGGCATTTTTGCCATTTCCAGGCGTTGTATCTTAACGAACTCCTCCTAGGGATTTTATCCGATCAACACCAAAATTGGGTTTTGTCATATAAAGGCCTTGGCGATGTTAAATTGCGAAGCTTTAGAGTTTTCGTTGATGGGCGTGTCCGTGGCGGCTTTGCAAACCTTGACGATTCGCCACAAAACCGGAAGTCATTATAACTCAGGCATGCATTATCCGATCTGCCTCAAAATTCACACGTTTGATAAGAGTCCTGACCTGAACACGTTTACATGCCAACATCCAGATACAGTTATAGCGCCACCTGCTGGCCACAGGAAATGTCATGTTTTACAGAGTAATAAACTCCTTCACCAAATTTTATTGTATCAGCACCAAAATAGAGTGGTGTCATCTGAAAGCTCTAGCGATGATATATTGTGAAGATCTAGAGTTTTTGCAGAGGGGCGTGTCCGTGGTGGCATGACAAACCTCAACGCTTCGCCATGGAACAGGAAGTCCTTATAACTTAACCACACAATGTCCGATCTGCCTGAAACTTCACATGGTTGATAAAATTCCTCTCTTGAACACATCCACATAACAATATTGAGTCAGTCATAGCGCCACCTGCTGGCAGAAGGTAGTTTGGCTCATAACTTAGCCACAAAATGTCTGACCTGCCTGAAACTTCACATGGTTGATTAAATTCTTCTACTGAAGGCATCTACATGCCAATCTTGAGTCACAGTTATAGCGCCACCTGCTGGCAGAAGGTAGTTTGCATTATAACTCAACCACACAATATCCAATCAGCCTGAAACTTCACATGGTTGATCAAAGTACTCTCCCGTGCACATCTACATAATTATATTGAGTCTCTCATAGCGCCACCTGCTGGCAGAAGGTAGTTTGGCTTATAACTCAGCCACACAATGTCTGATCTGCCTGAAACTTTACATGGTTGATTAAATTCCTCTCCTGAAGACATCTACATGCCAATATGGAGTCACAGTCATAGCGCCACCTGCTGCCAACAGGAAATTAAATATAACTCAGCCGAACAATGTCCGTACTGGCTGAAAATTCACATGGTGGATAAGATTCCTCTACTGAAGGCATCTACATGCCAATCTTGAGTCACAGTCACAGCGCCACCTGGTGACAGGAAGAAGTTTGACATAAATTTGTAATTTTCTCGGGTTCTTTATATACATCGGCTTAAATTAATATTGTTCGCTGTTCTCTGTCATCCTGAGGCCACCAGGCGGCGGTGAGCCCGGGTGCGAGGTCCCTATCATCGCTGCTTGCAGCTTTAATTAGGGACCGAGCACCGAAACGGTGCGTAGGCCCTATTGGAATTGCTCCGTTTTTTATTATTATTATTATTATTATTATTATTATTCCGCCCCCTATCGGGGCACTTTTGAGGGTCTAAACATGCCCGAAAACTCATGAAAATTTGCACACACACCAAACCCGGTGTAAATAGCAGGTTGATATGGGTCACGGAAGTGGGCGTGGCAAAATGACTCGACAGCGCCACCTAGAAAAATTAAACGGACGAGCCCCCGATCCACGAATCACACACATGCACGAAAATTGGCACACACCTCAAACACGGCAAAACATATGAAAAAGTCTCTTGGAGCCATATCTCAAACCCAACAGGAAGTCGGATATTTTTGACTTCCTGCGGCGAAAAAGTGGCGTTTTTGCCATTTCCAGGCGTTGTATTTTAACGAACTCCTCCTAGGGATTTTATCCGATCGACACCAAAATTGGGTTTTGTCATCTAAAGGCCTTGGCGATGTTAAATTGCGAAGCTTTAGAGTTTTCGTCGATGGGCGTGTCCGTGGCGGCCTCGCAAACTTTGGCGATTCGCCACAAAACAGGAAGTCGTTATAACTCAGGCATGCATTACCCGATCTGCCTCAAAATTCACACGTTTGATAAGAGTCCTGACCTGAACACGTTTACATGCCGATATCCAGATACAGTTATTGCGCCACCTGCTGGCCACAGGAAATGTCATGTTTTACACTGTGACAAACTCCTCCCACAAATTTTATGCTATCAGCACCAAAATTGAGTGGTGTCATCTGAGAGCTCTATCGGTGATATATTGTAAAGATCTAGAGTTTTTGCAGAGGGGCGTGTCTGTGGCGGCATGACAAACCTCAACGCTTCGCCAAGGAACAGGAAGTCCTTATAACTCAACCACACAATGTCTGATCTGCCTGAAACTTCACATGGTTGATAAACGTCATCTCTTGAACACATCCACATAACAATATTGAAGTGGGCGTGGCAAAATGACTCGACAGCGCCACCTAGAAAAATTAAACGGACGAGCCCCTGATCTACGAATCACGCACATGCGCGAAAATTGGCACACACCTCAAACACGCCAAAACATACGAAAAAGTCTCTTGGAGCCATATCTCAAACCCAACAGGAAGTCGGATATTTTTAACTTCCTGCTGCAAATAAGTGGCATTTTTGCCATTTCCAGGCGTTGTATTTTAACGAACTCCTCCTAGGGATTTTATGCTATCGACACCAAAATTGGGTTTTGTCATCTAAAGGCTTTGGCGATGTTAAATTGCGGAGCTTTATAGTTTTTGTCGATGGGCGTGTCCGTGGCGGCCCCGCAAACTTTGACGATTCGCCACAAAACCGGAAGTCATTATAACTTAGGCATGCATTATCCGATCTGCCTCAAAATTCACATGTTTAATAAGAGTCCTGACCTGAACACGTTTACATGCCAATATCCAGATACAGTTATAGCGCCACCTGCTGGCCACAGGAAATGTCATGATTTACAGAGTAACAAACTCCTCCCACTATTTTTTTTTGTATCAGCACCAAGTTTGGTGGGTTGTTATCTGAAAGCTTAAGTGATGATATTTTGTGAAGGTCTAGAGTTTTTGCAGAGGGGTGTGTCCGTGGCGGCATGACAAACCTCAACGCTTCGCAGTGGAACAGGAAGTCCTTATATCTAAACCACACAAAGTCAGATCAGCCTGAAACTTCACATGGCTCATAAAAGTCCTCTTCTGAACACATCCCCAAAACAGTAATGAGTCAGTCATAACGCCACCTGCTGGCAGAAGGTAGATAGGCTTATAACTCAGCCAAACAACATCCGATCTGCCTGAAACTTCACATGGTTGTTTAAATTCCATTACTGAAGGCATCTACATGCCAATCTTAAGTCACAGTTATAGCGCCACTTGCTGGCAGATGGTAGTTTGCATTATAACTCAACCACACAAAGTCCGATCTGCCTGAAAGTTTACATGGTTGATAAAAGTCCTCTCCTGAACACATCTACATAACAACATTGAGTCTGTCGTAGCGCCACCTGCTGACAAAAGGCAGTTTGGCTTATAACTCAGCTAAACAATGTTCGATCTGCCTGAAACTTCACATGGTTGATAAGATTCCTCTCCTGGTGACATCTACATGCCAATCTTGAGTCACAGTCATAGCGCCACCTGCTGAGAGGAGGAGGTTTGGCATAAATCTGTGATTTTCTCAGATTTTTTTAAACATATCGGCTTAAATTATTACTGTTTGCTGTTCTCTGTCATCCTGAGGCCACCGGGCGGCGGTGAGCCTGGGTGCGAGGTCCCTATCATCGCTGCTTGCAGCTTTAATATTATTATTGTTGTTTTACCATGCGTTTAAGAATCAACCATAAAAATAGGCTAATCATATTAACCTTTATTTTACCTTTACAGAATCGTTAGAAAATCGTGATCTTGATTTTAAGCAGAAAAAATCGTGATTCACATTTTTGCCAGAACCGTGCAGCATCTTTTTTGGTGTAGACGTGGTGTTTACTCTTGCAGGCAACTTGCAAACAGCAGTGGTTGCGGTGACCTTATCTTACCGCTGTTGCCTTTGAACATTAGACTTTAATCTTGCTGGCGCTGACTTGAGTTCAGTTCAGACTCTGACTTTACCGTGATCCTGTCTATTTTTATTTATTTTTTGCTTTCTGTTTTAAGTAGAGCAACTCAAAAGATAGTCACGTCTTAAAGGGATAGTTCACCTAAAATATAAATTCACTTACTATTTACTTTCCCTCAGGCGGTTTCAAACCTTTATGATTTTCTTTCTTTTGTTAAGCACAAAAGAAGATATTTTAAATAAAGTTGATAACCTGCAATCATTGACTTCCTTGGTAGGAAAAACAGATACTATTGAAGGTTACACGTTTCTAGATTTCTTCAAAATATGTTTTTGTGTCTGTGTGTGTTTAAAATAAGAAAAAAAAGTAAGAATTAGAAAAAGTTAAAGGGTTATTAATTTATGTCAGAATTAAAATTTTTGGATGAGCTATACCTTTAAGGATGAGAGGTGAAGAACAGATAATATTAGCTTACTCTAAAGTAAAACACATACAGAATTGTATCTATGTCATAATATATAATGTATTTAATAAAATGTATCTATATGCAGGATATAAGACAATCTATATTGTTTCATTAACGTGAATTGTAGTAATGTTTAGACTGTATGCTTAAAGGGATGAAAAATAAATGAAAAGCAGCAGTAGTAAAAGTAAAAGCTTTTTTACTGACGTCTGCTGCACTCTGCACTGTTGTGTGAGACTTGTGACTGGTGTGGTGCGTTGGTGACACTTGTTAACACTCACTCCAACTCCTTGGCTTCTGGCCCCAATTTTCTCAGAGTTTATACAATATTTACACCATTTTTGTGTTTTTTGCTGTGAAAGTAAGCTTAATACATCATATTTAATAAATTTAATGACTCTAATTGATTTCTTAGAGATGGGTTGCGGCTGGAAGGGCATCCGCTGTGTAAAAACGCGCTGGATAAGTTGCCGGTTTATTCCACTGTGGCGACCCCGGATTAATAAAGGGACTAAGCCGAAAAGAAAATGAACTCTAGCTGATCAAAATAAACTAAAATTGCTTAAATATCTTCAACAACAGGGGCGGCTTGCGTGATTGCACTGTTCACATGTAATTCACATGTAATGCGTGAACATTTTGAGTTTTGAATTGACTTGCTTCATTCGCGCAATGCAGATTCAAGTCATGGTAAGGGGGTCAATCAAGTTCATTAGTTCATAAAGCACATTTAAAAACAGCCACAAGACTGACCAAAGTACTGTACATAAGACAGAGTAATATTAAATTAAAATATAGCGAAAATTATTAAAACATCGAAAAATAAAACCAAGAGTAACAACAGAAACAAACCAATTGACAAAAACTATTGGTATAATATTAATAGGTGAATCTGAAGAGGTACGTATTTAAAAGTGATTTGAAACTGATAGTGAGGGTGCCATTTCTGCGGCATTAGCCACAGAAAAAATTTCTGTCCCCTCTACGTTTTATTCTGGACTGGGGAACTAAAAGTAGATTTTGTTCCCTGTCTGCCTGGAGACTTTATTTTTTGTTGCAAAAAGACTGACATGGAGTTTATTGAGAGAGGAGCTGTGATTTATATGCTTCAGCAAGGCAAAAAAAAAATGTAGATTCATTCAGCTATGTGTGTGGGCCATCAGATCCTTTAGAGGTGCACCGATGCTCTAAGTTCATAAAGTTTTTAGAAGCTATGCCTCTTCAGACTCTTTCAGCAGTACTTCTGACTGAGCCGGCCCCAATTTGATGAACTTTTGTCTCATGTTTACAGGAGAATTTCCCTTCAGGACTCCAGCAACATGCGCTACGTCATAACCTGGCCCCTACTAGAGCAACCTTCTGATCAGTTAGCATGGTGTGAATGCAAATGCGCCGACAAAACAACAATTTCTCAACTTGTACAGTTTGTGCAAATTATGCCTTCATAAATGCCCAAAAATCGTTCACACAGTATTATTCGCTCGAATTGTGTCATTTGCGCAAATAGTGCCGCAGGATGTCTAATTACATTTTTACATTGACTTTACACTGTACATTAACTAAACGTGTAAAGTAATCACACTTAACGTTTCATCCGTATTTGGTGTGAATGTGCCATAAAAAAATTTAGTTAATTTCAACAAACATATCCTTGTTTAAATAGGCTTTGACTGAATATGTGTTACGAATATGCAGTGGTGGGAGTAACGAATTACAACTACTCACGTTACTGTAATTAAGTACATTTTTGGTGTAATTGTACTTTCATGAGTAGAATTTTAAGCCTGTAATTTTACTTGTACTTGAGTACAAATTAAGCTGAGTAATCTACTTCGTTACTTTTAAAATCACAATTCGTTACAGAGTACTGTAAATAAATTAATATTTCAGCCACGCACTGACCAGCATTTCGGTAGCCAATAAAAAAAGCTGATCTTAACGGACCAATGAAAAGCCTGGTACATTATTTGAACTGAAAAACAAGTTCAGGCTACTGCAGATTTACGTGACCGTCATCATACAGTCACGAATTATCAATTGACATATGGAGATTTAAGACAGAAGAAATGTTAATGAGGAAGAAATAGCAGAGGATGAATGCATGGCCACACACGGAGGAGCTGTTCACCTACAGGTATATAGGGAAGAAAGGGGACAGCTGTGCTGATGTGAATAGCTATGTTATCATCTAAAAATGCTAATTAAATGTATGCCCAAAACTGGAATATCGCATAAAAGACTGCAAATAAAGCAGCGTTTCTGTCCATCAAGTCAAAGAGAACAAAATTGCCACCTTCTGATTAACTGGCGACAAATATCAAAAGTAAAAACAGAATTTGCATCAGTAGGAGCAGCTGCGTGAATAAATTATCTTCATTTAATAAGTGACTTGCGCATCAGAAGGCAATCCTGCACGAAGTGAACGCGCGCTGGCGTTTGAAGGCGCGAGACACGGAGTGCAGGCACTCTTGACAATTCTGGAGGTCATTAATACAATATAATACTGAAATGGTTGAGGCGGTTTAGAATGACCAAAACAACACTTAAGATGTTTTACAATGTGCTTAGCCTGCTGGTTTGTCCATTCACACACATTTTCAAAATATATGCTCATTATTGCGTTTCCATCAACCGTTTTTATGTGCATATCCAAAAAGCGCAAAAAATAAGTGGATGAAACCTGCCCTCTGCTGTGCCATCCAGCTTACACAGGGTTTCCGTGGGGTCTTAAAATGTCTAAAATATAAACATCTAAATTTTAGGCCTTAAAAAGTCTTAAATTCGCTGTTCTAGGTCTGAAATATGTTTGCACAGGTCTTATTTTTCCGATGTACATGTAACGCTACTCCTAGAGCTCATTTAAATTTTTTTTTGTTGTTGCTTGGTTTCGTGGTGGTGTATTTCTTTATTTCACTAGTCCTATTGTAATTTGCAGTATTAAACCTACAATTAAGACCATGTGACGAATGTGACGTCATCGCCGTGTTTGCGGAGGTTCACTTTGGATGCGCGCGACATGATTTCAGGTGAACAGTTTGCGCGGTGCCGCGCTTGATTTGAGTTGAATTTAAATCGCTTTGAAGAGATTTTGTCTGTAACAGTACAGCTGTACAGACATCTTAACTCCGACCATGCGTGATCAGCATAGAGATAACCAGATGACCAATAATTCTTGGCTAGAAATTGCAACAGCCATGGAAAGGAAGTGTTTTGTTAAAGTTTGGAAAAACCTGGGGGATAAGTTTGTTACAACAAAAAAGAGACCATGGCAAAAGTGGAGACCCAGGTGGTTTTAAGATTACAGAATATGTTTTTCCACCATTTATAGGTTTTACACTGATGTATCATTTTGAAGTTAAAACAATGTAACAAAAATTAAGTAACAAATTAGGTATTTGATAACTGGAAAACAATATATGAACCCATCGGCTTACACTAAACTGATGCCCAATTTCTAGGATTTATTGGTGATGATGGACAGGATTGTTGGACCATTATTGCCTTTTCAGCTATTAAGTAGAGGACAGAAACTAGCCAGACAACAATGTGTCAATTGTTGAGTGGGCAAAATTTTTTTATTTATTTTTGCTATTATTCTAGCCAGAATAAAAAAAATATAATTGTAGAGTAACCCATGTTCTGTTGTCATTGATATTTACCTTAAATAGGTAGAACTGTCCGAGATATAAACAAAAGTGAGTGATGCATCAAACTTTGATTTAAAAAATCTTGAATAGTTATAAAACTTTATAATCAGTCATTAATTTTCTTTTTAGCTTAGTTCCTTTATTAATCTGGGGTCACCACAGCGAAATGAACCGCCAATTTATCCAGCAAATGTTTTGCACAGCGAATGCCCTTCTAGCTGCAACCCGTTCTCATTTACAACAACAGACAATTTAGCTTACCTAATTCACCTAAAATGCATGTCTTTGGGCTGTGGGGAAAACCGGAGCATCTTGAGCAAACCCACGCAACACGGGGAGAACATGCAAACTCTACACAGAAATGCCAACTGACCCTGCCAAGGCTTGAACCAGCGACCTTTTTGCCTTGAGTCGAGAGCGCTACCCACTGCCCCACCCGTCACCCAACTTTGCAATCATAATAAATTATAAAAATAATGAAAAATAATTATTTTTTTAAAATCTTGAACAATATTAAAGATATGACGTAGTCTTAAAAAGTCTTAAATTTGACATTATGATATCTGCAGAAACCCTTTTTTTTTTACAAGACTTCAGTCTATAATCTGAAAAAAAAAACATTATGGTAAGAAGACATAACTTAATTTGTGAGATGTTTAATTTATTAATAATATGTTTAGGCACTAGGCAGTGTTGTTCTGTGGTTTCTTACAGTTCAGTTCGTGAATTAGGTATTTAACAAAGTTTCTCCATAATTTGCAAGTGTTTTTTTCTAATTAAATCATCTATTGATCGTACAGATAAAAGAGGCATCATTTGAAATGATAAAAAGTCGTGCATTTGTGCATATTTCTGTTATCTTTATACTCAAAATAGCAAAACATTGTTTTTGTAAAATAATCATGGTGCGCAGTGGGTATTGCTATCGCCTCAAAGCAAAAAGTTTGTTGGTTCAAGCCCTGGCTGAGTCAGTTGGTGTTTCTGTGTGGAGTTTGCATGTTCTCCCCATGTTGGCGTGGGTTTCCTCTATAGGTGCTCTATAATTATAATCTATAATTAATGCTGTTTACACAGTTTTAAAAGTGTTTATAGTATCTTTAGATGTGTTATGTAAAATGTGTTTTACTGCCTGAATCTTGTCTGACTCCGCATTTATGGATAAATCCACCAATACCGCCAAGCTAAAAAAGTAATTTGTAATTTTGTAATTTGAGTAGTTTTTACGAAAAGTAACTTGTACTTTTACTTGAGTACTTTTTAACACCAGTACTTTTACTTGTAATTGAGTACAATTTCAGCAATGTAACAGTACTTGTAATTGAGTACAATTTTTTTGTACTCTTACCACCACTGCGAATATGTCACATGACATGCTTGAAGTAGGTCATGCTCTGCCATGCCATGAACTCACAGTATCGCACAGTTGACGATTGCTTAATGTATGAAAATATAATGTTATTTAATAAAAAACACTCCGATGGTGTAGGAATGATTCAAACGGTGTTCTTGCTAGCTAAAGGATATCTGTCACAATTAAAATATGAGCTAACTTTGCACCATTTTACACCACAGAATCAGAACATTCTGGAGGCGCACAAAAGCAGCCTGTTTTTTTCCTAGTGGCAGTTTCTCGTTCTTTCCAACAAATTGCGAATGCTTTTGGACATGCATCAATTGCTTTCATTCAACTCTCTGCTGTTTATAACATTATCTTTTGCTTATGTCGTGTCAGTTAAAATTAACTAGACTTGTGAATGCCGAATAGTCATTCCATAAAAAAAAACGAATAGTCCTCATATCATTACTTGAGTCATTACATTACAAACATTACAAAATGTTGAACTACTTGTCAAAATATGTCAAGCTAATTTTAGAATTTTCTAATTTTTTATCAGAAAATGTTTTATAAATTGAACAATTTCTTGAATGATTTACAGACCTGTATGTGTTGTAGGGTCAGTTCCAGTATGTACTGCAATATTGTTTAAAGTTTCGCACAGCTCTACCCAAAGGAAGTTTCTGTTTGTTGTAAATAAGGCTGTATTTATTATTTTCACAATGCTGTGAATAAATTACAATTGTAAGGAGCATATGCAGTGATAATGTGAACCATACATATTCAGTGTCTTGTACTCAGATACCTCACTTAATGCAGTGATGTCTAACTTTACTGTAGTTTTCAAATGTCTGTGCAAATAGTATACAGTGCTGTCTTGAGCATTTTCTGGAAGTGTCACCAAAATCTGCCTTTTTGTTGCATTGAATAAAACTTACAGAGTAAACTGTCTTAGTAAAAACAGAACAGCCATTTGAATATCTTGTTCATAAACAAGGGTGTCAGGACTTTTCATCTTGATGACACTGACACTTTCATTGACATCAATACTTGCTTTTTGAGGAATGAGCTATCCGTTTTAAGCAAGTGACACGCTTTTGCAGGTTATCAGCTAGGTTTTGCAGTTTGTACTAATTGTTTTGAGAAATCCATTAACTGTTGTGCAAATGTAAATAGTGCGAGTAAAGCACCAAAGCCACTGAGAAGAACTGTAAAAATGAAAATGACATAATATGACCCCTTTAAATAGTTGATGCTCTTTGAGAGTTGACAGAAAAAAATGTTGCACTGTAGGAAGCAGATTGCCTGTACTCATTTGTTTATTTTGACCCCCCTCTTTCCCTCATAGGTGTGGAGGGTCAGTCTGTGGAGATCTGTAACACTGTAGATATAAGAGGTGAAACCAACCGTGAAATTGCAATGAGGATAACTTCAGATCTAAACAGCAAGGATCGATTTTTTACTGACCTCAATGGCTACCAGGTAGGAAACCATATACTGTTTTTATTCTGTAATTATGCCCATATTTATCACATCAAACATGGTGTTGGTTTGAGCTGGGTGTTGAATCAGTTGTGTTTATTTAGTTTGATTCTGATTCAGTAGTTCTCATTTCGATTTGTTTTAATATATATATATATATATATATATATATATATATATATATATATAAATTGTTGCAAATTTATAAAAAATAAAAAACCTGAAAACTCACATGTACAGAAGTATTCACAGGCTTTGCTCAATACTTTGTTGATGGACCTTTGGCAGCAATTACAGCCTCAAGTCTTTTTCAATGTGATGCCACAAGCTTGGCACACCTGTCTTTGGGAATATTTGCCCATTCCTCTTTGCAGTACCTCCAAAGCGCTTAGAATGACCAAGAGGCAACACTCAATAGAACGTTTCATTACAACAGCAGCGCCCAGCAACAGCCCTGGATTCCGCCATTTTGGAGTGAAAGTGATCGGTCGTCCATTGGATCTCATTACTGTTGCGATGGCAAGCAGCTGCTTTGTTTTTTATTTATTTATTTAAAAAGCGCATTAAAGCTGAGATATAACCTGAAAGACAACAATACAACACTTATTATCACATTCATCAGCACTTTTAATAGTTTATTTTACAGACTTATATTTGTTCTATTGGAGTTTTATTCCAAAATGGCCGCCGCGCCCTCTAGTGGCTGTTTTCCAAATTACACTAGAGTGTTGCCTCTTGGTCATTCTAAGCTCTTTGGTACCTCTCAAGCTCTATCAGATGGATGGAAAGTGATGGTGTACAGTCATTTTCAGATCTCTCCACACATGTTCAATAAGATTTAGGTGTAAGCTCTGCCTGAGCCACTCAAGGACATTCACCGAGTTGTTGTGAAGCCACTCTATGGATATTCTGAAGTTGTGCTTTAGGTCATTTTCCTGCTGGGAGATGAACCGTTGCCCAAGTCTGAGGTCAAGAGCACTCTGAAGCAGGTTTTCATGCAGGATGTCTCATTGCTGCATTCATCTTTCCATCTATCCTGACTAGTTTTTCAGTTCCTGCTGCTGATTAACATCCCACAGCATGATGCTGCCACCACCATGGTTCACTGTTGGAATGGTATTAGCCTGGTGATGAGCAATGCCTGATTTTCTTTAAACATAACGCCTTGCATTCACTCCAAAGAGATCAATTTTAGTCTCATCAGACCAGAGAATTTAGTTTCATATGGTCTGAAAGTCCCTTAACACCTTTTGGCAAATTCCAAGTGGGGAGTGGCTTCTGTCTGGACATTCTACCATGCAGACATGATAGGTGGATTGCTGGACAGATGGTTGTTCATCTGTAAAGTTCTCCTCTCTCCATAGAAGAGCACTGGAGCTCAGACAGAGTGACCATCGAGTTATCAATCAGCTCCCTGACTTAAGCCCTTCTCCCCCGATCACTCAGCTTAGATGGCCAGCCAGTTCAAGGAATAGTCACTGTGCTCATTGGAACTTTCAGAGCAGCAGAAATTATTCTGTAACCTTCCCCAGCCTTGTGCCTCCAGACAATCCTGTCTCAGAGGCCTAGAGACAATTCCTTTGTCTTCATGCTTTGTTTGTGCTTTAACATGCACTGTCAACCCTGGGACCTTATATAGGCTGGTGTATGCCTTTTCAAATCATGTCCAATCAACTAAATTTACCACAGGTGAACTTCAATTAAGCTGCTAAAACATCTCAAGAATGATCAGTGGAAACAGAATGTACCTGAGCTCAATTTAGAGCTTTACGACAAAGGCTGTGAATACTTAGGAACTTGATTTTACAGCTTTTTTTATTTTTAATAAATTTGCAACAGCTTCACATTGTCATTATGGGGTATTGTGTGGGGTATTGTGTGAAGAATTTTGAGGAAATAAATGAGTTTAATCCATTTTGCAATAAGGCTGTAACATAAAACTGTTGAAAAAGTGAAGCGCTATGAATACTTTCCGAATGCACTGTATGTAATATTTAAAATGTGCAATGATTAAATTTAATAAGAGATTAATATTTTTGAGAGATTAACATTATTTATAATTGATTATTAATGATTAAAAGAGACTATGAATACATTTGTAATGTAACAAATTAAGTAAGTGTAGTATTTTTAGACACATTTTATACTTTTCATTCAACAAACAATACACAAATATATTTTTTCACAAATATATTGTGCAATATTTTTATATACTTTAAAGCAGCACATTAGAAATTTTTCTGAAGGATTGTGTGAATAAGAAAACTGGAGCACTTGCTGAGAATTCTGCTTTGCCATCACAGGTATTAATTAAAATGTAAAATATATTCAGATAGAGAACAGCTATTTGAAATTGTAATAATATTAAACAATGCTGCAGATCTTTTGTTTTTCATACACATACATCTTCCTGATCCCAAGCTTTTAAAATGAGTACATGCATATATAATGACTAATATGTATGAATATTGAAGAAAAAAAGGCATAATTTTGGCCTCGTTTCCCTAAAGTTAACAAATATTATGAAAAAACCATAACCCACTATTGCCAAAAAGCAAATTACTGTAATGTGTACTCTTTTCATTACAGTTTGAAGAGATGTGCTAGTGCTTATATTTTAATTGGTATAGTTTTTTTTGTATGTGTGCGCGTGTTGTTTGTACAGCACTTTGGTCTGCATGTGCAGCTTTATGAATAAATTAAAAGAAATGAATAAACAGAAGCTGCTTTTATTAGCTGGTCACACACTACAAGTGTGATGAAACCAAATATTCATCAGTGTCTGAATAAAGATGACACAGCTGAATGAGAGTAAAAGACATTTAATGATGAGACATGATGTTGCTGAAGTTAAAGAAACAATACACTTTTGGAAATAAAGTGGTCCTTCGGTATAACACGGTTCACCTTTCACACCCTCGCAGTTTCACAATGTTTTTTTATTTGTGCAATTAGACATTCTTCTTTTACAAGACATTTACTGCATCCTGATTGGCTGTAGATCATTGTCAATCAATCTCTGTGTCTTCTTTACTGTACAGTATGCATTCAGCTTGCCAAACATAAATCTTTGATCGCTAGCAGTGTGAATTTCAACAAGGATGCAAAAAATGTGACAACTGTCGGCAGCAAGACATCATGTAGGGCGGGAATCACCAAACTTGTTCCTGAAGGTCCGGTGTCCTGCAGATTTTAGCTCCAACCCTAATCAAACACACCTGAACAAGCTATTCAAGGTCTTACTAAGTATACTTGAACCACCAAGGCAGGTGTGTTGAGGCAAGTTGGAGCTAAACCCTGCAGGGCACCGGACCTCCAAGAACGAGATTGGTGACCCCTGATGTAGGGGGTCGCACACCGGATGCACCGCTCCACGCAGCGGCATGCTTTTTTTTTATTGTAAACATAGGTTTATGGGTACGCACGCCAGCGTTGCAAGTCGGCGCCCCCAGCTACGAGCGCCATCTGAATAATTTCATTTTGAATAACATGCAAATTTGTGCGTCTGGTGTGTGTTACTTCCAACTGTCAAGTAAACATAAAAAAAAAATTATGCTGGATGCCAGCATTAAAAGCTAAAACGTTGAATGAACCTTTTGCTGACAGTGATGATTGTTTGGGCCTGACAACAGGTTTTGATCTTTGGTTTTATTCTACAATACTGGACTTATCTTTCTATGAAAATGTAAACTTTGAGAGTGTTTAAACAAGAGACAAAAGTGTGAAAATGTCAATGCTTGTTTGAGAAAAGTGTATAAAGTGTGTTGTGAGGTGTTTTACAGCCTTAAAACATCTAGAACAATTGTAAAAAATAAAGCTCACTACTACGCAGATTTCGCCTATTGCGTTATTTTTAGAACGTAACTCTTGCGAATAACTAGGGACCACTGTAGTCTCATTATACAAGTCTCTTACAGTTGATTTACCATTTTTTAATCCATTCAGCTGATCCCAGGGTCTGGCGGGAGCACTTTTAGCTTAGCTTATCTTAGCTTAGCATAATTCGTTGAATCAGATAAGACCATTACCATATAGCTCTCTTATTTATAGCTTGATTCTTCTGTACATTGTATACTAAGACATTGAAAGAAAAGGCACCTGTTCAAAAGGCACACATTTGTACTTAAAGAGTGCTTATTGGTACCCTAAAAATATATATTAGTAGCTAAAAAATTTAAGAGGAACACTTTTATACTTTTTAGGTACTATTATGTACTCTTGAGGCATCAATATGAACCTTTAAGGTACAAATTTGAACCTTTTAAAAAGGTATCACCCCAGTGACAGCTTGCGTACCCTAATATCTGAGAGTGTTGGTTGATACGGGTAGGACATATGCTCTCCTCCTGGTGTAATAATAATTAAGGAACTTTGCTATTTTTGAGTATTTTCATAGCCATATAGACCTAGAAAACTTTTAATTTTCTGTTGGTCTTAGTACACAATGTAACATTAGAAGAGTCTTTTAATAGGAAAGTTATTGAATTATTTACTTAATTTTTGAGAGAGTTGCTAATGGTCTAATACGATTCAATGATTTGTGCTAAACTAAGCTAAAAGTGTTTTAAAAACTGTTTAACTTGTAAAATTAGGCTTTTTCCAAAGAAAATAGAGTGTTCTTTTAAATACGTGATCTCAAATTGTGGATACAAACTGCTAGCTGAACTAATATTGTTTACTGGCCAGTAACACTAATCAACAAAGCAGTCTCCCGTAGTTAGTTAATTAATTTGAGGACATTGTTTTGACAGTCTTGTTTGATTTCTTTTGATCGTGTCAAAATGCCTGGTTGTTTTTGGATGGCATAATGAAAATGTCAGTTCATTTTTCATTTCTCTCGACAAATAATTAATCAAAATAAGAAAAAAAAGTTTGGAGTGTGCGCTGTAGAGCTGACCAAAACAAACAAGTGTCACTTTAAATCACTCTGTCATGTTTTCTTGACATGCTGGAGTATTAGCGTGGCATTTAATTAGCTGATAATGTTTCCCTGGTCTTGGCCGGGATTAAGAGCTTCTCTTCGGTCCAAACTAATTAACTGGCTTCACAAAACAAATGCCTCATGAATAAAAACAGTGGAATATCCCATCCATTTTTTCCTCCAAGTCACATCAACACACACACACACACACACACACACATTGGAGCTCATCAATTTACAGTGTTTTTCTTTCAGAGAAGTGTCTCCACATGCCCACACTCCATGTTTGCAATTCTCTGAACAAGGAGAATTTAGAATCTTTCCTCTCTGCAGTGTTCAAATTGCCTTGGGCTGTTTTTCCAGGTGCAGCCGAGGAAAACCATGGCTAAACTCCCCCTGCAGGCAAACTTCTACCCCATGACCAGCATGCTTTACCTGCAGGACTCCAGCGCCAGACTCTCGCTGCTCACTGCACAGTCGCTTGGAGCGGCCAGCCTTAAAAGCGGTCAGTCTTCACTCACTCACAAGTGCTTCAAGCTTTCCTTTTGTTTAAAAACCTCAAGTATACACTAATGGAGGGTTTACCCCATGTTTGTTAGAGGCCATCGAAGATCCAGAAATTTAGAAAAAAAAGTATTATTTTAATGAATAATGGCCTCACAAATGCTTGAGTTGAAAAGCTTAGATATTGGAATTTTTTCTTATTTAAATATACCTATTCAAATGGTAATTGATACGTTAATAATGTATTTTACCAATTAGAAATGTTGGTATAAGTGAGATTTATTCATTTACATCTTACCAAAGTACAATTGCTGACAAAATATTAAGCAGACCGGGTGTTTTCAGCATTGATTATAATAAGAATTTGTCATATTTTATTTTAATGTTTAATTTAATAATGGTCATATTTTATTTTAATAATTAACTTTAAAAATAGTACCATATATAGCAATATCGCACCCGTAGCAGTGCGATATGGCTGGTTGTGTGTCCCGCCAGTGACATTATATAGCCATATCGCACTGCTACGAGTGTGATACTGCATTTATACAACAGTTTGACATCATAATCGTCTGTATAAAAAATTTAATTAAATACGGAAAGTCTCAAATATTCTTTTGTAAGAGGAACTACTTTGCTTATTTTATTTTATAATGATTTGATTAACTACAGTTTGAAATTACGTTGAGTTTTTCTCCCCTAAGAGCTGATTATGCGATCTCTGTTGCCATCTTGTGGCAAAACGTCAACCATCACAAAACATTTGCTCTGGTTGACCAACCTCAACCATCTTTGCTCTGGTTGACCAACGTCAACCATCTTTGCTATGACAAACTGATGGCCGCCGATCTCTGAAATTATAAATATTTAAAATAGGCACTATTCTTATAAATAAACTGCGTAGTTGCAATCTAAATAACTACATTCAGGCTTAAAAAAAAGCCCCAAAATTACATCATGTTGTCCAACAGCTGCAATATTTGTCAAACTGTAGTGAGTTAGTTTAGCTTGCTGCCTAGCACTCTATGTGGGCGGAGTAATACACAAGGGTGTAGAGGCTGTATTAGTGCTGTTATTGCAGAGTATCGCACGTCTATCAGCCAAATCAGATTTGAGGAACAGATAGAACTATATATATATGTCAAGCTCAATAAACTACTAATTAGCTGCTTATCATTAGTTAGTTAAGGTAGTAGTTGTCTTTAGGTAATGGGTAGAATTGGAGATCATATTTGATAAGTGCTAATGAACAGTTCATATCTTAATAATAGACGGGTAATAAGCCAGTAGTAAATGGTGTGAAGTGTTACTTAAACTAAAGTGTTTAAGTGCACCAATTTGAATGATTTCTGATGGATCATTTGACACAGAATTTAAGATTACTAAAATATGTTGAGCCAATCAGTTACCATAAATGTTTTTAGTAAGCTAACTCATAGTGGAACTTTACATTTTTATTTTGTACTACAACATCATTCTAGTAGTAAAACAAACACATTTTAAACAATAACACCTAATTTCAACATTTATTTTTCTTATTCAGTCTGACAGAAAAAATGCTGGGAACTGGAAATCTCCTTGAACTCAGCAGCACAGATTTCATATAACTTTTTTTTTAAATACCCACAAATATGAGTGAAATACATTGATAGAATTTAATTAAAGGGATAGTTTACCCAAAAAAGAACATTTCTTTGAATTGATTTAATATAAATTAAATATAAGTTCTGAATATTCTGAAGAGTGCTGGAAAAAAGAAAAAAAATTGTCTATAGTGTATGAGTGTGTGTGTGAATGTGTGTGTGGATGTTTCCCAGAGATGGGCTGCAGCTGGAAGGGCATCCTCTGCGTAAAAATGTGCTGGATAAGTTGGCGGTTCATTCCGCTGTGGCGACCCCAGATTAATAAAGGGACTAAGCTGACAAAAAAATGAATGAATGAATTAATTAACTAATGATATACAAGTATATATAAATTGCACTGACCTGCAAAATAAAGGCCACTTAAATGGTTTGTGAGCAATATTATCTGATTATCGTAGGAAATAATTCCATAAGGCAACTGACTGTGTAAAACCACATAAAAGCAAAACAAAAATGCAATGTATATGCTGAGTTCAGCGGCTAATTAGCCGGAATCAGCTGAGGTGATGTGACTGCAACCAACAAGACCTAGCTGTCACTCAAGTGATTATGCAGACTCAATAGGACTTAATTATGCAAACTTAATATAATAATAAAATAAAACGAAATGGATGAGTTAAAAAAAAAATTTACCTCCTCACAGTATATATACCAAAACCATCCTTTATACCAGGCTGTAAACATGTTTTATTAGCTGTAAAATTCGCCAATTTAGCATTGCAGTGAGTGAACATTTAGAGTTCTTGGAGCCAACCCCCAAAGGCCAGTCGACAAATTGCCATTTCAGTTACTTCTGTATTGGCTTCACGAGGGAGTGCAGGATCTAAACTCTTTACACACACACACACACACATATATATATATATATATATATATATATATATATATATATATATATATATATATATATATATATATATATATATATATATACATATACATATATATACATATATATATTATTTATATATACAGTTGAAGTCAGAATTATTAGCCCCCTTGTTTTTTTTTCCCACCAAAATTCTGAGAGATCTTTTTCAACACATTTCTTAACATAATATTTTTGATAACTCATTTCAAATAACTTTTAATTTTAATTAATAACTGCTTTTATTCTAGCCGAAATAAACCAAATACGACTTTCAAATACGACTGAAGAAAAAATATTATCAAACATACTGTGAAAATGTTCTTGCTCTGCTAAACATCATTTGGTAAATATTAAAAATTATAATTATAATTAATAGTTTTTAATTTATTTAATTACATGTTTTTGTATATATCATGCTTAAATCATGGTGTTGTAAGGATGCCTTGTATTATAGAACTTTTAGCCACTGATTGAGAGATTTCTTGTGTCAGTTTATGTATGCTGAAGAACATGATTGGCACAAATCACCTAAAGAAGGAACCCAGTACCAAGATTTTCTAGTTTACTAGAGAAGCTCTCACTCATATTGTTACGCTGATCACATAAAAGCACAAAACAGTAGCATTTCATGTACTTTGCTTTTAGACATTTGGACCCTGCTGGGTATGCTGATGTACTCATAAAACAAAAATTACTTCAAGCACATCAATTTTTATAATATGCAGCTTTCCTCCCCTGGAAAATGAGCTAGAATCGTATTCTCAAGGACGTATACATTTGATATTTATTCAGTAAAAAGCTCTTTATAATGATGATATCCCTCTCAGATAAATAAATACCACGTGCCAGCCTAATGCTGCAGCAAAATGATTTGGCAGCCTATCAATCAAACACACTAACAACTATCCTTCGAGGTATGCTTCAATATACACGGCCTTACATAAATAAATAAATAATAAATAAAGCACTGCTTTAGGTGTATGTGAATTAGAGGTTAAAAAACACTCCATTGTTGACTGTGAAGTGCTTTTGTCTATAAAATACAATCTGTCAAGTGTCAAGTTTATATAAACATAGATGGTGCTCAAACGTGAGACTCACACATGATTTCTACATGTCATCAATCAGTGTTCGGATGAAGTACATGTGATGTCCTGCTGAAGCTCATTAGTGTGGTTTCCACAGGTCAGCTGGAGGTGATAATGGACCGCAGGCTCAATCAGGATGACAATCGAGGGTTGGGACAGGGAGTGCTGGACAACAAGATCACAGCCAACTCCTTCCGCCTGCTGCTGGAGAAGAGGATCTCTGTGGAGGAGGTAATCAGGACGGACAGATGATTGAATTAAAACAGAACTAATGTGCATTTATTCTTTGGTGCATATGATCACATCAATCTGATCAGTCTTGGCTGGTTCCTACAATGTACACTCACACCGGTGTGATTTCAATGTTCAGTGTGTAGCCTGATCAGCTGCTAAATTCAAATCTTGTTTCCTGTCAGAAAATTTTGAAAATGGGGTATATATATATATATATATATATATATATATATATATATATATATATATATATATATATATATATATATATATATATATATATATATATATATATAACAATTTTGGCTTATATTATATTATATTATATTATATTATATTATATTATATTATATTATATTATATTATACTTTTTTTCCAAGACGAGAATTTTTTGCTCGTCTAGAAAATGCTTCTTGATTGAAGAATCTTTAGATATTTGAACTAGAAACAAGAAGTAAGAAAAGCAATTTTTGCAGGTTAGTGAGTTAATGCCATGCGAATAAACAGGCTTGTGAATGTCACAAAACAACAGTGGAAAAACAACTATAATACTACATTACAATACTACTACAATACTACAACTATGATACTTTATATCAACTCGTACTCCTTTTCTTATGATTGTTTTTCACAATTCAGACTTTTCCACTCAGAGTTCTAAGTTTGTGTCTTGCAATGCTTTTCTCTGAACTGCAAAGACATAAATTGGAATTGTGAGATAAAGTTGTGATTGTATTTTTTATGAAATTTTCATGCTTTGGAAATTACTTCTCATGTGTAACAAGTCAATAATAAAAAAAAAATAAATTTTATCAATAAAAGAATAAATCTCAGAATTTTAAGGTTACTTTTTGTACTTCTGAGTACAAAATGAAAAATGTTTTGTGAAATAAAAGTTTGAAATAATATTAAATGTATATATGTTGAAGTCAGAATTATTAGTTTAATATAATTTTTTTACCCAGTTTCTGTTTACGGGAAAAAGATTTTTTGTCAACACATTTATAAACATGATCGATTTATTAACTCATTTCCAATAACTTATTTATTTTCTCTTTGCCATGATGACAGTAATATTTGACTAGACATTTAAAGGCTTAACTAGGTTAATCAGGTTAACTAGGCAGGTTATCGTAATTAGGCAAGTTATTGTATAGCGATGGTTTGTTCTGTAGACTATCGAAAAAAATATATCTTAAAGGGGCTAATAATATTGTCCATAAAATGACTTTTAAAAAATTTAAACTGCTTTTATTGTAGCCGGAAAAAATACAAATAAAAACAAATAAGACTTTCTCCAGAAAAAAAAAATATATATATATATATATATATATATATTATCAGACATACTGTGAAAATGTCCTTGCTCTGTTGAACATCATTTGGGAAACATAAAAAAAAATTAAAAATAAATCAAAGAGGGGCTAATTATACTGACTTCAACTCTATAAATATATATATATATATATATATATATATATATATATATATATATATATATATATATATATATATATATATATATATACTCACACACACAAAACATTGATAACAAAATTTGAAAATAAGACAACACATTGGAACTTTTGGAACAGTTGACTGGTCACATATTTCCTTACGGGTCACATTAACAAATACATATAAAGATCAGTTTATACTGTGTAACGGCATAAGTACAATCAATTTCCCCAATATTGCAGGTATTTGTCTGTTTGTAGTTTTAATGAAAAAGTCATCCTCATATTTTGAACATTAGATACAATATCCAGCCATTCAGATTTTGTAGGAGGTTCGAGCTGTAGCCACTTTCGAGGCTTGAGGTTGCTAAAAGTATTTTTATTAAATTCTGGTCTTTTACCATTAAGTTGGCTGCAGTATTTTCCAGGTTAATTGTTGTAAAAGAAAGATTTATTCCATCATCAAAAATACTATACTAATACTATTATTTACATTACATCCTGCCAGTATGACTAAATGCAAACTTTATATATTATTTACATTTTTAATAACATATTAGAAACTGGCTTTGATATGACAAATCACAATACTTAATCAGGTGATTAAAGTTAAGTGTTATTTTGCATAAATTTCTGAGTTTAATTTAGACTAACTTGCTTTCCTAGAAGGCCATGCCAGTCATATATAAAAGAATATTTGTGCTAATGCAGAATCACATCCTTGCGTAGTTTCCAGGTTTATAAGACAAATAAGTCTGTGCTGATGCTTCACTTTCCTGTATTTGACCCAGAATGAAGCGACGGCACCATACAGCTATCCATCTATCCTGAGCCACATGTCGTACATGTACCTGAACCATCCTCTCATCTCAATGGCAGTTAGTCAGCACTTGGAAGCTCCATCTGTGGTCCCCTACAGCCCTCTGAAAGCCTCCTTCCCCTGCGACATGCATCTGGTCAACCTGCGCGCTATCCAGTCTAAGGTACGTCTCTATCTTCTAGAGCAGAGTTTTTTTCCAGGAGACCTCTACTTTAACATTCAAAATCTTTAATGACCCCTGAGGCCTTAGAAAGACTTAGGCAGACAAGATTTAAAGGTCAGTTGTTTTTTAACACATGCAACTGGTGTTAGATCACACTCTTCACGCCAGATAAATAAGAGCCCTGGACGCCAGTTCCAGTCAGGAAATGTCTGTTTTTCTGAGTATCCAGACAACAAGCTAGCACAGCCACCCAATACCCAAACCTGTTAACCCGTATTCAACTAAATCAACAGTTTCCTATCAATATAGGAGTTGACTGAGAAAACCAGAGAGAAGCAGTAGCAGGAGACAAAGTAATGATGATAAAGAAAGAGTATAGTTTATAAATAATCTTAGTTGCATATGATTCAATGTTCAGAATTTGTCTGGTCATGATAAATTCAACAAGTGGTAATATACCACAAGCAACAGCAATGGAAAATGACAGCTTTACAACACTGTCCAGAGACAATACAGACTTTGAAATGGAGACATTCTCTTATCTCTTTCTCATGAAAACAAGTGTCGCTTGAATCCGAAGTCATAAGATTATAACATTATGGAAAAGTAAGATCATACCATAACCCTATTCTCAGATCCTTAGTCAGATTTTTCATGCATAAAGAAAAAAAATATTACATTAACAATGATGACCATATTTTAAAGTTGGTTGGTTGGCTTACAAATGGTTGACTTCTTTTTTTATTCACATTGTTTATTGTCATTTAATATTTGCAAACGTGCAGAAAAGTTCAGTCTAATTTTAAGATATGAACAAAAACAACAGACAGTCTGAATTAAAATGAATAATTGTAATGAAAATACAATGAATAAAATCCAATTCACACTCGGTTTTAAGGGCCAAGGGGAAGGGGATGGGGTACAAAGATAGAATTGGGATTGGGCCTATGTTTCTGTTTTTTCTTAGTTTGTCCTATTCTGCATCAGCATTACAAATTGTGAAACTAAGGGTGCTTTCACAGCTATACTTTTGTTTCGGAACCTGTCTCGTTTGCCCAGTAAGTGCGGTTTGTTTGGCACATGTGAAACCACCAATCACGCTGGGATCCGCGACAAAACAATCGCTTCGAGATCGCTTGAATGAGGTGGTCTCGGCTCGATTGAAATGAACTTTGGAGCGGATCGATTGTAGTGAGAAAGCAAAGGATCTGAGCCCGGTCATATCACAGTGTTTTTTGGATATGTAATAGCCATACGGCTATATGAAGTTAGAGTTATGAGTAGGGCGGGAGGTCATTCTACAGACATCCCAAGTCTCCCGGAAGTTTCGGTAGTCTCCCGCAAATGCACAGAGACTCCAGGATGCCCGCAAACGAATGATAATCTCCTGGTAATCAGGCGTCTCCCTTCCGTTCCTCAAATACGTCGCGCACCCTTCTTACCCCTCCCCACAGCATCCCTCCTCGCTCTTCAGACACGTCACGCGCACCTTGTCAAACACCACCAAACCATAACCCCCCCCTGTCAGCTGAGCGGGACTCTGCAAAATAAACCGTGAAACTCTGACCAATGTGAGGAGAGTTTACTGACACATGACTTGTTTTAGCTCTTTTGGTCCGTTTAGAAACTTTGCAGTGTGAAAGGGAAACGCACCAAGAGCAAAGAGCAACAATGTAGCGATTTTAATCCCTGTTTCGGAAAAACTGAAAAGATTCACAGGTGTGAAAGCACCCTGAATGATCTTTTGAATGTATAGGTGTACTATCAACCTTACATACAAGAGGATGTATGAATATTCAGTACAAAGCCTTGTACTATATATATATGGCTCAATAATAAATAATCAGGATTACAATTATGGGCGTGCTCACACTGTGTACAGTTGCCTCGAACCGGGCCAAAGCACGCTTGTCCCCCCTCCCGTTTCCCCCGACGGCCTGCACTCACATTACAATCGGGCCTTGGCACGCTTACGTCATCGATGAATCGCTGTTCAGTAAGCGCTCTCGCTCAGCACAGTGGAGATTTCTCTAGTTATATCGCTTTAGTCCGATGTGGTGACACGCAGTCAGATATTTCGCCGAACACATCAGCCACTTTTGATGCTTATAAACAATCATAAAGCCTCGTGCTGCAGGAATTAGGTTTGCTGAAGGTGCGCAGCTGTCATGCAGTGAGGGGTTTGCGAATTTAATAAACTACGGCAGTTTGCGTTCACTAAACAGTAAGAATGATTAATAAATCCATATGAAACAGTCCCTTAAAAGTCACGTCTTGCTTTCACTTTCGGGCTTTGGCTCGTTTTGCACTCACACACAAGCGTACTGCGCCGAAGCCCAAATGAACCACGCTCTGAGCCCGATTCAGCGCAATCACACTTCTCAAACGATCTGGGAAACGGGCCTGGGCACGGTACGGATAGCACAGTGCGAGTAGGCCCTATGACTACCCATACTCGAGCAGCCCTACTGAATTATTACGCACTGGACATCTATACATGCGCCATCTAATACATTTTTTAATATTACATCAAATTAGTAATTTTAGTCCAAACACCTAATTCCACTGACATGTGATATTTTAAAAAAATTGCCTCACAGGCTGCATGACTGTTCCCGATGGGCTGTTTGTGCACCATAGTTTGGCCAACACTATTCTAGAGTGGTTAAAAGGAAACTGATTGCTGTTTTGGATGTACTGTAACTGGCTCAATTCCTAAGAAGACCACAAACATTACTGACCTTCAAATTGACATTTGAAGCTTCTATTTCATTGGGCTGAATAGTAATATTCTAACATGACAGGATAAGAGAAGAACTGTTTAAAAGAGGGCTTTGGTACACTTTGAAAGATTTCAGAAGGATATGATTCATGCTGGCTTAAATGCTTAAAGGCTTGTTATCGTGTGGAGTCCCATTATTCTTGATGCTTAGATAAAAGACTTCATTGTATTCTCAAAACATACTAGAACTTGAAGAACTTGAAATGTCTAAGTAAAACAACTGTCTGTTTATGGAAATGGCATACGAACACATGACTCTTAATAATTAGAACGTTTTCATAAAAGCATAATGGGTAGTTATTCTCCAGGACTACTCCAGAACTAATTATGCCTGAATTTAGGACAAGCTGTTATAAATCCTCAGTTTGATTTTAATAGTTTGTGATGTGGCACATTTCAGCTGAGATTATTAAAAAGGTTTGGTCAATGTATGAGAGTGCTATTAAAAAATGGAAAAGTTAAAAACTAAATTAATTTATTAACATTTTGGCAGGCTGTGAGTTTTATTTGAATATTTTAAAGAACATGCAACAGATTCTTAAAGGTATAGTTCACCCAAAAATGAAAAACAACTCACTATTTACTCACACTTAAAGCCTGGTTTATACTAAGGGTGCATATAAGAGTGCATGTGCTGAATATGACATCATCGCAGCGATAGTGGATGTTTGGAAATTTGTGTGTGTAACACCTTTAGAAATCCAAGGCAATGGTCTGATATGGGCAGCACGGTGGCGCAGTTGGTAGAACAATTGTCTCACAGCAAGGAAGTCGCTGGTTTGAGCGCTGGCTGGGTCAGTTGGCATTTCTGTGTGGAGTTTGCATGCTCTCTCCGTGTTTGTGTGGGTTTCCTCCGGGTGCTCCGGTTTCTCCCACAAGTCTAAAGACCTGCGCCATAGGTGAATTAGGTAAGCTAAATTGTCTGTAGTGTATGGGTGTAAATGAGTGTGTGTGGATGTTTCCCAGTGATGGGTTGCAGCTGGAAGGACATGCGCTACATAAAACATATGCTGGATAAGTTGGCGATTCATTACACTGTGGCGACCCCTGATAAATGAAGGGACTAAGCCAAAAGAAAATGAATGAATAGATGTAAAGTCTTTTAGGTTTCCTTTGAAGCTTTGTGGGAAAATGATGCATATATTTTGCACACAATGCTTTGTAAGTAAAATATTTTACATTTTTATTGTACAGAAGTGTTTACACTAAGTATGAGGTTAGCTTGGATATATACACTCACCGGCCACTTTATTAGGTACACCTGTCCAACTGCTTGTTGACACAAATTTCTAATCAGCCAATCACATGGCATCAACTTAATGCATTTAGGCATGCAGACATGGTCAAGACAATGTAGTGCAGTTCAAACTGAGCATCACAATCGGAAAGAAAGGTGATTTAGGAGACTTTGATTGTGGCATGGTTGTTGGTGCCAGACAGGCTGGTCTAAATATATTAGAAGAGGCTGATCTACTGGGATTTTCACACAACCATCTCTAGGATTTACAGAGAATTGTCTAAAAAAGAGAAAATATCCAGTGAGCGGCAGTTCTGTGGGCGCAAATGCCTTGATGATGCCAGATGTCAGAGGAAAATGGCCAGACTGGTGAAAAAAAAGCAACAGTAACTCAAATTACTTGTTACAACCAAGATATGCAGAAGAGCATTTCTGAACACCAAACACGTCCAATCTTGAGGCGGATGGGCTACAGCAGAAGACCACACCGGGTGCTGTTCCTGCCAGCTGAGAACAGGAAACAGACCAAAATTGGACAATAGACGATTGGAAAAACGTTACCTAGTCTGATGAGTCTAATTTCTGCTGAGACATTCGGATGTTAGGGGCATAATTAGGCATCACGAACATCACATGGATCCATCCTGCCTTGTATCAACAGTTCAGGCTGTTGGTGGTGGTGTGGGGGATATTTTCTTGACACACTTTGTGCCTATAAGTACCAATTGAGCAATTGAATATTGTTGCTGACCATGTCCATCTGACCATGTCCATGCTGACCATGTCCATCCCACAGTTAAGACAACAGTGTACTCATCTTCTGATGGCTACTTCTAGCAGGATAACGCACCATTTCATATTGTGCAAATCATCTCAGACTGGTTACTTGAACATGTCAATGAGTTCACTGTACTCAAATGACCTCCACAGTCACCAGATCACAATACAATAGAGCACCCTTGGTATGTGGAGAAACAGGAGATTCCCATGATGGATGTGCAGCCAACAAATCTGCAGCAACTGCAGGATGTTTTCATGTCAATATGGAGCAAAATCTCTGACGAATATTTCCAGTACCTTGTTAAATCTATGCCACAAAGGATTAAGGCAGTTCTGAAGGCAAAAGGGGGTCCAACCTGGTGCAAGTAAGATGTACCTAATAAAGTGGCCAGAGAGTGTAAAACCATATATAAAACAAGTTACTTATTTAAACAACTGTATTAAAAGCAAACAATGGTATGAGTGTCTTCTAGAATTATCTGCATCTTATTACTTTTATACATAACTAAATTCATTCATTTAGCAACTATTTTAGCAAGGGTTTCAGCTTTCTTCAAAATATTAGCAGCCTAAAAACTTAGCAGCTTATATGGATAAAGTCATTTTACAATGGTTTAAAGTTTCTTTTTTCACTGTCCCTGCAACTTCCACTGAAGGACACCCTTTATGCATTTCCAAATTAAAAGGTGTTTTTAAAGCATGGAGGACATCGATTACGTTTTATTGTTTTATTCCTTTATTCCTTTATTGAGTTATGAGAGCTTTATGGACTGTGCAGATTGTTGTACTGTTTGTTTCTTTTGTTAATCTCCTGCTCTGAGTTTACTCTGATGAGAGATTCTGCTGAGCGGAGATGTCTGTATGAATATGTTCCTCTTTTATTGTTCAGAATGTCATGAAGGGACAAGTACAAATTCGAGAGCATTTTATGATGAATAATGACAGTTCGTGGAATGTTCTGGGTTCAGTTCAAGTGCTATAGAAAATAATTTCCACTCATTTTAGTTTGGAAAAGAAAAGTGCACTTGCCATATGTTTTGAATATCGAGGCTGTTTTGAAATTATAGTCAAAGATTTAAAGGTACTACCTATAATTTTTTGCTAAGTGCAAGAACCTTAAGCATGACAATTTTAGAAATATGAATCATGTAAACATATTAATGTGACATATCAGTTGTTACACATGGTTTTGACTGACTAATATTTACAACAGAAGCAGTAATAATATTTACATTATTATTATTTAGTGTTATATAGTAAACATCATACATCCAGACCAATAGGTGTCAGTATAAAATAATCAAAACAACTGAGTGAAGAAGAGATAAATATAAATAAAAAATTATATGCGAGTGATGAAATTTTCAGACACCAAACAAATTTGGCGGAAAATTGATAAGTGGTTTCCAGCAAAACTGTTTTGTAAGGTTGAAATCAGTGACTGAAACAGGGCTATTTAAATAGATCTCTAAATGAAAATGATAATTAAACTTGTCTAATGGGCATTTATACTAGTCTATTTTGTGTATAAAAAATAGAGATTAGACAACAGAAATTCATGTTCAAACTGTTATTGCAATACATAAATTCAACTTGTTTAATGTGTTGTGAATGAATGCTGTAGCCCTTTCACTTATAGAAGCAGACAATTTCATCCTATTGCATGCATTATATCAAAACACTGATCCCAAAATTAAAAAAGAAAAAACATATATAGTTACTTTTATAAAAACCCAATGAATTTTTTTTGTTGTTAATGGGTCTAAAACAAAGGTGCCCAAACTTTTCCTATGAAGAGCCAGAAACCAAACTTGGCTGTGGGCTGAAGGGAAATATTCCAAACTGTTATACATCGAAGTTTCAATGATCCTAACATTTAAAACATTTAGAATTTCCTAACATTTAAAAATAACTAGAAACATTGCTTTAACTTATATTAACTAATGCAGTATATTAAAATAACTATAAATCATTTTTTACAGTAAAAACATAAACAGTCCCATTAATAACGCAATAGAGTTCAATGCTGAATACACTAAGCTGCCTTTGTCATCTATTCATCGTGTGACAGTATTTACATTTTTAAAAAATCTGATTCATTTACAAAACAAACGACGGCTACAATAAATTTAAAATGAAGATCTCTGTCATATCTATTCCCCCCATCATTCTCCCTCTCTCCTCTGGGACTTTTAGCCAAATCAAAAGTTAGCATGAGTCAACTTTGACCCACAGGCCCTACTTTGGGCATCTCTAGTCTAAAATATTATTCAGAACGTATTTAGCTTCTATGAAGTTACATTAATACTTACATTAAAAGTTACAATAATAATATGGTTTTAGTAATTGACAATTTATTTAATTTTATTATTTGTTTTATTTATCTTATTTAGTTATTTCATTAAAGTTGCATTTATTTTAATTAAATTTTGTTTAATTTATTTATTTGAAATTTATTTAATCATATTTTTGTATGAATTATTTAGTACATGAAATAATGTCTTTGCCCAGTTTTTATTTATTTGTGTTCTTTTATTCTAATGTGTTTACTTTAAAATGTTCAATTATTTAATGTTTTTTTTATATAGTTTTATTATAATAAATTTCTGTTAAAAATGTATTTATTATTTTAGAAATGTTTGGCTGCTTTGCATTATGTATTAATTATATTATAAATATTGTTTTAAATATGAACTATTTGTGATCATTTTTAACACAGTCTTTATTAATTTTTAGGAACTTTTAACTAATGAAAACAAAACAAAACTACAATACTAATTTATTTAAAAAAAAAAAAAGTAAAGGAAAAGAAAAATTGAACAAGATTTTAGTTTAGCCAATGTTTAAATCAGAGATGCCCAAACTATCTGAGGGAGTAAGAGAGAGGGAGTAAGAGAGAGAATGATGGTGATCGTTTAGAGATTGTCATTTCAAACTTTAGGTAATCTTTTATTTGTTTGTTTTATTATTAAACTACTGGAAATGAATGTTTAAATTTAAATGGTTTAAATTAATCAGATTTTCTTTCAAATGTACATACTGTATTCCGAGGCATAGAGGATAGTGCAGAGACTCTGGTGAGTGAATCAAGGCAAAGGCCGATTTTGCTTAATTAGTGTATTCAGCATTGAACTACTCTTGTTTATAATACGTTTATATTTCAGCAAGCAAAAGACTATAACAGGGAACTGGCTTAAAGACTCACCATTGAAATGTAAGCAGTGGTTGAAGATAATTGAAGAAACGCATGCAATGGAAAAACAGATATTTTCAGAAAGGTTTGGGAAAACGGTTGATATAGGGAATATAAAGACATCTCTATTTAAGTAAAATGTATTTGGAAGAGATATAGCAATCTTATGCATTTTGCTTTCTTTTTTTACTCTGTGCATGTATGTATATATATATATATAAATGCAATATCTCTGCTTCATAAAGAAAAGTGAAAAATAATTTCAGCCTTCCTCCATCAATCCATTGTAAGTGCATTACTGTAAACGCAATCTCTGTTTGCCGAAATGATTTTCAGCCCCGTCACATGTTGTCGATAAAGCTGAAGTTATTTGGAAGCGGGATGATTGTGCTGAGCTGCAGCTGATGAGTGAAAAAGCAGAAAGCGCTTGATAATTGGCCCAGTGTGAGCGCGTTTGTGAAGAAACAGTGTTGTGTTGATGCGGCCTGAGGCTCTGTCTCTCTCCACTTTCACAGGAGGAAGGGGGAGCTGCGTCCGAGCAGGCGGCTTTGATACTGCACAGAAAAGGCTTTGACTGTGGCTTCTCCAATCGCAACACTGGCCTACTGTGTACCAGCACACGTGGCAAGGTAAAGCAGATCACGAGGCGTCTCACACACACACACTACAGCAATTCAGAGGCAGAGGTCAAAACTGCTTTAAAGGGTTAATTCACCCAAAAATAAAAATGATGTTAATAATTACTCACCCTCATGTTGTTACATCCCCCTGAGGCCTTCTTTCGTCTTCAGAAAACAAATGAAGATATTTTAGGTGTAATTGGAGAGCTCCCTCATCCTTCATTAATAGCATGATTCCTGACTTGTTCAGAAAAACATCCTCAGAACAGATTGAATGCCTTTAGTGGTTCAATTGAAATATTATCAATAAATTAGAACACGTATTGTGGGCACATAAATTAAATATAACAAGTTTATTAAATTCTTTCTTCTCCTCAGTGTCAGTATAGGGCGCACGCTCACAAGCACTCATATTTTTTACTCATTTAAAGTCCAGAAAAACACAAAAAAAATCCTCAAAACTTCAAACTGAAATTCCTGGAGGGCCGCAGCTCTGCACAGTTTTTCACCAACCCTTATCAAACACGGCTGATCCAAATAATCAAGGTGTTCAAGACTACTAGAGACTATTAAGCCTGATTCATACTACGTCAAGTGCACGCGTATGCTATGGCGCAGCCTACATGGACACATAGCCCTCGCCATGGCCGTCTGCGACGTTGAAGTGCACCTCTCAAAAAATGTAACTACAGGTCACAACGACGCATAGCGCAAGCTCTGTGATTGGTCGGCTTGGTAGTGCTGAAGAGTGTGGGCTGAAGGTAGAGCAAGCCCGATGCAGCCAGTGTTTACAAGTGTCGAGTCCTATGAGGGGACTCCAGATGGACACTGTTGTTTTGTGTTTACCTTATGATTAAAGTTGTTGCACGTCCGCCTATTCCCGCCTCAAAATGTGCAAGTTTGAGCCACTTGTACATTAAGGTAGCGTTGAGAAAAAAACTCGACACAGAGGAACATAAAGACCTACTGCCAGCTAGCGTTTCGGATGTGTTATTGCAAAGGAACACATACAGCGTGCAGAATTATAAATGCATGGCTATGTGCACTTGACGCAGAAGTATAAACCAGTCTTTAGTTGTTGAAGGTGGTTGGAGCTAAACTATGTTGAGCTGCTGCCCTTCAATAATTATATTTGAGACCATTGCTCTATTTGATACAAAACAGAGGCACATCCAAATTGTACATGCACCCTATTCTAACACTGAGGAGATGAAATTGTTGATTTAGTTCATTTTGTTTAATGTGCGAACAAAAGTATTTTTGTAGCGTTATAATATTCTGATTACATTGCTAAAGATGTTTTTGAATTTTTATTACAGCATTTAAATGAGTAAAAATACTAATGTTAATACTGGTTGTTTAAAATCTAGATAACGTTTAATTTTAATGTACAATTCACGCTGTTAACAAACTATTAGCTAAGGCTATTTTTTTTAATTTAAGTTATTTGATATATGGGAATTTTTAGCTCTGCCCCTTTTTGAAAAGAGGGCTGGAAGCAGAATGTCTATTTAAAGCGACCGTCACTAAAATCGCACGATTATGAGAAATGTTAAAATAATAATGTTAATGGTAATAATATTAATGTGACTAAACTTTTTTTTTCTTTTGGGTAAGTTAGAATTATCAAATTTGTTTCTGTTATGCTTAATAGCAGAATAATGAGAGATTTTTGAGCAACTGTTATAACTTTTCTTGAAAGTCAAGTTTACATACAATAAGATTATTATGCCCTCTGAAAAAGCTCAGATAATGATGTCAAGGTTTTGAAAGTTTCTGATTGGTTAATTGACAACATTTGAGTTAATTGGAGGCACAACTGTAGAATTGTATTTAAGGAAAACCTCAAACACACGGCTTCCTTGTGTGACAACATGGGAAATTCAACAAGCCAGAATCAAAAAAAAAAAAAAAAAAAAAAAGCCAGATTACAATTTGCTAAATAACCCTGGGAAACAGACACATTTTTGGAGAAATAAGTCTTTCTAGCAGACCAGGGGCCTCATGTACAAAGACTTGCGTGGAAATCATACTAAAACATTGCGTACGCACAAAGCTGTAAATGTGCGTACGCAGAAAAAAATTCAGATGTATGAAACACTGTGTACGCCGAATCTCACGCATATTCTTTTGTACATCCGAATGAACCTGAAACTGAGTGCAACATGCACGAGCACAAAACCCCTCCCTGCCTCCTCCCCCGTATGAATATGCTAATGACTATACTTTGGCAAATCCCAACAAAAAAGCAAAGGCAAAAGCAAGCAAAAAGAGAAACTTTGAACAGAATGTGAATTGGAGGTGCTGCTTTCGGAGGTAGAACGGAGAAAAGCGGTGTTATTTGCAAGTTTGTTCTCCGGAATTAACAACAAAAGAAAAAAATATAGTGGGAGAGTTTAGCTGATGCGGTTAACACAGTTGGGTCTGAACATCGCATCGAGTGAATTAAAAAAGAAATAGTGTGATTTATAGCTGTAAAATGTTGCAAAATTCTTAACAGTCTCAGTGGCACAGCTTGTAAGATGCAGGGTATCATGTTTTGACACGTCCGAGCATGAACTCGGTTCGAATCCAGCTTCTGATGAACTCTTTCTTCTTTTTTCTCCCGCTACATATAAGATTTTGCCAACTATTTATCACGAGAAGGACAAGTAGGAATCATTAATAAGTCTGTGCATCATATTTTATTTACACATTTATTGAATGGAAATGTTTCTGATTCACGCATGTGAATTCATCTTCAGATAGTGTCTTTATAGCAATGTGCGTGCAGTAGATAGCTCAGATTACATTGGGAAAACAGGCGACCGCTGCAAATTGCGTTTAATGTTTAGCTGGTCAACTGTATGGTATGGAAACCTTATATACCTGCTAGATGAACCCGTCTCATACAGCTGCCATTGCAAGGCTCAGACACTTTGTAGAGAGTAATTTAACACAACTGCCTCTAGGAGTCGCCAATGGAAATAAAACACACACGCACAAAAAATGTGCGTACACCAGCCATAAAGCTGCATAAAGTGCTTTAAGGATAACAGAGTGAATGTTTTGGAGTGGCCATCACAAAGCCCTGATCTCAAGCCTGATCTCAAGCTTGTGCGAGCAAAACAAATCTGACTCAGTTACACCAATTCTGTCAAGAGGAATGGGCCAAAATTCCTGCTAACTATTGTGAGAAGCTTGTGGAAAGATACCCAAAACAGTTATACAGTTTAAAAGCAAAGCTAAAA
This sequence comes from Danio rerio, assembly GCF_052040795.2. Lineage (NCBI taxonomy): Eukaryota > Metazoa > Chordata > Actinopteri > Cypriniformes > Danionidae > Danio > Danio rerio. The sequence continues at coordinate 63,363,957 of NC_141025.1, read as the reverse complement.
AATAGCAAGGTAATGTATGTAAAGTTTTTGACTTCTAGAAATTAATACAAAATTCTCCAAAAAAGAAATTCTCTCGTTATTCTGGCATTTAGCAAATGGTCTGTAATCCTAACAGACCTAAAATATTTAACGTTTTGTAGGATTTACCATCAGACATTTAAAAAAAAATGGGTATGTTCCTTTTTTTAGAGTGTATGGAAACTTCTGGTTTTAACTGTATGCGTATTTGAATCTCTAATCCTAAAATAAGTGTTATTTGTATGAAAGCACAGATAAATTGTGATTCATGACATGCACTGCATACCTCTTTCTGTGCCTCATCGTACACCGTAAGATTTGAATTTTAAAAGTTGATGACATGTGCTCTGAACGCTCTAAACACAAAGGTGTGATTTGTACTCTTCATGGACCAACAAGTGCTGATCACACCGGTGTGATCGTACGCTTTAAAGGGTTGAAAACATTAATACACACTACAATACAAGTAAAAATTAAAACTCAAATCTCCAGTAATGTATAATACTACAGTGACAACGCAGTGAATCTGATCATCGTATTGGAAACACAACTCTTGGTCTGAAGCTCAAACGGAGCAAAGTTTGGATGGCCACAAAGTCTAAGCGATACGCTCTAAACACAAATCAACTGCAGTTACTCTGCATATTAAGAAGGGGACTGGTTTAACATCAAACAAAAACGATACACTTCACCTCTCTGTAAATAACGGAATGCCCTATTTAAAGAAAGAGTCCCTTAAGTGTATTAAAGTTGTTTACTTTCCACTTACTTCACAGGCTTAGCTGGAAAATGTCAGATATGCTAACCATCTCACTTTTTACAAGTGGAAAAATCAAAGTCTAAAGCTGTGAGTCAATGCTTGCTTCAACATGCGACGCAAAGGCTCTAACTAACAAACTGTGTTTATGTGTGTGCGTAGATTGATTTGGAGAAGCTCCTGACGGATCTAAAGGTGAAAAGCATCACTCCTGTGTCTCTGTCTCTGATGCACACGCTCAGTAGTGAAAGCAGGCCGCAGGAGATCAGCCTTAAAGCCATGGAAATCAGGACTTACCGCCTGGAGCTGAGCTGAGTTCATGCAAAAGAGCCACAAGGTTGTTGTCTTCAGCCAAGGACTCGGTAAAATGATTGTCAGCAGAAACCTTAAGCTTCACAGCAAAAGTGCAATATGAAATCTCCAAGAATTCCCAACCAGCTCTCTCAGGTTCTTTTAACGCAACGTGATGCTTTTTATTTGTGATTCACTGTGCTGAGACATTTTGCACTGTGAAGAGAACAAGTTTGTTTGTTTTTTTTGGGCTGGAAGTGTTGAACACATTGGGGCCGGTGCTAGAATCATTCTCGTTTCTCTGTTACTCGGTGAAAAGAAAAAGCACCAGAGGATTTTATTTGTTTTTTATCCTCACAATTCTCCAATGAAAGTTAATATATATATATATATATATATATATATATATATAGAGAGAGAGAGAGAGAGAGAGAGAGCGAGAGAGAGAGAGAGAGAGAGAGAGATTGTAAATTTTGATTTATTTTGAGTTTTTCTACTATAGTTTTTATTTTGTTTATAGTTTTTCTTTATTAGTGCTTTATTCATTTGATTTTTGTTTAGTTTATTACATTAAATGTGTGCTGCAGTCTTGACAACACAACCTGGAAGATTTTACTTTTAATGCTAAAACATTAGTATAAGATCATAAATCATGCTCCATGAAGATTTTTTTTTCTAAATATATAAATATAAATACTTCTTTATAAAAACTGAATATTTATTTAGTAATATGTATTGCTAAAAAACAAATTGACACTTATTTGTGATCCAGGGTGATAAATGTTTATCGCAAGCAATTTATAAATTGAAAAAACCATGAAAAGCCACACTGGGGTGTCCACGGAGTCTTCAAAAGTATTAAAAGTTTCTAAATCAATTATAAGAAAATTAAGGGTCTTAAAAAGGTATTAAAAAGTATTTTTATGAGGCCTGAAATTTAGTTCAAGCGTTGTCCAAAGTGTTTGACTCCAAAAAAGCAAATATTTATTTTCCTTCTAATATTAACAATGACTTGCTCAATCCACACCATTGGTTTGTCCGGCCAACCTCCTCGTCCGGGTGATGTTACATAATTTGTGACAAACACAGGAAGGAGATGTAACGCTCTCCACATGTCGTGAAGCCATAGAGCGTAACAGACGACAAAATGGGAAAATTAAAGTTTGTGCACTCCTGGTTGGAGAAAGGCGAGTTTAAACGGGGGCTTAAATCTGAGCTCTGTTGCATGGTTGTGCTTCATTGATTTATTTAACTACAACTGTTTTTTAACAACTGTTTATTAAGTTAAAGGTTTGATACCGATTAGAACTTGAAGTGGTAATGAGGGTCTTTAAAAAGTCTTAAAAAGGGTATTGAAATTATCTTTAGGATTCCTGCTTCCTTTGATTCCTTTAGGATTCCTCCTTCTTTGGGTTTTTGACATCATGGTTGCTGCACTATTTTGTTTTATAGTTTATATATATATATATATATATATATATATATATATATATATATATATATATATATATATATATATATATAATTTTTTAGTGCTTAATTCTGTTTATTTTTATTTAGTTAATTACATTAATGTGGAAGTGACGCAGACATTTTTTTTTGTATATATTAGACACGCATCTGATGCTTGTATTTGCACCAGCACACATCCACAACATCATACATTGGGTTAAATTAGACTGTCCAATCTCTGTGTTCAGACCATTATTCCACTTTATCTGTTCAGCTAAGCGAACGGATCCGACCCTGTGATGTCTGACACAGTGATATTCCAAGATGGCGACACCCTAGGTCTAAAAACTGTAGTAAAACATGCCATTTTTGTCAAAACGGTTACAGTAATCGAGTTTAAGATATTTTTATTAAAGTGGAAACCAATTTACAAAATAAGGTAAACCTGACAGACTGCTTTACTTCCACATTAAATGTGTGCTGCAATCTTGACAATACCACCTGGAAGATTAATTCTTCTTTTAATGTGAAAAATCATCTGAATATTTAGTAAAGATCAGAAAAATCTCAAGTTAACCAACAGTGAGTCAGTCTTTGGGGTTTTGACATCATGGTTGCAGCACTATTTTATTATTGTTTATTTTATTTAAATTTTATTTGAATGTTTTTATAGGAATTGTTTCTTTATTAGTCCTTAATTAATTTTATTTTAATTTTGTACATTACATTAAATGTGTGCAGCAGTCTTGACAACACGGCCTGGAAAATTACCTTTTATGTGAAAAATCATTAGAATATCAAAGTATAGATCATGCTTTATGAAGATATTTGATACATTTATTAAAACTGAATGGTTGATTAGTAATTAATTTGGCTAAAAAAGAAACTGAAACATATTTGACTCCGGATCACAAATAGGTGTAACGCAAACTATTAATAAAACGAACAGACTTATGAAAATCTCAAGAGAACAATAGTAAATCAGTTTCTGGGGTTTTGATATCATGGTTGCAGCACTTTTTTATTTTTTTTATTTTTATTTTAGTTTTAACTCACAATTGTGCCTTATTCTTACAGGGTTGGGGTTGTCTTAATGAACATAATTTTTAAATACATTCTTTTTAAATGTTAATTATTATCATTATTTTCATTGTTGGTTGCAGCATAACAAAACACTACCGTAGATGGTTTTGGCTAGTAATCTTTTAAGGATTGTGTATCTTTAAAAATCAAGCATTTACAAAATGCATCATTTGGAATGCAGGTCATGGTCTGTATTGTGTTGTGTTCTGTTATTTTGCTTTCTTGCCCCTTGATCATTTTAGCAATGCAAATGACTGCAAGAAATGTGTGTTTATCACATTCATTTAAATGGACAATTCAAAGGGGTACTTCATACAAAGTCCAAATGTACTCCTTCTTAAATGGACCTCAAACCTTTATGAGTTGATTTCTCCTGTTGAACACATTGGGAGATACTGGGCCTGTTTCAAAAAGGAGGTTCAACCAACTCAGAGTTGAAACTTGAACTCTGAGTTGATTTAGCGAGAGATTTAAAACTCAGTTTTCGGTTTCAGAATAGCGGATCTGAATTAGGTCAATCAACTTTGAGTAGACCAACTCAGAGTTAAGCGCGCACACCACGACTATAAAAAGGCATTATCAATGGAGCGCAGATATTACGAGTGACCATGGCAAAATCTAAAAAAAGAGATCACCGTTTTCTCCAGCTGAACTTGATGTGCTCATGCAGATTTATAGCAAATATGAGCGTATATTTAAAAAAGCAACACCACTGCATCAGTGAAACAGAGACTGTTACAGTTATTGCTTAAGTTTACATTTAAATTATTTAAATATTAAAGTGAAATATAATAAGTTAGAATGTTCTAAATAGGGCGTAGGGGGATAAGTGGGAATAGAACACAGCCAGGAACTGTTTCTAACTACAGCTCCAGAGCTGGAGTAGCGAGTGCTCAAGTTTGCGACGCAGTTTGCGAATGTTCATTGGAGCAATGGATTTGGAAAATGTCAAACCAACAAACTATGTTTGTAACGACGGAACTTGCGACCTTAGTTGGCTAACGATGGTTTTGGGAAACGCACCCCAGGTTAGATTCACAGAGTAAGTTACCACAGTAACTGACTGTGAGTTAAAGTTACCTCTCTTTCAGAAACAGGCTTGACTTACCCTGCTTTCTCCAGTATAACAAACCTGCCATTTTAAACGGAAAACCCAGAGTTTCTCTCATTTCAGGGTTAAAATACTTCACTTAACCTCCTTTTTGAAACGGGCCCACTGTCTGGTAACCAGGGAAAAACAAATACTGTAGAAGTCAGTGGTTACCCATTTCCAACAATCTTCAAAATGTTTTCTTTTGTGTTTTGTGTTTTTAAATATACAGTTGAAGTCAGAATTATTAGCCCCCCTTTGATTTTTTTTTTTCTTTTTTAAATATTTCCAAAATGATGTTTAACAGAGCAAGGACATTTTCACAGTAGGTCTGTTAATATTTTTTTTTTTTCCGGAGAAAGTCTTATTTGTTTTATTAATATTTTTTCCTGATAGTCTACAGAACAAACCATCATTACACAATAACTTGCCTAATTACCCTAACCAGCCTAGATAACCTAATTAACCTATTTAACCCTTTAAATGTCCTTTTAGGCTTTATAGAAGTGTCTTGAAAAATATCTATTCAAATAGTATTTACTGTCATCATGACAAAGATAAAATAAATCAGTTATTAGAAATGAGTTATTAAATTGTTTAGAAATGTGTTGAAAAAAATCTTCACTCCGTTAAACAGAAATTAGGGAAAAAATAAACAGGGGAGCTAATAATTCAGGGGGGGCTAATAATTCTGACCAACTGTAAATACAGAGTATATATTTGTCATCTTTTCTGTCTTCATTTGTTAATTGTATCCAGTCGGAAGGATTGTAAATAGGTTTTTAGTAGCAACACAAATTCACCAAAGGTCAGTGACTACGCACTAAAGAATGTCTATTGAAATGATCATTCCATTGTTTCCACAGACAACTATAATTATCATTGAAGAATTAATATATTAGCACATATAAATATAAAATGCATATATTTATATCAAAAATAATATAAATTGAGGTTTAGTTAAAAAGGGTGTTTGATCGTAAAACATATATTATGGTTATTATAAACTTCATGTGATTGTTTGTGAAGTTTATGAATGAAAATGTTCTTTTTAAGACACATGAACTATGCAAATGTACTTTTTTGTCTTATGCAACAGTGATCTATTTTTTTAGGGTTTATTTCAAAAACGCAGACTTCCTGTTGTCAGAAATACTGAATGTTTTTCTCAAAATTATTATTATTTCTTCTATATTTTGAAGGAAGAGCTTATTTTGTCTTTACTCTGGGTGTTTTTTTCTCCTTTTTTCTGTTGGAATCAAGCGTGAAGGATCATTTGTTAACTTGCTACTGTGATATTTTGGAATGTTAATTGAGTTGATTCAGCATTATTTTTGAATGAAAATGTTGGCTGGTGTTCGGTTCTGTCGACCAGTCAGAAGTGCTGTGATCACTGTATTTTAACTAGCTGCTTAATTCACACTTTTATGACCAAATTGGTCCGTGACTGTAGTGAATCGGGATAATGACAGCAGGTCGATGCTTTTCGACCCTGTGAGAGAATTCCTGTTTTTTTGTTTTGTTTTGTTTTGTTTTTTAATCTTGAGAAGTGTGGCAACTGAAGAGTATTCATCTTTTTACCACATGTTGCCAATTACAATTTTTCAACCAACGATGATCTGTCTGTCTGTCATTAGAGAAAAAAATTTCAGAAAAAAATAAAAATAAAAATTGTTGATTCTTTTAGTTTGTTTGGATTTCTGTTTTTAGACTCAATCTTCATATTGCTTGCAAATTTAGAAAAAATGTATTGTTTTTAGTAAATGTATTATTTTAGTAATGTATTTTTTTTTTTTTTTGAGTATTTATTATTCTTAAAAGTCCCATGAAATTAAAATGTTAGTATCATTTTAGATGTTAGTATCATTATAGTTAGTTTTTAGGACATCTATAGGCTAGTGTGCCCTAAAACAGTGACAAATTCACATTTAGAAGATCTAAAACTGATACAAACATTTAAAGCTTGTAGTTTGTCACTTTGTCTAATCACAGTTTTCAATTCCAGTTCCTGAAGGGCCACAGCTCTGCACAGTTTAGTTCTATCTCCAGTTAAACACACCTGATCTTACTAATTGAGTCCTTCTGGCTTGTTTGAAACCTACAGGTAAAGCTGCGGTCACACTGGACTTTTCTCTCTAGAGACTTCCATTTTATATGCACGCGAATGTGTCAGACCGGAAACGCCAGCTCATGCGACAAGTTTCACAGTCCGCTTTGGTGGAAAGTTTAAGCTTAGTGAAGTCTGACCTGCTAAAAAGCATCACGTGACTGTGTGAGACCATAGACTGTAAAAAATATGGACGTAGTATCTGCAACGTCACCCATAGGTTTCTGAAGAGCGCAAAAGAAGCCACAAGTAGGCGCGGCCAACCGTCGCCATTTTGTTTGCGCGTCATCGCACTCACGGCGGGATACCAAACAAGGGCAAAGAGGCGGAGAGTAAGCGGAGCTACAGACGCCTGCTGGCATTTTGCTTGGAGCTGGTTCAGACACACTTTACTTTGGGAAAACGCTTAATACTTTATCACCTGTGACTCGTTTGTATTCTGACCACATGTGCTTTGCTGTACACTATATTAATAAAATGTTTAGTCTTTCAAAAACACTGCTGTAATACATTGAGCCACTAAGTATTGTTCTAATGATGTTTTTCTACAGGAGGAAAACGCAAATTACTTCCAAAGACTTCAGATATAGTCCGTGTTGGTAAATGCAGACTATTGATGACGTCTAGCATAACACTGTATGATAACACTTCAGATGACACATCTACAGTCCACATCTAATCAATCTGTCAGGTTTTGCAGTGCATTACAGCTCTAAAGAACATGATAAATGATCTTAAATAAAACAAATGCATTAAAAGAGATGGTATACAAGTATATAACGTTACTCACATGGGGAAACGGAGGCCACGTGAATGGTTTGTGAGTACAATTAAGTGCACACAGCATCCCATATTATCTGATAATTGTAGAAAATAATCCCAAAAGGCAACTGACTGTGTAAAGCCACATAAAACAACACAAAAATTATCAAGCACTTGATAATTACAGGCAGGTGTGTTTGATCAGGGTTGCAACTGAAATCTGCAGGAAGGTCGATCTCCAGCAACAGTGTTGGTCACCGCTGATCTATCAGTCTGCAATGTTGCATTAAACTACGGTCACAATAGAGTTTGTGTGTGCGAAATTCTGTCGTACTGAGCTGCCAAAAGGGGCGGGATTAAACAAGCTTATTAGACATTTAAAAAAGCGAGCGATTGCTTCATGTTTTAAATTTCTGTCCAGAGAGATCATGTTTTGATCCTTGACTGGTCTCACGCAGTCAAGCGATGCGATTTCGCAGGTCAGAGTTCACCAAGCTTGAACTTTGCACCGCAGCAACCTGCAAAACTTAAAGCATGACCCTGCGTTTCCGGTCTGACACATTCGTGTGCGTATGAATGGAAGTCTATGGGAGGAAAAGCCCAGTGTGACCGCAGCTTTACACCAGAGTTGTACAAACTTGGTGCTGGAGGGTTGGTGTCCTGCAGATTTTAGCTCCAACTTGCCTTAACACACCAGCGCGAATGTTTTTAGAAAGACTAGTAAGAGCTTGAAAGGCTATCGTGTGTCTTATTGGGGTTGGAACTAAACTTGAAGGACACCGACCCTCCAGGACCAAGTTTGGGCACCTTTGCATTAGATGATATGGCATTTTCAGATCATAAAGCGGTCACTTCTGAGATCACTTTTACCCTTGAAATAAGCAAATGATGCATTGTCTCCAGGTGGTTTCTGGCACCATCTTTTCAAATCTCCTACATGTATATAATTCTGGTATGTCACTAAGGTCTTCTGATCAGTTTATTCTTTCTGTACCAATGTCCCAGTGTAAGTGAAGTGGGGATCGGGCTTTTGCTGTTTTTGCCCCAAAATACTGGAACAATCTTCCACCCCGAATTAGACACAGTCCACCTTTATCTGTTTTGTTTTTAAAATGATTCTGAAATTGCATCTTTGTTCTTTAGCAGTTGAGCCTTTTTAATGTTGAGGGGTTTGTCTTATGCTTTATTTGTTATGCATTTGCTGTAGGACTTGTTATTTTAATTAGTATTGATTGTGTTCAGCACTTAGGGCGACATTGTGTTGTAAAAAATGTGCTATATAAATAAACCAACTAACTAACCAACTATATTCAAATATGATTTCTCATCAATATTAAAGAAATACAAGATAAACAGGGTTCTTCGGCCAGGAAAATCTTTAACAGTTAACTTCACTGACACTGATTACATTCAACAAAAAAAGAGAAATTACCCTTGTGTGGATTTTAAATATTTCTAAGTTTCCTCCATCTGCTAAAAAAAAAAGACATTTTGAAGAATGCTGGTTGCTTGCCAGCATTCTTTAAAATATCTAATAAATATTAAATAATATTTGTGTTTAACACAAGGAGGAAACTAAAATGAGTTTTGAACAAGTGAAGGGAGAGTATAATGACAGAACTTTAATTTTTGGGTGAACAATCTCTATAAATCATAAAAGATCAAAATTCTTGTAAAAACCACCAGTAACTTTCCTTTTTTCCCAATGATTATTTCAATGAGTCCCTATAAAGGACAGGTTTCAAACTGGGTTCCTGGAGGGCCGCAGCTCTGCACAGTTTTGCTCCTACCCTATCCAAATAATCAAGGTGTTCAAGACTAGAGACTGTTAAGCAGATATGAGTTGGAGGTGGTTGGAGATAAACTATGCAGAGCAGCGACCCTCCAAGAATTGAGTTTGAGACCATTGCTGTAGAGGGTTAATGCAGTAAAAACATTCATCATTTTTTTTAATAAACTCATTAATGAAATGTCTCTGATGAGCTACTATATGGTTATGATTGTTTTTAAAACAATTCTTTGCAGTAAATCCCTGTTGATTCATTGTAACTCATAAGGTTTTGTGTTCTTTTTGACCTTTTCCATACGCTTCTGTATGATCTTCTCCTCTTCCTCTTCTTTTCTCAATTCCAGCTCCGTCTTTTCCATCTCTTCCTCTCTTTCCCTTATTTTCAATTCTTTTTGCCACTAAAAGATTTGAAATAGATTATTAGCAATTCTCTACACTCTTGCTTTATTATTAGCTCATTGAGAAACAATAGCAGCAAGAAAAAAAACATCAATACTAAAGATAACTTCAAAATACAGTTAATCAAGTGGTTAAATTAGGTATTGCAGTTCAAACACAAATCAAGATTCCATGCAAATGCAGGTTGCCAGATTGACAACACCAACATGATGGAGTGTGCATTATTATGATGCCTACACCAACTAAAATAAGGAAGAGGCATTATTTTTCACTTGAAATTTCTAATTGCAGTTTTAACTACTACCAATCACCTCAGGTACTGATTATGTGTTTTTTTTAAGTGTTATTGCTGCCAATGTGAGCTTGAATAACACTTTACATGGCATTTCTTGCCATACTGAAAGCAGCAGCAGAAAGTTCACCTTGGATCATAAAATAAAATAAGCATATTTAAAACTGAATGCTAGAAATATGAGCGCAAACCAACAGGACAATTCTGCACCATTCTTGAATGGCTGTATTTAAATGTTTCTGTCATGTTTTATCTGATGTAACCAGAAAAATTGCTTATCACTAGAATCAGTGTTGTTAAGATATTGGCTGCATCCAAAATCGCATACCTCCATACTATTAATTTTGCTAAAAACAATATGCGAGCCGAGTAGTATGTCTAAATTCATAGAATTCGAAAATCAGTATGCGAGAAGTACCCAGATTACCTACTTCCAGAGAAATTCTGAAATTTGCATCCGATGGACGCTACACTATCCCATGATGCCCCATGAGAGAATTCATTAATAGGAGTGAAGCGACAGGACTCGAGTAGGTCACATGATAATGACAAATTGGTGGATGTGGTACGAGTTTCAGGCACTGCGGTGGCGCAGTAGGTAGTGTTGTCGCCTTACAGCAAGAAGGTCGCTGGTTCGAGCCTCGGCTGGGTCAGTTGGCATTTCTGTGTGGAGTTTGCATGTTCGCCCTGTGTTCGTGTGGGTTTCCTCCGGGTGGTCTGGTTTCCCCCAGAAGTCCAAAGACATGCGGTACATGTCAACTGGGTAAGCTAAATGTCCGTAGTGTCTGTGTGTGAATGAGTGTGTATGGTTGTTTCCCAGTGATGGGTTGCAGCTGGAAGGGCATCCGCTGCGTAAAACATATGCTGGATTAACAAAAGGACTAAGCCGAAAAGAAAATGAATTAATTAATTAATTAATAATATGAGTTTCATTCATACTGCTCACATTCATACTGTATAGAGCGTACATTTCTAACGGCCGAGAAGTACATTTAAAATCAAATGCACTACCTACTGAGTAGTAGGCGGATTCAGACACAGCCATTGTGTTACAATCTAGTAATGTAATGTTTCGATTTTTAATGGTTATGTTATACATGTTGCTGTTCTGCAGAGGTCACATTTGTATACATTGTAGCAGCCTTCAAAACTCAAATAAAACACGCTGTTTTCCACCATAAGGCAACACAGAGTGCTGAAATATAATTGGGTAAACTGCCTGTGGGCAGGTTATAGAGACCAAAACAAAGATAGATTTTCTGACATGCAATGCACTTTTTCAAAGCAGAATAACTTGATCTTTTTTTCTGATAAACAACTGTTCACTTGCATGTTTCTAACATATTATATCTTTTTATGCTTTAGAAGAGTCAAAAACGTACACAGCACTTTTATCCTGTAGTTATGACCACTTAACACTGTGGCTAGCTGACAGATTACTTAACAGACTCAAAGGGAATTTAATACTTACTTGATCTTCCACAACTTTAATCAGATCGAGGTCAGTCCTGGTTCTAAGGTCCATATGAAAAGCTCCCCGTTGACCATGTCTGAATAAACATGATATATATTCGAAATTAGGGGAAAAAGGGTAACACTTTATTTTGACGGTCCATTTGAATATTAGTAGACTGTCTGCCTAATATCTGTTGATACTGCTGCTTCAATAGACATTCAACTGACTAGAAGAAACTTTGCAAGTACATTTCAACTTACACTATCCCTAAACCCAACCCTAACAGTCTACTTATAATCTAATGAGAATTAGTTGGCATGTTGATGCAATAACTTAAATTCAACAAACGAACCACAAAAAAAAAAAAAAAAAAAAAAAAGACTAACAAAGTACAGTGGAGATACTGTGACATTTGGTATTTGGATGTTTAATAACCTTTTTTGTCTGTGTAGAAAATTATTGTAGTACTACACTTAGACTCCCGCTTAAATCTTATTTAGTGGAGCAAGTTTTTATACCAAATGTTTTAACACTGAATGCATAATAAAATATATTATTTAAGGATCACTATGAAGCATCAAAAAACTAAATAATTAAATTTTTATACTAAGCCTCTATTCAACTTGTAGGTTTTATTCAAGTCAACAAGAAATGATTTCACTTTTAAAATACCATAATATTTTGTAGCATCCAATTTTCCTCTTATCTTCAGTATATCATAGGCATGATGTTTCACTGTTTCTAAAATGTTTACCTGTTTTTTGTTCCATTACTCATATAACCAACTCAAACGATATTCCATTTTAAACTAAAACATGAAAATTTGTTGAAGAAAACTTCAAAATCCCATAATGAAATGTAAAAGATTAAATAAAGAGAAAACACCAGTGAATAGCAAAGTATGTGAATCTTTAAAAAACTGTGCTGATGATCTTAGTAAGTATTAAATATTAAATACTAAATATTGGCCAATATTTTACAACTACGATATATACAACTATGTACATATAGACAACTATTAAAGAGGTCCTATAATGCTCTTTTGCAAAGTTTTGATTGAGATTCTGTTTGGGGGTGTGAGAGGGGTCTGGATGCACACCTGGTGCAGTGCAATCTGAGCTGCATCCAATGCTTTTTAATGCGCTCACCTAACCCCACCTCTAACCCTATCCTCACAGTGACGTCACTCACTCCATTGAGTGCATTGTGTCTGGCATTGCATCGCTGAGTGATGCAATCTCAGCTTGCATCATAAAGGCTGCATCCAGATACTACTGGGGGGTGTACAGGAACATGCTCTCATGATTGGTGATTGGAAAAACTCATTTTTTTTTGGCATAATTTTAATTATTACAATATGTTTCTCCCCAGACTGGCACAAACAGCTCAATTGGTTCTGGGTTTGATGAAAGCCCACCCTCCAAAAAAATAAACGTGTTGTGATTGGTTCGCTGTTCTAATGCAATGTAATTAGTGAATGGTTTAGATATCGTTTTAAAATCGTTTTAGAATTGACATTTCTGTGTGGAGTTGGCATGTTCTCCCCAGGTTTGCACCTCTGGGTGCTCCAGTTTCCCCCTGTACAAAGACATGCAATACAGGTCAATTGGCTGTAGGCTAAAATGTCGGTAGTGTATGAGTGTTAATGACTGTGCTCCAATCTCTCCAACACGGTGCAGGCTAACATGTAGGGATCCATCAGCCATCATATATCAACAAATATAATTATTTTTAAACAACAAAATACATGATACATATATTTGAGTCAGAATTTCAAATATTTTACAATGTAATATATTTTAACCGAGAATACTGGTCAAGAGGATTGCACAGACTCTTTGCACACACCGATAGCGAGGCATCACAGTGGGAACCTTATTGTTCTTATTGTCCCCTCCTCATTCCCAAACTATTTGAATTTCCGTAGGTAAAATTTGGGTTTAGTGAAATCATTAAAGGGCACCTATGCCAAAAATCATCCTTTGTAAGCTGTTTGGACAGAACTGTCTGTATTGTGTCCACTGTCATATTGGGATGATAAATTTCCTGATTGGAAATTTATTTTGAGGCCCACCACAACGTGACAGGACTGTGGTTTTCCCTGCCCACCAAACTGATTGACAGGTGCCATGTTTCTAAAAACATGTATACACATCTACAGAACATTTTTTAGCAAATAAACTTGAAATTAAAATATTTGCTACAACTCTCTCTAATTTTTATAACTTTTATCATTTTAAAATGTTTTTAAAACAGTGCATGTTTGTAATAAAGACAGTGAAGCGCTGTGTAATTCTCAACTGGTATAATCACCACAGCCACATGGTGTTAGTACATGCTAATATATGTGTGTGTGTGTGTGTATTGTAAACAACATTTTTGTAAGACTCATCATTTCAGAAAGGCTTGAATAAACACCACAAATACATGAAATAAACTTGGTATTTTTGACTAATGAGCTGTATTTTAGCTCATACCTTTCAACAGTGGGATGTGAAAATAAGGGATGTGCCTACCATAATAAGGAACAGGATAATTGTGGGATAGAACTGTAATTTATCAGAGAATCCTGAGAAAAATAAGAGGGTTTGACAGGTATGTTTCAGGTTCATCCGAGTCAGTCTCTGTCATTGACATCTGTTTATCTGTTGTAATGCAGGAGAAGCAAACACGCATATGGGATTTGTGGGTGGGGAGAAGCAGCTCATTTGCATTTAAAGCCACAGGCTACAAAAACAGCCACAATGTACTCAGACAGCAAAATGGGCATATTCTGAAGGCTATAAAAAATTACCTGACGAGTATTTTCAGGGGAAAACTTTACAGACACATTTTGAAGACAACAAAAGCTTATCCTACATCTTAAAATATGGTACAAGGGGTAAAATGGGTGCTCTTTAAATCGTTGTTGTCAAAATAAGCCATGTGTTATACAAAATATCTCCATTTTGAGTGGAGTGGACTATGAGACTTTTTATCTTAATATATGTTTTACACCAAAACATTAAAAGTACACACTGAATTCAATTAAAAAAGTAAAAAAGCACAACAGGACCCCTTTAAAATTGTAGCCGAAAGAACTAAAGAACTTGGTGCAACTCAACTATGTTAGCATACCAGTTACAATATTTAGAAGAAAAGGCCAATAACCTTGGTGTCTTGAAGGTGTCTTTAGTGAAGATGTGGGGTGTGTTTGGCTCTGTCTGTCTTCTTCCAGCCCAGGCGGTGAGTTGGGAAGGTTTTACTCTGTGCCGGTGGTCTGCAGAACAAGCACTCAACTGAACTGGAGGGCAGATCTTGGAAAGAGCATGTGCCAAACGCCTAGTAATCTGTTCGCTCACTGCACATACACATGCATTATCTGTGCGTGAACTCCTTATCCTCTCCCTGTGCTTCTCCAGGAGCCTTTTATCACCCTGGAAAAAAAGATAATAACAGGGAGAAAGTGCAGGTCCTATTGATCATACGAAGGCTGGAATTAAGATTCTGTTCTTGACTAGTCTGATTTCATGGGGTCAGAGTTTAATGCAGTGTTGCAGTAGATGAATGTTTAAAAGCACTACAATGTGCTTCAGTGTTTTGTTCATATTCAGATGTGCTTTTCTTTCTGATGCCTCACGAACTCTCTATTATCATGTTACCTCAGTGTTGGGCATATTATAGCTCTTTTTATATTTTAGACAGAATCTACATAAGCCTCATGTATTATTCATCTGGCTTTTTTCAGTTGCTTGCTTGTATTTTGTAGACAGTGCTGTAAAGACTCCATTAAATAGTATGGACATAAATGTATATATATATAGAAAGCTGGCTTAATATTCTTTCAATAGTTCAATAGCTTTTAGTTGACATGCTAACAGTTTTTAAAACAAACAAACTGTTTTTAAAAGGTACAGTGCACCCAGAAAGTATTCATTGCGCTTCACTTTTTCCACTTTTTTTGTTACAGCCTAATTCCAAAATGGATTAAATTCATTTATTTCCTCAAAATTCTACACACAATACCCCATAATGACAATGTGAAAAAAAAAAAGATTTTTAGACATCGTTGCAAATTTATTAAAATAAAAAAACTGAAAAAACACATGTACAGAAGTATTCACAGCCTTTCCCATGAAGCTCTAAATTGAGCCCAGGTACATTCGGTTTCCACGGATCATTCTTGAGATGTTTCAACAGCTTCATTCGAGTTCACCTGTGGTAAATTCAGTTGATTGGACATGATTTGAAAGGGCATACACCCGTCTATATAAGGTCCAGGGTTGACAGTGCATGTCAAAGTACAAACCAAGAATGAAGACAAAGAAATTGTCTATAGACCTCCGAGACAGGTCGAGGCTGGGGATGGTTACAGAAATGTTTCTGCTGCTCTGAAAGTTCCAATGAGCACAGTGGCCTCCATCATCCGTACGTGGAAGAAGTTTGGAACCACCACCAGGACTCTTCCTATTGCTGGCCAGCCATCTAAGCTGAGTGATCCGAGGAGAAGGGCCTTAGGCCCCAATTACACTAATGCATTTTCATTTAAAACACATAAGTTATGCTATGGTTTCGCCGTCCCGCCACACTACGCTGGAGTTTTCGAGCGCCGAAAATGGACCACTTTGGAAACGCTGGAGAGGCCATTATCATTCTAAAATGCTGCTGCTCTGTCTTAGTTTGGATGGGGGAAAACGGAGACATCTGAAAATGGAGGCGGGGCAGCAGAAATTCCCCTCTCTGATTGGGGCTTTTCCTCAATATTAAGAAGCCTACACACAGTTCAGTCCTGCATCCTCTCCTTGTAAGTTCAGACTTCACAAGTTTGATATGGAAAACAGACTCCTGAGGACATGTCTGGTAAATCTTCAAAGAGAATAGTTTACTATAACCTAATTCACATCACCCTGGCTACGTTGTTTCACTATATCTTAACAATAAAAAGAAAACATGATATAAGGAG
The DNA here is from genome assembly GCF_052040795.2 of Danio rerio. NCBI lineage: Eukaryota > Metazoa > Chordata > Actinopteri > Cypriniformes > Danionidae > Danio > Danio rerio. Next base: position 63,347,519 of record NC_141025.1, on the reverse strand, counting down.
CGCTATAAATACTTTCCGGATGCACTGTATATCTCAAACGTTGCAGATCTTTTACATTTGCAAATGCACTGAATTAAAAGTAATATTTGTAAAAGCCTAATCAGGGCTCTTGAGTGTTTGTAGGGTAGCAGCAGGAAGCTGGAGTACCTCAATGATTGTTGCAGCATTAATGACGCAGGGCTTTGTCTCCTGGTTCAGATGTTTCTGTAGTGCTGACCAAGCCGTATTCCTCAGATCTTCCTGAAGAGTGATTTTCTGGCTAATCTGAACCAAACCCTGAATCACAGTATACCTCAGCCTCCATTTGTCTTCATGCACTAAACACATAGATATCTTAATGATAATTACTTTCAGGATATTATAAAAGACAGTCTCACCATTGGGCCTCCCAAAAAAAAGTACTTCCTGCAAATATTTCAGTAGATGTTAGTTGTCCTTGAGTTCACAAATGAATAATTGGTGTAGTTTTTCATGTTAACAATTCACTAAAAATAATCCACAACAATATATTTTGTCTCAACAGTACAAAAGATATTTCTTTGATAAAATTAACTTAGTGGGTGCTTCAGAAATGGCTATTAAATGAAAACTAAATTGCTATCAGTCACCGAAGATGATAAACATGGTTTTTAATCATCAGTTCTGCTTCTATTGGACATGTTTGCTGCCTACCACAGATTCTATTATCTATTCAATGGACATTAACGGAAATCCACTTCACTGATTTGAGTCGTACCTTACAGGAGATGTACCCATATAAACTGGTTATAGGGGTTCCTCAGGGTTCAGTTTTTGGAACCCTTCTCATCTCAATGTACACCAAAATGTTGGAATTCACGATACAAGCATAGGTTTTTTTTTTTTTTTTTTACCACTGTTACGCTGATAACACACTGCTCTATTTTTACTTTCAACTGGATGTTTCAACAGTAGCTGCATGGATCTCACACAGCCTGGAGAACATCACAGCATGAATGCAAAATCATCACCATCTGCTTAATCTGGCAAAATCTGAGCTTCTTCTTTTCCTTGCAACTCTACATCATAATTTCACCATCCAGCTGGGGTCATCCACAATTATCACTTTAAATTCAGCCAAAAAGGTTTGCTCTACCCAACATTAGAAAGATTAGGGGTCACACTTTGTATTGATGGTCCGTTTGTTGAATTTAAGTTACATGGCATCTACAGGCTGACTAATTCTTATTAGATTATAAGTAGACTGTTGGGTTGGGGTTAGAGTTGGGGATAGTGTTAGTTGACATGTACTTGCAAAGTTTCTTACAGTGAGCTAAACGTCTGTTGAAGGAGCATATCAACAGATATTAATCGGACAGTTTACTAATACTTAAATGGACCATCAAAATAAAGCGTTACCAGATCAGGTCCTTCTTCAAAAAGCAGGATGAACAACTTTTTGTCCAAGCACTTGTCATTTCTAGGCTGACTATTGCAATGATCTACTGGCTAGGCTTCCATCATGCGTGGTTATTCCATCTCCTGCACTGGCTTTGGTTTAAAGCTCGCATCAAGTTCAATACAGCCTTTTACCTCCTTCCTACAAGTCTGCATCACTTCCAGAAGCCTGTGGTTTGTATCTGAGCACTGCCTCGTGATATAATTTCAAGAAGGACTTTTAGACTGTCTAGATCCTTTTAATGCACTTTGCTGGTGGAATGAATCTTCCCAATTCAATGCAGATGGCTGAATGCCTTACAACAATAAAAAGACACTCTTCTGTGAGAACTTAACTACATCACCCCCTTAAATCGGCTTTTCATGTTTTCCTCAATTCCTTCCTATTAAAGCGTGTATAACTCTAAGAGTATAACAGCACTTCTTCTGAGTGTTGTGTCTTTCTGATGAATCATTTGATGCCGTTGTAAGCTGACTTTCTATATTTAAGTCACTTCAAATCAAAAGCATCTGCTAAATGAGTAAATGTAACGTGTAACAATGTCACACAATCAAAAATCCAGGCCAAAACCATGCACTCACTGCAACTTTCAGACACCATCTTTACTTCCTAGCTCAGGTGTCACAGAATTTAAAGCAGAGGGCTGTGAGATATCAAAGGCAGCTAAGGATATATCTATGCTGCCTTCAAAAATCGATCAGATGAAAATACTTCAGGAGACAGGAAGTGAAGCAAACAATGGAATCGAACATTCCTTGATGCCTTCCTACCTCAAAACGTATCTGAAGGCAGCATTTTATCCAGTGTTCAAACATAACCCTAAACTCCCTCTAGGAACATTTTTGGACCCCAATGTACTAACAGCTTGGTCCAACATAAAATCTCTGTTTTGTTGTTAAAAAACTGACTGGATTCACTAAAGACAAAAAAAAATAGTTTTGCAGCAGACCTCATTGCACACTACCCTGACAAAAGTCTTGAATCAGCGTATGCTTCTCAGCTATGGTGAGTTTTTTTTTTCTCCCTACAGTGCATGCTGGGAACTATGGATGAATGTCGTATGATTGTCTTACATGTACTGCAGCTGAAAAAAATAAAAATCTCTAACCACTGTTGAGATAGATACACTGACTATTGATGTCTGTGTCTCTAAAGTGATTCAGACGCTCAATGTATTTTACTACAACACCACCGCTGAGATCCATTCTCTTGAAAAACACTGAATTTTGTTTCCTATATGATAAACTATCATCTAAACATAATTTCTTGTAGAGTTACTCTTATCAAGAGTAAGAATTCACACAGGATCAATCAACTTGATCAAATGTGCTCTCCTTATACTTGTCATTGCAAGTAAAGAAAATTAACATGAGAAATCGAGTCCAAGTAAATCAACCACTTTTCTCCATGATGGTGACATCAGGCGAAAAAAAACGTTTTTTTTTTTTTTTTTGTAAAATGTAAATAACTAAAACGGTTAATTCTCAATAAATCTTATATGGACTTTTGTGAACATCTGACAAAGTCCATTTAAGTCCATTCAAGTTTTAGGATAATAATAACTTGACTTCTAGTTGATCATTTGGATCAGAAGTGGCTTATATGAAAGGCAAAGGACTCTTAATTGCTCTTTTTTTTAACCAAAATAAAATATGATCATGCCTTGATTTTTGATTATTTAATTAGGACAGTATGACTGTATCTGACTTTGCTGAGACAAGTCTTGTCAGTTGTCACTTAACAGAAATAAGGTAAAGTATAGAATATAAAGTCATGGTGCAGTGGAAAAAGAATTAATATGGTGTATGACTCTCATGAGCTTAGAGGACTGCATCCATACATCTCTGCAATTACTTTAATAACTTGGTCATCTTGAATGGCAAAGAAATTGTTCTTGCAAGACTCCCATAGTTCATCAAGAATCTTTAAATTAATCTTCAATGCCACCTTACCCTGGACATGATTGATAATGTTCATGTCTGGTGACTGGGCTGGCTATTCTTGGAGCATCTTGACCTTCTTTGCTTTCAAGGAACTTTAATGTGGAGGCTGAAGTATGAGGAGCACTATCCTGCTGAAGAATTTGCCCTCCCCTGTGGTTTGTAATTTAATAGGCAGTACAAATGTCTTGATACCGCAGGCTGTTGATGTAGCCATCCACTCTGCAGATCTCTCGCACATCACAATACTAAATGTAACCCTAAACTTTGAATTTTCCTTCACCAAACTTGACTGATTTCTGTGAGAATCTTGGGTTCATGCAGGTTCAAATAAGTCTTCTGCAGTATTTGTGATTATTGTGATGCAGTTCAACAGATGATTCATAGAAAAAAAATCTACCTTCTAATCTACCTTTTCCAAATTATCAACTAGAGGTCAAGTTATTATTTGTTGCTCTTACCACTGGGATCCACAACAAGACTTTTTTCAGGTAGTGTACATGCATTTGCATTTCAGACACAAACTGTATAGACGGTGAGTAAATAAATGAGCATCAGTGGTGTTTGTGCCAGGATTTAATGCCCATTTTGTGCCTGTGCTGATAGTAGATTACACACATCTGATTGTAATAGGCACTGTTTTGTTTGTAACCTAATTTGCACTGCTCTTTGAAGATTGCATTGTTCATTATGGAAATGAGCTGTGTCTGCGTCTTGTCAATAGATCACCTGCAGAACTCTCCACTGATGATTTAATGGAATTGAAAAATGTTCCCTAATTTGCTGTTTAGTAGACCTGGCACTTTGTGTGCACATCTATTGAACTTACGTTGTTTTAGTAAGGTTATAAGTCCTCCAGAACATCTGCGAGTAGAAGAGATTGACTTTCCATTTAATGCGGTTTTCCTAATTTCAGTACAGTGGCTGTTCTGGCAAATGTTGATCAAAATGGAGCAATATATGTGCTCCAATTGCCAAGGCCAGGATGCTGTCTGTGATTCCGTTTCCTGCATAAATAAATAAAAAAACATCACTTTCACACATTTTTACAAATTATACATTTTTATAAAGCCTTAAAAGGTATTTCATCCCAAAATTATTGTTATCATTTACTTTTTCTTCATTTGTTTTAAACCTGTTCCGAGTTTCTTCGCAAATTTTTGCTTAGAGTGGTGTCAGAAACAAGTTTAACTCTATAGTTCATAATTCATTTTTTAATTGTTTTTTAAAAATAAAATATTTCTATTGTGTTATTTTCATTTCTTTTTATTGTCCGATTCTTAAATTTATCAAATTAGTCACCAAGGTCAATGGACAAATTCTGTTTTTTTTTTTTTTTTTCAAAATACATTTAAACAATTCTTGAATGTGTAGGGGAGAGCGGAGCACAAAGTAACACTTTTTTCTTGCAGCCAAATAATAGGTTTAAACATACCAGATTTTTTACCAACAACACACAAGCCTTTCCTACAAATGAGCACTGAAAGTATGACAACTGGACCAATGGTTTCTGTGCAGTATTGCCAAAAGTGCCAGGAGTAAAAATGCTATTATTTACCCTACATGTGGGGCAAGTTGTAACAGAGGGCTATTGTGACACATGCTTCAAAAGTCAGATTTCACACAATTTGTTTAAATTAATGTAACTTTAACCCTCTACCGCACAGTGTTACCATATGGCAACATGATACTTATGTTCATTTCCCTGCCACTGTTTCTTTGAGACCAACATTTTTTTGTTGTTGTTGTTGGAAAGAGAAGACTTTAGTGTAGCCAATGATGTGCTTTGGTTAAGTCATGTGACATGCTATGGTTTTCTGTGGCACGATTTCTGACAGACTGGCTTTATTGTGAGTAGTTGTTTAATGGAAATGTAAACCAATAAAAACATAGCATCAAATTATGTCAGATTAAAAAAAAAAAAAATCTAAAATAACATCTCCAGTAAATTATGATGACATATTCACAACTTTTTTGTAAATCGATAAAATCTGTGTGTTGCCAAATGGCAACACTGTGCAATAGTGGAACATGCAATATTCTAATGGGTTACCTAGCTAGCTAGGTCAGCTGTGAACTTTTAAGTTATAACCATTTGAAAGCTAGTAATATAATGTTGATTAGTCGTGTGGTGATGGCATTTGCATTATGGATAAAATCTAGTTTTAATGGCAATACTACTTTTGAATAGGTATGAATACTGGGAACAGTGTATAAGCGAGCACCACCATGTTCTATAGTAAGTGAAGGAAGAAAAGGACAGAACTGGCTTTTCCTGCAGATGAAATTGAGGGTGAGATGGGTTTTGGTGACCATGAGGACGATGCAGAATAGACATTTGATAGAAACAGTTCAAGTAAGTTAGCTCAGTGGCAGATAAGACAGGTGTAGTAAAGTGTATGTAGTTTAATATATGAATATTGTTAGCTAGTAGCTACATTATTCTGATGAATCTGGATATACTAGACTTGTTTTTTATTTGTTATAATATTTACTAGAGAAAATATTTATATTTACTGGATGTTGTATACATGATAATACAATATTGGGTTTGTTTTTAATAATATTCAGCAAAAAAGAATGGAATGAAAGCTGTTGGAATATGAGTTGCTGGAAAGTATGTATAAGGTGTCTTTATAAGTTCTATGTTAAATCTTATAATACTGCAACACCAATTAAATCATTAAATTCATTTACATACATTGTTGGGATACAAAATCCAGTGTGAATTTGAAATTGAATTCTTTAAAATTTCTATAAAACTTTTCTTATAACACTTTTTGTGTCAATATTTTGGTGGTCAAAATGGCATCAATGTGTGGATGTCAAATAGACGTCAAGGTTTTTACATCAAATTAATTTGCTTGTTTTATTAAATATGTTTTTTTGACGTGTTTTGGCTTCAAGGAGCCTGGAGCCTGCTAGGTTGTAAACTGCGTACATCATATTTATTTAAGCAATGTATTAAAAGCATTTTATTTTACCTGTCTTTGAGTCATGTGAAGATTCATAAGTGCTTGAAGGCACAGCATACTAGATTTGGCAGCCTCTCCTAGAATCATCAGTCCTAACCCACACTCGACCCTGAAAAGAGGATTTTTTTAACGTACAGTTCCACCTATAAGCTGCTTACATAACATAAAAAACCTGAGAAAAGTATCTCACAAACAATTGACGCACCAGTTGTCATGCTGAAGCTTATCTCTCAGCAACATAAGCTGTTTGATCACTTGAGGGAGCTGAGTGCCATTGTTTTGCACACAGTGATAGCTGAGAAGGCACTGCCGTAAGACCTGGTTAACACCCAGCTCTCGTGCTTCTACAGAGACCTGCCAGTCAAACACATCTTCCATTCAGTGAATCGTTCAGCACCCCTGCATTGATAGTTGACCTATAGCTTTCAAACCTGCGCTGCATTATCCTCTGTAAGTCTGAGACCACACAGAACCTCCCAGACGCACAGCATCAACTGAACAGCAAATAACATGTCGGGGAACTCTTGGTAGCGTGTCTCACACGTCAACAGCTCTGTCAACAGATAAAGACAGCTGTAAAGTTTATATGCATTCCAGTGATTCCACCAAGACTGAAACATCATTTACCTTTAGTTTTTTTTATTGTAGAGCAATGCCAGTGTTATGGCTGTGACATTTGCAATAAAAACTTAAAACATATATTCTGACAGAAAGTATACACTAACCGGTCACTTTATTAGGTACACCTGTCCAACTGCTCAACGCAAATGTCACATTTCACAAATTTCTACATTTAGGCATGTAGACATGTTCAAGACGATCTGCTGCAGTTCAAACTGAGCATCAGAATTTAAGTGACTTTAAATGTGGTACGGTTGTTGGTGTTTGAGTATTTTAGAAACTGTTGATCTATTGGGATTTTGATGCACAACCATCTTTAGAGTTTACAGCAAATGGTCATAAAAAGAGAAAAAATCCACTGAGTTCTGTTGGCACAAATGTCTTGTTGATGCCAGAGGTCAGAGGAGAATGGCCAGACTAATTCGAGCTGGTAGAAAGGCAACAGTAACTCAAATAATCGCTCATTACAACCGAGGTATGCAGAAGAGTATTTCTGATCACACAACACGCCCAACCTTGAGGCGGATGGGCTACAGCAGCAGAAGACCTCACCAGGTGCCACTCCTGTCAGCTAAGAACAGGAAACCGAGGCTACAATTTGCACAGGCTCAAAAAAAAATTAAAAATAGAAGATTGAAAAAACAATGCCTGGTCAAATGTGTCTCAATTTCTGCTGCAAATTTTTGATGGTAGGGTCAGAATTTTTCATTAACAACATAAAAGCATAGAACCATCATGCCTTGTGTCAATGGTTCAGGCTGGTGGTGGTGGTGTGATGGTGTGGGGGCACACATTTCTTGGCACACTTTGGTTCCATTAGTAGCAATTGAGCACCGTGTCAATGCCACAGCCTACCTGAGTATTGTTGCTCACCATGTCCATCCCTTTATGACCACAGTGTACTCATCTTCTGATGGCTACTTACCCTGTTATAAAGCGTGAATCATCACAGACTGGTTTCTTAAAGCATGAGTTCACTGTTCTCAAATGACCTCCACAGTCACCAGAACTCAATCCAATAGAGCACCTTTGGGATGTGGTGGAACGGCAGAGTCACATTATGAATGTGCATCTAACAAATCTGCAGAAACTGCGTGATGCTATCATGTCAATATGGACCAAAATCTCTGAGGAACATTTCCAATTCCTTGTTGATACTACGCCATGAAGGATTAAGGCAGTTTCTAAACATCTATTTATATTTTCTACTAACCACAGAGTGATGTGGTTTGGAAAAATATCAATCTGTTAACATTTTTTTATATTTTAAATGAAGAAAATAAACATACTTTTTGGTCATGTCCATAATGCAAGCAAATTTACAGTATACAACATACTTTGTTGAAATACTGCGAATTAAACTGCACAAACCAAAAGAAATATAGTAAATCAAAAGGGAAAAGAGTTGGCTCTCTATGAAACAAAAATGACTGATTTTATGACATTTTTGTATTTATAAGAAAAAGATTCATTATGGATGTGACACCTCTCCGTTATGGATGTGACAGATGTGAAATTGGCACTGGTGTGACTTTGGTAAATGAAATATAATTGTCTGAATACATTGACAGAGACATTTTTGAGTATTTTTAAAGTACTGTAAAATACAAGCCTAAGCCATCAACATAAAAAAGTTTCACTATTTTGGTAATAACAATTTTTTTCATGAGAAGGTTGACATTTGCAAGGAATTGCTCTGTAGCGTTTTTTTTTTTTTTTTTTGGTTATAGCTCAATATTTCATTTGAATAAAATATAACATGTCACATCACATATTCATGGAGGTGTGTTTTTATTATTTTATTAAAACAGTTTAACGCAAAACATTGTTCATAAAATGAAAAGTATTTTGGTAGCAGTATAACATACATGAGCTTTATAGTTACCAGTATTTTTTAAATCTCATTTTGACTTCATTATGTAAATTGTTAATATTTCATTAACTACAAACTAATTTCAAACTTCACTGTAAAAAATTTAAATTCCACAAAATGTATTTATATTGTATCAACATAAATCGATTAAGTTAACTTAACAAATTTAAGTGGATTGAACATAAAACAATTTAACTGTCCCCTATTTTTTTGTTTTCCTTCAAAACCATGATCAACTCAAAATGATTTTCTAAATCTCATGATCAATTTGCAAATTTAACTCATAATTATAATTTACAAAGTCAAAAGTTTGACTTTTATGTCATAATTTTTATTTTCAATGTTAAATTTCAACTTTTAATCTTATTTTATTATAATTAAGTATTTCTTATTAGATTTTTATGTCATAATTATGACTTTTTGAATACTTTTAAAAACATAATTATGATTTAATAAACATAAATATTTTCTTATAAGATAAGAATTGTATTCTATAAAAATGCAAATCATGATTTTGCCAAGTATGATGCAATCCTGGTTGATATCAATGTTGATCCTGGAACATGATTTTTGTTTGAAAATATAATCCATACTTATTCCCTACCCCTAAACCCAACCATAACTGTAAACTATTGCCAAAATCAGAGGGGAATAATAATTGGATAACCATCATGTAAAAGTGCATAAACCTAAGTCTAAACTTTACACAAACAGTAAACGGAAACATTTTGTAAAATCAGTTTAGGGGTACATGATGTCAATACATCTACAAATGCTAATTAAACTGTTTACTTTTTATTAATTTCAACTTTTTTTACAGAATAAAAAAAAAGGTATGCAAACTTATATACCAACCTTAATACTGTAATTTCATCACAAACTTTAAAAATCAGTGATACATAAAACCATCTTAACTGAAACTCGGTGATGAATGTAGACATTTTATTTGTTTAACAACGTTTAAAATAAGAGAATCTCATACCTTTTAACCTCTGTAGATATATGTTGCTAAGCTCTTGTTCATTCATACCAGTCAGTTGAAAGATGAACAGCCTCAAAGACACCAAATAACCAAGCTGTAAAAAGAAACTTCAGTTATATGAAAACATTTAGATATTATTAGATATATTTTAATAAACATTTACATTTTGTTTCATTTAAAAATACACATATACTCAAGTTCTATATGCATTGTTGTCCACAGTATGGAAGCATACAGATTTGCTCAAGCTATTGTGACATTCTTTTAATTTAAATAATTTTATTTTTTACAGAATTTATTTTTCTGATTCAAGTTCTACTGTTATGTGTGCTTAATCTTTTCCTGGGGTTTCTATTATCAATGTTGATTTTTTTCTGTGTAATATATATCTGAAAGTGACTATACGTTTTATGTACTATAGATCAGGGGTCACCAATCTCGGTCCTGGCGGGCCAGTGTCACTGCAGGGTTTAGCTCCAACTTGCTTCAACACACCTGCCTGAGTGTTTCAAGTATCCATATAAAACTTTGATTAGTTGTTCAGGTGTGTTTGATTAGGGTTGGTGGTAAAATCTGCAGGACAGCGGCCCTCCAGGAACAAGTTTGGTGATCCCTACTATACATTAATGGAAAGTAAAATAAAAAACTGGATAATATTTGATATATATATATATATATATATATATATATATATATATATATATATATATATATATATATATATATATATATTTATATATATATATATATATATATATATATATATATATATATATATTTATATATATATATATATATATATTTAAACATTGTTATTGTATATACTGATACTTGATGTATAAAAATGTGTCCTAAAAAACATTTAGAACACATGTACATTTAGAAAGTTAATGATTCAAAGCTTCCACCAAAATATGAAGCGGCATAATGGGTTCAACAATGAAAATAACTAGAGATGTTTACTATGCAGCAAATCACAATATTTCATTAATTTTTTCAAGAAAATAAATAAATGAATAAATTACATTTTGCAAAATATACTGATACACACACACAAAATAATATTGTAGATTGAAAAAATATTTTACTATTTTTGTAATTTTTTTTTTCAATTGGTGATTAATTAAGTGCAGGTGAGAAAAGTAAACTTAAAAACATAAGCAAATAAATGCATACAAAATATTGACCATAAGTTCATGTACAAATTTACATAATTCCATACTTAAAACACTTTATATCTTCTATTTATTATAATTTTAAAATTCTTAAAGACCAATTGCGTGCATTTAGTGAACTCTATTGGGCCCTATTATATACATGGCACAATAAAGCGCAAGGTGTATTTGGTGCATTTTTTTTTTTTTTTTGCAATTTTCAGACCAGGACCACCCTCATTTTTATGTTTAGCACCACAAGGTTTAAATAGCAAATCCATTTGCTCCATTTTGTGGACTCATGGGTTTGCTGGTCTAAAAAGGAGGTGTGTTAAGGCTCATTGTTGGCACGTTGCTATTTTGAGGAACTAAAGAAGACTGTGGCATTGACCAACTAAAAGCCGTTCAAAAGTTCAGCACAGAGCACGCTAGTTATGCGCCTATGCAGGTCCAAAACATTTACACATTGCTTAGACACAGAGAATGTACTGCAATACAAAATAATCTTTACTTATGATAAAATTAAAGTATTCAAATGTTATAAATATTATTATTTTATTCATAAATATAAAAACCACTACCTCCATGCCTTCATCATATCCGGGGGCGCTTTTTCAGCTCATTCATGAAAATTTGCATGAATTTTAATAAAAACAAGTTTAGATTTGTCCACCTGTCAGGTTTTGGAGACATATGCATCATGGGGCATAAGAAAAGCATGTGTGTTTGGATATATACGTTTTTTTGACTTTGTTATTATTATTCAGTTGTTAGCTTGCTGGAAGTTAGAACTGAATTTAGATATAATATTGAAACAAATCTTTGTGCTTAACAAACAAAATTAAATATGTAGGCTTTTGGATGTCTTTAGTGGAGTGAGTACAACGTTTTCTTACTCCACGAAAGTAAAGGAGTAAAGAGTAGAAGTAAAGAGAAAGTAGAGGCCGAATGAACGAGGCTCATTCTTTATCCTCACTGCAGATGGTCTGTTTAACTGTTAACCTTAAAATAACAAAAGTGGTTTAAAAACACCCTTAATGCTTTTGCGGCACATGCTTTAGACTTTGCGCCTAGATTGTTAAAACAGAGCCCATAGTGTGTTGTGTTACCTGCAGCATCTTCTTCTCATATGAACATGGCTGTTCTGACAGAGTTGTGTTTGAGCAAAGGAAATGCTGGACTGATTCTACCAGGTGGAAGAGCACAGGGATCTGATCTGCGTTAAAGGGTGCATGATCCAATGACACCACCAGGGCATTTAGTGAATCTGACCAAAAGAAAAAAAAAAAAAAAACATGCACAATATCACTTATTATTAACATATACTTAACCTTATTTAGCATTTAACATAATATAGAAACTCATATGGTCTGAAACCACCTGAGGGTGAATTTGTTTAAATTTTGGAATTACTATTAAAACCATTTTGAAAATGTCTGAGGAAGGTCATGTCACCGAAATGTAACATTTAATTCAATAAACCATTCAGCAAATAGTGTGCAGGATTGCTTGTTTTAGCTGTGACCATTTTGACGTCAATTTTCTTTCCAAACGCACTTATCACTGCTTCAGGTGTGTTGAGTTTGAGTTGATTAATATTTTTCATAAATTTTTGTGTTAGGCTACTCTTCCCTGTGTGTGTGTATGTTTTTTATTTAATGTATCAACGTATTGCAGTTATCTCGTTAAAACGATAACAATCATTCTGAGTAGGCTGCCGGAGTCCTCTCGTTTTTTATACAAGCTAAATTGTGTAACAGAATGTACCATCTGATTCATTTGTAAAAGTAGACACTGTCAGACATTGACGGTCCGTGTACGTTTTGTTCATTTGTTTTCCATTTTCAAACGGAATAAAGGAAATGGAGAAAACGGCCGTTTTTCCGTTTTTCCTTTTGCTCACGAGAAAACGAAAAAACGAGATTTTGGCTGGATTTTCGTTTTTTGGTTTAGGGTAGGAAAACAGATAAACGACTTTAAAATTCATTTTACACATGTAGGCGGTGCTGAAACGCCCACTTTCCTCTAACTGGTTAACCAAATCTGCGCTCGTGACGTCGTCCTCAAAATAAAAGCCTTACACGCAGGCTTTTAATTATTATTATTTAATTATATATATAAACAAAGTTTACATATTCTATCATTTGAACCACACACAGTTAGCAGGCTTACATTCATTGCGTATGTATAAATTAAATTAAAACGTAAATCAGCAGTATTCTTAGACATTTGTCATTAAAATAAGGTCATAGTTCACTGCCAAGCTTCTTGCTGCTGTGCACCTGATGCTGAGCAAAGAAAGCCATTTCCGAGCAGCACCTGGTTTACTTGATTGTTTCAGAGCTATTGTAGGCCTAAATAATAGCCTACTCTGTATAAAATAATAATTTATTATTATTATTATTATTAGGCCTATTATTATTATTATTAGGCCTATTATTATTAGTATTGTTATTATTATTATTTACTTAGTTATTCAATGGTTGTAAGAACACATTGGACCCTGCATGGGGCTATAATAAATGGTACCATTTGTTTCTATTGGATTTTCTCCTATTTTAATTTAATATATGCCTTTAGCCTATTGTAAATATTTATTTGATAATTAATACTTTTTTATTGCAACGTCAAAGTAGGCCTGTCTTATTATTATTATTTTTTGTTATTATTTTGTCGTTGTTGTTGTTATTATTATTGTAGCAGGGACATAGCCACAGGTGTGGCAGAGTGTGCTGGTGCCACCCAAAGTGGCATCTTGCACCTGAAAATAGATGCCTTCGCGCTCAAGCGCGCGCAAAAAACTTGCACAGGCAAAAGTAATGATGAATGAGTTGAAGGGAAAAAAACATTCTAATTATTTGTTAATAAAATAGTGCAACATTATTCTCAGTCAGTGTAGGCTGAAAAAATTAAGATCGCCAGCATTTCAAGGGGGGTTTTATTTTTAGTTCATTGTGACGCGCTATATTTCACTAAGGCTGCATGAGACTGCGCATCTTGCTTATTTTCTCTATTTTACATACAGAACATATCATACAGTCCAGGTTCTACCGTTCTAGTGAGTGTGGGGCATTGCTTTACAGTGGTAAAGTGGATTATTTCTTGGCAAATTCATAATGATTCACTTTGTTTAGTAATAAATTTCATAGTTATAAAATAACTACATTTCAAGAATATGTTAACACTTTCAACTATTTAGGATTATTTATTGCATCAAAAGTAATTTCAAAGTAACATTAAATGTACGTATAAACTGCTTAATTTGTGTGTGTAAACACCTAAGATGCAAAAAGCTTATTTAGACCAGAATAGGCCTACTAAATGCAACGGTCAATGTATGTAAACTTATGACCTAAAATGTCTTAAATGACTAAATTTAAGTCTTTTTAAGTTTTTAAATAATTTAAGTTTAACATAAATGATTTAAACTTTAAACTTCAAATTAACAGAGTATGGCAAATAAATTGTTTATTAAATGGAGGTCAGGTGTCTATGTTAATTATAATTATTAAATATTATGACACTATAATTCAGTGGTGTATTGGAAAGTACGCACCTTTTAATTAATTAATTTTAAATAAGTGGTTTATCCTAAATAAAATGCAATGGGATCGGTGGATGTGCAATAAATAGTTTGAAAACCCCTGGTTCAGACTAGACGAGCTAGCTGTCTGTACGCTGCACTAATAACTTGGCATTTGCTCTTTTCGGTGCTGCCAGATGCATTTATAGTCCATAAAAAATAAAAAAGGTAATTCGGTAAAGCGCGCGATGTGCGCAGAAATAAGCGCACTATACGCATATGTCGAATTAAGTTATCTTTTTCTTTAATCAAGACTTTTCCATTCGAGGAATTTTATTAATAGCTTAGTCCTTATAAACGATCAGTTTATAAAATACACAATTTACGGATCAAGCCTAATGAAGAATAAGAAGAATATGCAACGCATTATGATCCTTGAATGATCAGAGCGCATTTATATAAACTATATATTTTATATAATCCATAAATATTAAAAAACATTATACATTTAAAGTAATGGAACATTATATGTTATAAAATCTAAACTATTATTTAGGCTACAGGCTAAATAAAGGCGCCTTTTCGGGGCTGTTCAGCGCGTGCGTCAAAGAAAAGACATGACACAATCTCTATAAAAACTTGTTTATTTACAATATCTAAAGGGATATAAAACATCTAACATGCATCTCCATTCTCAACGAGTTTCTGTGTTTTGCATCCTTCACAGACCGAGGTCTCATTCCGAGGTAATCTGTAAATATTCTCATTTGGTTCTGGCACATTCTTGATTAAAGGTGAAACTGACCGGCGCAAAGGATGATTTGTCAGGGTGACTACAGTTATAATACAGGTTATGGAACTATTTCACTTTAATTTCATATTAATATTTTATTAAACAAACAAACCAAATTTTTTTTTTTGGCTCTGCATGCAGCGTATTGGATCTTTGAAGCATTGCACTTCAAATGTTATTCCTTTTTTTTTTTTATTGCATTTTTAATATTTTTAATTATACAACACAAAATTGGTTCTAAACAGATACATTTTCCTATAGGCTATGATGAAGTGTATATTTTTGTTCACACAGGTCCTATACAAAACTGTGTGGATGGATGATTTGTTTCTCCGTGAAAATCACTCATTTAATAAGCAAAACAGGCCAAAATGTTGTTTAGCTTGCGTCAAACTGGATAAACAATTTACAAACATATTGAATACAAAGGCTGGTTATTTTATGCAATGAGGGACAATAGGCCTATTACAAATTAAAGAAAATTATTTGCATATTAAAACGAAAATATATAATACAACAACAGATCCTACCTTGTAAGAAATGACTTTAGATAATGTAAATAAGCATCAAGTTTTTTTTTGAGATTGTGTGTCTAATTCAGTAGTGTAGTGCGTTCGCGTGGGTTTCCTCCGGGTGCTCCGGTTTTACCCACAGTCCAAAGACATGCGGTACAGGTGAATTGGGTAGGCTAAATTGTCCGTTCTGTATAAGTGTGTGTGTATGTGTGGATGTTTCCCAGAGATGGGTTGTGGCTGGAAGGGCATCCGCTGCGTAAAAACTTGCTAAATAAGTTGGCGGTTCATTCCGCTGTGGCGACCCCAGATTAATAAAGGGACTAAGCCGACAAGAAAATGAATGAATAATGTGCAATACTAATTTAAAATACGTATCACTAACCTTATATGTGAAATAGCAGGGCCCGCTGTAGCACTTTCTTAAGAAGAGCAAATGTCAAATTATTAGCGCAACGCACATGTAGCGAGCTCATCTTTTTGTCGAAACTACTAGACACAATTTTTTTATCAACTATAATGTGTTTAATTAGTTAATTTGAAATTTATTTCATTATTCCAGCAATAATTGTTGAGTGAAAGAATGTGCTAGAAATATGCATTGCGGCTCCCTTTATTGTACAGGCTTATTGCACTTAAACTTTTTTAGGTTCAGCTCTCGTATTAGTAAGGTTATGAGTAAATGTTATTTAAAATATTTAAAGCCTGCCATCTAGCCTACAATAACAGCAAATTTAATAATAAAAAAATAATAAGACAGGCCTACTTTGGCGTTGCAATAAAATAGTATTAATTATCAAATAAATAATTACAATATATAATTAAAATAGGAAGAAATAAATGAAAACAAATGGTACCCTTTGTTTTTATAGCAGGGCCCAAAGTGTTCTTATTCTGGTTCTGCTAACAACTATTAAAAAGAAAAAAAAACACACCAAACAATAAAAACACTAGTAACTGATAATAATAATAATAATAATAATAATTATTATTATTATTATTATTATTATTACTATTATTATTATAAAGCCCTTGCTCTGAAACAATCAAGTAAACCAGGTGCTGCTCGGAAATGGCTTTCTTTGCTCAGCATCAGGTGCACAGCAGCAAGAAGCTTGGCAGTGAACTATGACCTTATTTTAATGACAAATGTCTAAGAATACTGCTGATTTACGTTTTAATTTAATTTATACATACGCAATGAATGTAAGCCTGCTAACTGTGTGTGGTTCAAATGATAGAATATGTAAACTTTGTTTATATATATAATTAAATAATAATAATTAAAAGCCTGCGTGTAAGGCTTTTATTTTGAGGACGACGTCACGAGCGCAGATTTGGTTAACCAGTTAGAGGAAAGTGGGCGTTTCAGCACCGCCTACATGTGTAAAATGAATTTTAAAGTCGTTTATCTGTTTTCCTACCCTAAACCAAAAAACGAAAATCCAGCCAAAATCTCGTTTTTTCGTTTTCTCGTGAGCAAAAGGAAAAACGGAAAAACGGCCGTTTTCTCCATTTCCTTTATTCCGTTTGAAAATGGAAAACAAATGAACAAAACGTACACGGACCATTGACACACCATTTCTAACGTTTCCATTGCTCAGGCTCAGCAGGAGAAGCTGGGTCCGTGTATCATCCGTTCATTTGATTATTCCTTTTATTACGGAAAACGAAACATCAGAAAAACGATGAATATTTCGTTTTTCTGTTTATTCTGTAGTCAGAAAAAACGGAAACTCATCTGTTATTCTGCTTATTAACTTAAAACGAAATATTAAAACAAACACAAAACCAAAACGAAATAATGAGTCAAAAAATGGTCCGTGTACGGTCCGTGTACGTTTTGTTCATTTGTTTTCCATTTTCAAACGGAATAAAGGAAATGGAGAAAACGGCCGTTTTTCCGTTTTTCTTTTGCTCACGAGAAAAACGAAAAAACGAGATTTTGGCTGGATTTTCGTTTTTTGGTTTAGGGTAGGAAAACGGATAAACGACTGTAAAATTCATTTTACACATGTAGGCGGTGCTGAAACGCCCACTTTCCTCTAATTGGTCAACCAAATCTGCGCTCGTGACGTCACCCTCAAAATAAAAGCCTTACACGCAGGCTTTTAATTATTATTATTTAATTATATATTAACTAAGTTTACATATTCTATCATTTGAACCACACACAGTTAGCAGGCTTACATTCATTGCGTATGTATAAATTAAATAAAAACGTAAATCAGCAGTATTCTTAGACATTTGTCATTAAAATAAGGTCATAGTTCACTGCCAAGCTTCTTGCTGCTGTGCACCTGATGCAGAGCAAAGAAAGCCATTTCCGAGCAGCACCTGGTTTACATGATTGTTTCAGAGCTATTGTAGGCCTAAATAATAGCCTACTCTGTATAAAATAATAATTTATTATTATTATTATTATTATTATTATTATTATTATTATTATTATTATTATTATTATTAGGCCTATTATTATTAGTATTGTTATTATTATTATTTACTTAGTTATTCAATGGTTGTAAGAACACATTGGACCCTGCATGGGGCTATAATAAATGGTACCATTCGTTTCTATTGGATTTTCTCCTATTTTAATTTAATATATGCCTTTAGCCTATTGTAAATATTTATTTGATTATTAATACTCTTTTATTGCAACGTCAAAGTAGGCCTGTCTTATTATTTTTATTTGTTATTATTATTTTGTCGTTGTTGTTGTTATTATTATTGTAGCAGGGACATAGCCACAGGTGTGGCAGAGTGTGCTGGTGCCACCCAAAGTGGCATCTTGCACCTGAAAATAGATGCCTTCGCGCTCAAGCGCGCGCAAAAAACTTGCACAGGCAAAAGTAATGATGAATGTGTTGAAGGAACAAAAAAAACATTCTAATTATTTGTTAATAAAATAGTGCAACATTATTCTCAGTCAGTGTAGGCTGAAAAAATTAAGATCGCCAGCATTTCAAGGGTGGTTTTATTTTTAGTTCATTGCTGTGACGCGCTATATTTCACTAAGGCTGCATGAGACTGAAAGCGCATCTTGCTTATTTTCTCTATTTTACATACAGAACATATCATACAGTCCAGGTTCTACCGTTCTAGTGAGTGCGGGGCATTGCTTTACAGTGGTAAAGTGGATTATTTCTTGGCAAATTCATAATGATTCACTTTGTTTAGTAATAAATTTCATAGTTATAAAATAACTACATTTCAAGAATATGTTAACACTTCCAACTATTTAGGATTATTTATTACATCAAAAGTAATTTCAAAGTAACATTAAATGTACGTATAACTGCTTAATTGTGTGTGTAAACACCTAAGATGCAAAAAGCTTATTTAGACCAGAATAGGCCTACTAAATGCAACGATCAATGTATGCAAACTTATGACCTAAAATGTATTAAATGACTAAATTTAAGTCTTTTTAAGTTTTTAAATAATTTAAGTTTAACATGAATGATTTAAACTTTAAACTTCAAATTAACAGAGTATGGCAAATAAATTGTTTATTAAATGGAGGTCAGGTGTCTCTTAATTATAATTATTAAATATTATGACACTATAATTCAGTGGTGTATTGGAGAGTACGCACCTTTTAATTAATTAATTTTAAATAAGTGGTTTATCCTAAATAAAATGCAATGGGATCGGTGTGCAATGAATAGTTTGAAAACCCCTGGTTCAGACTAGACGAGCTAGCTGTCTGTGCGCTGCGCTAATAACTTGGCATTTGCTCTTTTCGGTGCTGCCAGATGCATTTATAGTGCATAAAAAATAAAAAAGGTAATTCGGTAAAGCGCGTGATGCGCGCAGAAATAAGCGCACTATATGCATATGTCGAATTAAGTTCTCTTTTTCTTTAATCAAGACTTTTCCATTCGAGGAATTACAGTTATTAATAGCTTAGTCCTTATAAACGATCAGTTCATAAAATACACAATTTACGGATCAAGCCTAATGAAGAATAAGAAGAATATGCAACGCATTATGATCCTTGAATGATCAGAGCGCATTTACTTAAACTATATATTTTATATAATCCATAAATATTAAAAAACATTATACATTTAAAGTAATGGAACATTATATGTTATAAAATCTAAACTATTATTTAGGCTACAGGCTAAATAAAGGCGCCTTTTCGGGGCTGTTCATCGCGTGCGTCAAAGAAAAGACATGACACAATCTCTATAAAAACTTGTTGTTTATTTACAATATCTAAAGAGATATAAAACATCTAACATGCATCTCCATTCTCAACGAGTTTCTGTGTTCTGCATCCTTCACAGACCGAGGTCTCATTCCGAGGTAATCTGTAAATATTCTCATTTGGTTCTGGCACATTCTTGATTAAAGGTGAAACTGACCGGCGCAACGGATGATTTGTCATCTAGGGTGACTACAGTTATAATACAGGTTATGGAACTATTTCACTTTAATTTCATATTATTATTTTATTAAACAAACAAACCAGTTTTTGTTTTGGCTCTGCATGCAGCGTATTGAATCTTTGAAGCATTACACTTCAAATGTTATTCCTTTTTTTTTTTATTGTATTTTTAATATTTTTAATTATACAACACAAAATTGGTTCTAAACAGATACATTTTCCTATAGGTTATGATGAAGTGTATATTTTTGTTCACACAGGTCCTATACAAAACTGTGTGGATGTATGATTTGTTTCTCCGTGAAAATCACTCATTTAATAAGCAAACCAGGCCAAAATGTTGTTTAGCTTGCGTCAAACTGGATGGACAATTTACAAACATATTGAATACAAAGGCTGGTTATTTTATGCAATGAGGGACAATAGGCCTATTACAAATTAAAGAAAATTATTTGCATGTTTAGATAATGTAAATAAGCATCAAGTTTTTTTTTTTGAGATTGTGTGTCTAATTCAGTAGTGTAGTGCGTTCGCGTGGGTTTCCTCAGGGTGCTCCGGTTTTCCCCACAGTCCAAAGACATGCGGTACAGGTGAATTAGCCTACCTAAATTGTCCGTACTGTATAAGTGTGTGTGTATGTGTGGATGTTTCCCAGAGATGGGTTGTGGCTGGAAGGGCATCCGCTGCGTAAAAACTTGCTAAATTAGTTGGCGGTTCATTCCGCTGTGGCGACCCCAGATTAATAAAGGGACTAAGCCGACAAGAAAATGAATGAATAATGTGCAATACTAATTTAAAATACGTATCACTAACCTTATTTGTGAAATAGCAGGGCCCGCTGTAGCACTTTCTCAAGAAGAGCAAATGTCAAATTATTAGCGCAACGCACATGTAGCGAGCTCATCTGTTTGTCGGAACTACTAGACACAATTTTTTTTATCAACTATAATGTGTTTAATTAGTTAATTTGAAATTTATTTCATTATTCCAGCAATAATTGTTGAGTGAAAGAATGCGCTAGAAATATGCATTGCGGCTCCCTTTATTGTACAGGCTTATTGCACTTAAACTTTTTTAGGTTCGGCTCTCGAATTAGTAGGTTATGAGTAAATGTTATTTAAAATATTTAAAGCCTGCCATCTAGCCTACAATAACAGCAAATTTAATAATAAAAAAAATAATAAGACAGGCCTACTTTGGCGTTGCAATAAAATAGTATTAATTATCAAATAAATAATTACAATATATAATTAAAATAGGAAGAAATAAATGAAAACAAATGGTACCCTTTGTTTTTATAGCAGGGCCCAAAGTGTTCTTATTCTGGTTCTGCTAACAACTATTAAAAAGAAAAAAAACCCACCAAACAATAAAAACACTAGTAACTGATAATAATAATAATAATAATAATAATAATAATAATAATAATAATAATAATAATAATAATTATTATTATTATTATTATTATTATTATTATAAAGCCCTTGCTCTGAAATAATCATGTAAACCAGGTGCTCCTCGGAAATGGCTATCTTTGCTCTGCATCAGGTGCACAGCAGCAAGAAGCTTGGCAGTGAACTATGACCTTATTTTAATGACAAATGTCTAAGAATACTGCTGATTTACGTTTTTATTTAATTCATACATACGCAATGAATGTAAGCCTGCTAACTGTGTGTGGTTCAAATGATAGAATATGTAAACTTAGTTAATATATAATTAAATAATAATAATTAAAAGCCTGCGTGTAAGGCTTTTATTTTGAGGGTGACGTCACGAGCGCAGATTTGGTTGACCAATTAGAGGAAAGTGGGCGTTTCAGCACCGCCTACATGTGTAAAATGAATTTTAAAGTCGTTTATCCGTTTTCCTACCCTAAACCAAAAAACGAAAATCCAGCCAAAATCTCGTTTTTTCGTTTTTCTCGTGAGCAAAAGAAAAACGGAAAAACGGCCGTTTTCTCCATTTCCTTTATGAAATGGAAAACAAATGAACAAAACGTACACGGACCATTTTTTGACTCATTATTTCGTTTTGGTTTTGTGTTTGTTTTAATATTTCGTTTTAAATTAATAAGCAGAATAACAGATGAGTTTCCGTTTTTTCTGCCTACAGAATAAACAGAAAAACGAAATATTCATCGTTTTTCTGATGTTTCGTTTTCCGTAATAAAAGGAATAATCAAATGAACGGATGATACACGGACCAAGCTGTGTCCAGGCCCTAGGGAGATCAACATGTTTGCCTTTACCAGCAGCAGCTGTGAATCCTGCAAGGCGCTGAGTAGAAACAGAGAAAGAGAATCGCTACACTTTAGTCCAGTATTCTATAGATGGAGATTTGGCTCCACCTCGTGGCTGGACAAATGCGTCAAATTTCATTCAAGGGATAGTTCACAAAACAAAATCAAACTCTGACATCATTTACTCGCTCTTTACCTGTTCCAAACATCTTTGATCGTTTTATCATCATTTGAACATAAAAGAGGATATGTTTGAAGAAAACTGGAAACCTGTAACCGTTGACCCCCACAGTGATACCGGTAAACGTGCAGGAAATTTCCTGAACAACTTCACTGGTAAATTCAAATATGTGCTTTTCACACAAGCAAGGAAAAGATCTTTTCACACATCCTTTCCAAAATACCGTAAATTCTGACATTAACTATAAATGAGCTTTAAATGGTCATGCTTGTGTTTGTAAACATAAAGGGAGTCAAGTGGTTGATGATTTCTTTTATTTAAAACTTTAGCATTCATGTAGCTGCATTTGTCCCAGAGACAGACCAAATAACGATAGAATAAAAATCTACTTACCGAAGGCTGCGTGGTTGAGGCATCTCAAACACGCATGTGGAAATATATCGGTAAGACTTTACAATAACAGTACATGAATAATGATGTATTAACATGTAAACTAAACATTAGTTTATTATGAATTAATGATGAGTTAAGGTATGCATGTTGTAGTTAAAGCTAATTCATGATTAGTGCGTACCTTAACTCATCATTAATTCATAACATATTTACATATTCATACATCATTATTCATGTACTGTTATTGCAAAGTGTTACCGATATATCTGAGTGTGCTGCGGCTTGTGAGATACTTTTTAAAATAAAAGACTACCAGTGTTGTAAGCAACCTAAATCTGACTGACCAGAGTGCTTCTTCACACTACGGACAATTTAGCCTACCCAATTCACCTATACCACATGTCTTTGGACTGTGGGGGAAACCAGAACACCAGTAGGAAACCCACGCGAAGGCAGGGAGAACATGCAAACTCCACACAGAAACAACAACTGAGCCAAGGTTCGAACCAGCAACCCAGCGACCTTCTTACTGTGAGGTGACAGCACTACCTACTGCGCCACTGCCTCGCCTTTCATGACAGTTTATCATATGCAATTTATTGCATGCAATCATATGATTAGTTTTTTTCCCACATTTGACACCAGAAACGTTATTTGATTAACATGCAGCAGCTTAAAGTGTCTGGATAAGGATTCAAAGGCTTTTATTTTCATAAACTGTAGAGTAGACGTCTCATGTCAGTGCATTGTTTCTGACAAATTTCCTTCTGTTCACACTATAGACTGTAGAAGTTATGGGCATAGTATCCGTAACATCACCCATAGGTTTCTGAAGAACACAAAAGAAGCTTTAGGTGTTGCCAACTGTCGCCATTTTTTTTTTTGCATGTCATTGCACCGACCGCCGAACAGCAAACAAGGGCATAAAGGTGGAGCGTGAGCGAAACCTGCTTGCATTTTGCTTAGACAGGCTTTTCTTAGGACGAAATGCTTAATACTTCAGTACCTGCGATTCGTTTGTGTTCTGACAGCATGTGCTTGGTTGTACACTAAGTCAATAAAGTGTTTAGTCTTAAAAAAAAAGCTGTTGTACTACATCGAGCCACTAAGCATTGTTCTAATGCCGTTTTTCTAAAGGAGAAAACGTAAATTAATTCCAAACACTTCAAATATAGTCTGTGTTAGTAAATGCAAGCCTATTGATGAAACCTAAGCATAAAATTGTATATGACAACGCTTCAGATGACTGTTTTATAGCTTACAGCTAATCAATCTGTCAGATTCTGAAGTGCATTACAGGTCTAAAGAAAATTATATATGATAAATGATCTTAAGTAAAACAAATACATTTATAGATATGTATAAAAATTTCACTCACCTGGGAAATAGAGGCAATTTAAATGGTTTGTGAGAACAATTAAGTGCACACTGCATGCTGAAGTATCTGATAATTGTAGGAAATAATTTTAAAAAGCAACTGACTGTGTGAAGCCACATAAAACAACAAAAAAATTAGATATATATATGCCGAGTTCAGTTGCTAATCAGCCGGAATCAGCTGAGGTGACGAGATGGCGAGCAGTGAGACCTAGCTGTCGCTTAAGTGGGGCCCTTAATTATGCAGACTTAATAAAATTAAACGGTTGAGTTATAAAAAAAAAATCACCCTCTTCACAGTTGTCATGAAGGGTATTAGCTATATGGACTAAAACCATCTTTATACCAGGCTGTAAACATGTTTTTATCAGCTGTAAAACTGGCAAATATACCATTTCAGTCAGAAATCATCTGGATTTCCTGGACCCAACCCCCAAAGGCGAATCAATGAATTGCAGTTTTAGTTACTTCCATACGGGTTTCCCAAAGGAAGTTTGGGAGGTTGCCGCTTGGTTCACACAGAGCAGCATTCGGGAAATTGTAATGTTACAACTTCTCTTTCCGGCAGAACAAATTTACCATTATTTTTTTTTAAAGGGCCTGTTCACACATGGTCCGTTTCCAAAAGTCTGTTTGTGTGAAAGGGTCTATTGACTTCTATAGTATTAATTTGGAAATGGAAGTCAATGGTTGCAGGTTTTCATCTTTCTTAAAATTACCTTCTTTAGTACTAAACATAAAAGCTCATAAAGCTCTAAAACCGATTGAGGGTTTTATGTACAGGGATAATATGTGTATCTTTTTTTTATTGTAATACTGTATTAATATAATGCATTGTAGATTTGAATTAGCCTACTTTGTCATTATGTTTCCTCTATATAAATGTGTGTGAAACATTTTAATACCTTCCATCGACAAAGGAATTCTTTTGCAAGGTTTTCATACTTTTCCTGCTCCTTGCTACCTTGTACTTGATTGTATTTTTCAATAAAGTCTTCTGTTGTTTCAAGGGGATTTCTGTAAAATAAGAAAGAAAAGTCCTATTTACTGTCAGTTTTGTGTCATTACTACTACAACTAAAAATAATAATAATAATATAGTTGAATGGATAAATGGTTTATTTTTGGATATTAACAAATCATTTACTTACCTTTTGACTTTTATACCTACCTTTTGATTTTTTTTCTTGCAGTAACATTTCCAGTTTCTTCTTTCTTTTTTCTGTGGCGTTTTATTAATTGTTCGAGTTGAGATTGAGAAACTATTCCTAAATGATGTTTAATAGGAATTTTGAGTATAGGCATACTGATACATTCAGCAGTCAACCAGACACTGTACGTTGATAAAAAAGCACACAACGCAAAAACCTAGTTGAAAGGTTGCCATGGTTACTTTGTCAACAACACCATATAATTAAAATACATTTTATTTTATTAAATTAGAATATACACAATCTTTCAAATTGATTGCGATGCAAATGTCCTAAACGTAGACTGTGCTCGAAACGTTAATTTTGTATTATACATTTATTTTCTGCCACCTTAAAATCCAATGGTTAACATGTTTCTGATCTAATAATTCACAATTCATAATTAGACAAAAAGCAGTCTCCACGGGGAAAGCGTAATTTTGACAATTTTACTTAAAAAAATCCCTTCCTGAAATATTCCCTTCATGGTTTGATCATCAATTATTAGGGACATTCACTCCCCTTTTCATCGAGCGCCGCTGGTGTAGTGGTATCATGCAAGATTCCCATTCTTGCGACCCGGGTTCGATTCCCGGGCGGCGCACTGACTTTTTGTCACGAATCTACGTAGTCTCCTACCTTTTTAAATCATATTACATCTGGTAACGTTACACGTCTAAACTAGCAATGTAATGCACAAAACAAAAGTTACGGTTTAATAAACAGTGCTTTAGCATTTGAGCACATTTTCAAAGCTTGCTTTTTTGTGCGCTTTGTACTTGGTACGCGCATGCGCGCTTGCATTTCCGGTCCGGCTCCTCCGCCATCTTATGTCGCCTTTCCATTGTTCATAACTGGAGTCAGCCGAGGCGGCATTTCACATTTACTCTCATTATAACAGGTTTGACGGAGATCAACGAGGGTAACAACACTGGAAAAAGCGAGACACGGGTGGAACGCGAGATCATCTCACAATCGACACAAGAGGAGTTTCTCTCAGGGTTCGGTGTCTTAATTCTATCAGGAAAATATGATGGACGACGAGCAGCCCAAGACCCTGTACGTATATCGGCATTATACTCTAGTACTTTAGACAGCCAACTTCACATCATGCCAAGCCATAGTTTAAAAACACTCTCTGCTTACTCATTTCTCTTAACTGACACGTAACGGCAGCTCTAAGCAGTCCTGACTGTGATGCTAAAGGAACTACAACCACAAAGCAGACGTGTAAAATCTGAGCCCCAAACAAAAGCCCTGAATGCTGGAATGAAAATTCACACTAGATTTAGGGCTCAATATCGGGAGACAAAGGCCAGTCGTGTGATTTAAAGCATCTCGCACACCATGTGCTAGTTAGTGAGTTAATTTGGATAATTGCAGCAGGCCTTTAGAGGCCAGAGCACGGCGCGAGCACACACACTCGCACACTGCTGTCTGTGTTTGAGTGCGTGAAGTTGCCTTGTACTTACTGAAAGCTCATTGTCTTTACAGCTTTGGTAGACAAAGAATCCGTCTCATGCGTTCAGATATGTATTTATAACGCACAATGGTTAAACTGTTGACACTCAGCCCGAATGTAAATATAGATTATATATGTTAAAATGGTTCTTATTTTGGTCTTATCAGACTGCTCGTATCCGACAGTGAGGGCTTTTGTTGCTGGCTGCGCGCTCGTGCGTGCTCCTCTGCTGTTTTGTCATGTCTTTGTTTGAAACCTGTACATACGATAATAATAAGCAGCTCGTTGCCGGATGGCTAATGAGGTTTTTAAGGTTAAGTAGCGGCCCGTGGGTCCTCATGCCTACCGAGTTCTTTTGTAATGTAGATTAGGCGGATCATTTTGATTCAGGTACTTGAAGATGCCACATAGTGCGTGCCTGGACCCCTATAATTAGTGTATCAGATTATAGATTTAAATAAAGGTTTCTTGAATTCAACAGGCCACTCACTCTTATTTGTTTATCCTCCTTTTTAATTTTAAAACTTATTTTAAATGCAGGTATGTCGGAAACCTGTCTCGAGATGTGACCGAGGCCCTTATTATGCAGCTCTTTGGTCAGATTGGCCCCTGCAAGAGCTGTAAAATGATTGTCGATGTGAGTATATTTTAACACGTATATTAATGCAAGGTTTTGACCATCATTGTGATCCACAAACAGACAGGCACACATGTTTGTGTGTGTATGCATGTATGCATGTATGCATGTATGTATGTATGTATGTGTGTATGTGTGTATATAAATATATACACAGACACACACACACACACACACACACACACACACACACACACACACACACTGTGCCCATATTGAAATGCTCTTTTAGTAATGTTTAAAAGCCATACCTTATTTCCCCCTTTAATGTTATATATTAACAAGGTTTCTTTTTCAAAGACTTGTTATAAGAAATTGATTTGATGTCTAGTTGTACTTGTTTGCTTTCAGACGGCAGGTAACGATCCATACTGCTTTGTGGAGTTCTTCGAACATAGGCACGCAGCGGCCTCACTCGCAGCCATGAATGGGCGTAAAATAATGGGTAAGGTAAGCTATCGTATCTACAGGGTGAGTTGGGCTGGGACGGGAGGGTGGGACTGTTAAAATCTTATGTGTATTAAACTTGACCACATGATTTTGAGGTCAATATTTAGCTTGTGTACTGGATGCATAGTGTGAACTAAAAAGGAGATTTTGAGATGGTGACCTATAGACCTATATTTCAATATGATGTCATTGGCACATGAAAATTCCCTTCTCGTTGTCACTATTTTAACTTTAACAAGAGGCAATTCAATAATAATTTTATGTTTAAACACCTGCCATGGGATTATTTATCAATATTTGCACGTTGTTTGGATTCTCGGATGCTATGAAAATTAAAAATGTAAAGCAGGACCATTGTAATTATTTAAATCCCAAAAAATGGACTATATAGGGGGAAAAAATCATTCTCCTCCCATAAGAAATTTGATTTATTATTTGATTTAACAAAATATTGTAATATTAATAATAGTCCATCCACATAAAGAGGCACCTCTTTAAAGCTCTTAATTTAATTTTATTTAATTCTATAATTCATCTAGTTTTTATTTGATTTACCACAAACCATCACCACATCCAAAATACATAAGGCAACATTATGAAAAACACTATAAATGACACCCACACTCACGTGCGGTCTTGTCATCTTAGTAGTTCATAAATAATATTTAAGATGTCTTGCTGAATATTACCATTCCAAGTTATGGGATCAAAAAGATTTTAAAACAGTTTGTTAAAGAAAAATGTAGTAAAACCATATTATTCTGGAATATTGTTATAAATGAATAATTCCTGTTTCCCAGTACTGAGTTGTGGCTGGAAGGGCATCCACGGTGTAAAAACATATGCTAGATAAGTTGGTGGTAATATTTGTAATATTATGTAAATATATTAAGTATAATTTCTCATCAATGTTTGAAAGTAGATTTGTAATTTGCATCATATTAGGGAACTAATAAATATTTTGACTGATTTGCTGAATAAAATGTTTAATTTAAGGGGTCATCTTATTGACTTTAAATTTGGAAGAACAATCCATATTACATCAAATATCTAGATTACCATTAGATTAAACAGTACAGTAAAATCAGCCATTTGATTTCAGTTCAAAATATGATATTTTCAACAGCTAATGAAGTAAGATTTGAGTAGTATTAGAAGTAGGTAATGTATCTTGTTTTGCAAGTCCATTGTTATTTAGATTTTTTTTTTTTGTACAACTTTTTCGCCTATTCAAACAATTTCAGACTAGAATAGTGAAGTAAGAAATGTTTATGGTCAGGTCTCCCTCTTCTCTGCTGCACATTCACACAGCTATTGTGTTAAGAAGATAAATGGAAAACAGCAACATGACCATGTCTGTATAATTTTTTTTTTCTCTCAATATTTTCTCTCTCTACTCCTCTTCTCTAGGAGGTAAAGGTCAATTGGGCAACATCACCAAGCAGCCAGAAAAAAGACACAAGCAGTGAGTGTTTTTTTCTTGATTCCTATAATATCCCCAAACAATGATTGGTTGATAATATTTAGCATTTAGTCTGAATATTATAATGGGTGTGTCATTAATTCAAGTATCTTTTGTCTGGTGTCCTTAGATCATTTCCACGTCTTTGTTGGAGACCTCAGTCCAGAAATCACCACTGATGACATCAGAGCTGCCTTTGCACCTTTTGGCAGGATATCGTAAGTTAAAATGCATAGTTTTATTTATAATTATTTATTTTATAAATTGTGATTATAATAAACATTAAGATTAAAGTATAAATGTAAAGTAAAATGTTACATTAAAATTGTGTTGAGAGACTCTGTCTTGCTTTGTCAAACAAAAGTAGTTTTATACATAATTATAATTATCGTTATTATGGGGAAAAATCATAATCATGATTATTTTGGTCCTAATCGTAATCATGTTTATTAAAAGTTATATAGTCAAAATTATTACCCTCATGTAATTTTTTTATTTTTTATAAATATTTTCCCTAATGATGTTTAACAGAGCAAAGAATTTTTCACAGTATTTCCTACAGTATTTTTTTTTCTGGAAAAAGTCCTATTTGCTTTATTTTGGCTGGAATAAAAGCAGGTTTAAATATTTTGAAACCTTTTTAAGGTCAATATTATAAGCCCCCCCTCCCTTAAGCAATATATATTTTTTGATTGTCTGCAGAAGAAACTACTGTTGTGATTTATGGTTTCACTTTCACGTCTTTTGATTCTCAACTCGTTTGTTTATTACATAAATGAGGGTTAATATTAATTAGGGTTGTCGCGATACCATTAATTCATGTTACAATACTATACCAGTTGAAGTATCACGATACCAAGTAGTATTGCGATACTGTAATTCGTAACTTAAATTATAAAAAGAATAAGAAGAAAAACGGTTTTATATGTTATAATGGGCATATTTGAAGTTAATTCATAATTCCCTTGTTATTGATAAAAGTATTATTTGCACATCACTTCACCTAAAGTGTTTTTTTTGTTTGTTTTTGTAGATGACTGACTAGCAAAAATTATATTAAAATACATTAAAATAAAGATATAAATTATACCTCATGAAATGTTACAGAAAGAACATTTTCCAACACAATTAGGCTAAATTAAGTGGTCAAAAATTGTTTCAATGTTTCTTCTTACTATTTTTGGATAGACCGTTAATGACGATACTACTGTTTACAAACTACAGCAGCACTGGCAGTATTTTGGAGCCAAAGTATCACGATACTACCATAGTACTGGTAAACCGTGCAACCCTAATATAAATAATTAGTAAACACCACATTTTGACACAAATTTGCATGTATTTGACCATTAAAGCGCTCGCATTAAGATGACTTGGTCTCTGAGACTAAGCTGAGCGCATATACACCACACCATGCAATCTCTTTTGTGCTTTTAAAAACATTAATGATTCGAATGCACATCAATGAATGATGCTCATCCCATGCTGCAAAAATTACATTACAGTACATGTTTTTAGTAATTTTCAGGTGAACACTTGAAAGGGGGTGGTACGATGCAATAATTGTTTTATCTCGATTAATGTTTTTTCATAAACGCTAGAAGCCAAAATAGAAATCGTCCACGAGACCGACGGAGTGATTGTTTATAAATGTGGAGTCCCGTGAAAGAGCTCCGGATGGAAAGTTTTGTTGTGTGTTTACCTCATGGTTAAAGTTGTTGCACGTCCGCCGGTTCCTGCCTCAAAATGAGCGAGTTTGGGCCACTTGTACATTAAAGAAGCGTTCAGAAAAAACAAAACACCAGTGAAGAAACTCGACACAGAGGAACATTAACACTTCACTGCCAACTAGCGTTATGGAAGCGTTATTGCAGAACAAACGAAACGGCGAGCAGAAGTATAAATGCACAGCTACGTGTGTTGTATTCGCCGTGGGTTACGCCCATCACTTGACACAGAAGTAAAAACCAGGTTTAAGTGAAATTACCACCACGGCTTATCAACAATATTGAAGTAGTCAGATTGCTTAGTGTATGTGTGAACATACCTGCCAACACCTGTTTTTCCAGAAAGTCTCTCGTATTTCCGACCCATCTACCACAATCCTCCCGTTTTGTTATTTATCACGGAAAACTCACACAATTTTAACTCCACCACGCAAGTCTTTACGACTTGATTCAACTGGGATCTGCTACAGTGTTAGTGGGCAGGGCTGCGGGTTTAAATTTTCCCAGGTTTGTGCTTGCAACAATTGGACGGGGCTTAAGTTTCATATTGGAAAGACTCGTTATCAAGACTATTCATTTTAAGCACTATGAGTCGACTCTTTATAGATGAATTAATAGTTTTAAACACTGCACTTTCAGGTTTAAACCTACACACTACATGGGAGGTAATTTTCAAAAACCCATAATAGGGGATCTTTAACTAATACAACCTTACTGTAGATTTACGGGTTTTCTAACATGATTTTCATCTCATTAAATAGTAACGGTCTCTTATAACTGTTTTCTGATGGTGCTAGTTTTTATTTTAAGACATAAAATATGTGATCAACATTCCTGACTTTCCTCTCTCTCTTCCTTAAGAGATGCACGTGTAGTGAAAGACATGGCGACGGGGAAGTCAAAAGGCTATGGTTTTGTTTCATTCTTCAACAAATGGGTGAGTCACAATCCCTACATCAGGAAATACAGGGTTTTCACTGAAGTAGAATCAGGGTGTGGAACATCTGCATTTAAATGCAAATCCCAAAAGCTCCTATTTTTTTGTTGTGCACTGAAGTTCGCATTTGTTTTTGTTTACAGGATGCGGAGAATGCCATTCAGCAGATGGGAGGTCAGTGGTTGGGTGGCCGGCAAATCAGGACCAACTGGGCTACAAGAAAACCGCCAGCACCTAAAGCCACTTATGAAAGTGTGTTCAACTTTATTTGTTTCCAGCTGTTACCATGAGAAACTAACCTAACTTGTGCTGAAGGGCCATGAAACTCTCTCCCCTTTGGTTCAAGTCTACCTCAGAATTAAAAAAAAAAAAAAAAAAAGGATCATAATGGGTGTGCAGCGCTGTGAGCAGAGGGAGGAGTGGGCGTGGTTAGCAGAGCAGGGGAGAAAGAGGAGAGGGAACTGATGTTGTCAGTTGGCTCACAAAATGAGACAAACTGGAGAAGCATGATTTTATAGTTTACAAAGTTAATGTGCAAAGAAATATTAATTATATTAATTTTCGACTTTTTGTCGATATTTTATTTATTTATTTTTTTGCATTGAATTCAGCAATCGCGAAAAGCTAGGGGGTCTGAATAGCAGTGCATCAGATCTCTTGGCCTGTCTATTCCAACCATTCAACCTGCTGGTAATCTGAAGGATTTTAAACGTGCGAACACAGCAGCATGGATAGGCCATGTGTCTGAATGGGAACAACCTCAACTGATTAAAGACACTGCCACTCTCCAGTTCTGGTACAGCTCTCCCGACAAAAATGGTTGATGAACATAAAAAGGTTTGCTGTATCGTCTCTGACAGCATCACGGGGAAACGCATGCAACAAACCCCAATAATCATGGAAAAAAACACTTATGACCCTAAATGGCTAAATACTGCTTGTCATATGTAGACTTGTTCTCACAGCTTGGCAGGTCTGCCTTGCATTCAGAAAGCACATGCTCTCATGAATAATTAGGAAGCAGGGTCTTCTCACAGGATAAGAAAACTCTGCTATGAATTATAAAGAGAATCAGACGTGTCATCACTCCACTAGCAGATTCACGCTACATCACCGATTTTTGATCTTGCCCCAAAAATTGTTTTAAACTCGGAAGATGAAATTAGCTGAAAAAAGCTCAAAATTATCCACTTTTCCCCACAATTAAAGCTAACAGGTGCTAATGTTGTCATAACTGATGCTCAAGCACAAATTTGTTAATCTCAAAAGTCCTTGAGTGTGTCTTGAACTTTTAAATTGTTGGCTTTCCGAGTTGGAAACTGTTTATATAAATATACAGACACACTTAATTTTATTTATATATTCTTTTCAAATGTAAATATTTATATATTACTTTTATTATCATCATTATTATAAACCTTATTCTATATTTGAGGCAAAGCAAATCTTTAAAATCTAGAGTTCAGTTTTTTTTTTTTTTTTTGATAAATGATAAGTAACAGTTAAAAGTAATTTGCAGGGCTTTTGTTGCACTAATTCCCATGTTAAATTAGATTACGCAAAGCGTTGATGTGATGAAATACCCAAGTAATTTTTCACTAGAAGTCAGTTCTCGTTCAATTCCGGTATGGCATGTCAAGATGTCATTCAGGTTTAGCGTTTATTATGGTACGTGCAAGAGCATGTTTGGAATCGTTGCATAAATACTGCTGTGTTGTAATAAGTGTATAATCGATCTTTAAAAAAAACTCCAGAGACTAGTGATAATGAATTAGTGTATGAAATGAGCAAAGAGGTTAATCCACATTTGTTGAATGCATTTCACAGCGAACACCAAGCACTTGTCGTTTGATGAAGTAGTGAATCAGTCCAGTCCCAGCAACTGCACTGTCTATTGTGGTGGAGTCACTACAGGCCTTACAGGTTAGTGTTTGCTGTAGGCTATAACCTGAAACGACTTGTACCAGATTTGATTGATATTACCCTTTTGTAAAGTTGAAGCTGGACAATTTTATGCAACTTTATTAAATTTAATCCAGTATGAATGGAAAGTAATTTTTAACTTCTCTCATTTTTCTACCCCTGAAGAACAACTCATGAGACAAACATTTTCCCCTTTTGGCCAAATCATGGAAGTTCGAGTATTCCCAGACAAAGGCTACTCGTTTGTGCGGTATGTCAATGCTATTAAAATGGGATGTTGTAGTTATGCTTAAACTCTTAAATTAGGTTGATCTAAGAGTGTTCTTAATATTTGCAGGTTCAACTCTCATGAAAGTGCAGCTCATGCGATAGTGTCGGTAAACGGTACGTCCTTAGAAGGTCACATAGTGAAATGTTACTGGGGTAAGGAGACTACAGACATGGTGAGCCCCATGCAGCAGGTGCAGGTACCCCAGGTGAGCAGGAGTATCTTTTTCTGTTATTTTAAATATAGTTTAGAAGTGTTCTAGCAATATATAGAAGAGCGTTGAGAATCTTGTGAAATTTAATCTAGTTATGAAAAATATTTGCTGTTAATTAAATCACAGGGTGTCCGTATTTTTTTTTAAGTATTGATGTCTTAAACTGACTGAAGTATTTTGTTACAGAACTTAAATTATTTTAAACCAGTTTTCATTTTTCTTATGTCTGTGGAAAGATACCCCAAGCTGGCCAGCACCTTTCCAGTGACCAACAATCCATCTCAATAAAAGTTTTACTAAAAGTTTTCTTTCTTAACTCCTATTTACCAATATGGTTTAATTGTCTTCGTTAAAAGTTCTTATTTTAAAGAAAGTTTGTTGAAAAAAAGTGTATGTATACAAATAGGGTTTGCTTCTTTTGATATTATTTAAAATATGTGGCTAATAATTAATAAAAAAAAAATCTATCTATCTATCTATCTAATTTTATATATATATATATATATATATATATATATATATATATATATATATATATATATATAATTTAATTTTTTTCTTTCTCCACAGGGCCAACTAGGACATTAGAAAAATATCTTTGGAATTTAGTTAACATTTAATTCATAATAATCTTAAAGACCCTAATGTCTTTATTTTGACTCTGTGGAACCTGCAGAAACCCTGACTCTGTTTTATGTTCTGTTCTTTTTTATTTTCTAGCAGAGTAAAGTTGGTTTTGCTGCGCAACCATACGGCCAGTGGGGACAATGGTACGGCAACGCACAGCAAATTAGTCAGTATGTCCCTAATGGCTGGCAGGTACCCACTTACGGCGTGTACGGACAGGCCTGGAATCAGCAGGGCTTCAAGTAAGATTACGTGGTTTCATTTTGTTTAATGTTTTGAAAAAGTTTGAGGCTGCTGTGAGTGTCATGCAATCAGACAATTGGATGAATCATTGACTACTTTGGTGCTAGTTGGGCTTGAAAATATACCTTGTGTAACTACAGATTTAATTTTCATTTGTCTGCAAGATACAATGTGCATGTAATATTATGTAGGCCTCTAATGTTAGAGAGTCGCTCATTTAGCAGGATAATGAAAACACGAATGTAGATGGTGTCAAGTTTAATTTCTGCGATTTTTCTGAGGTAGATCCATTGATGAACCCTTACATACTTTGCTATATGCAAAAAAAGTATAAACCTGTTTTAATTATAACTTAAGACTGCTCAACATTTGAACTGATAAAATGAAACGTGTGGTCAAATGTCAAACAGTTATATTAAAGTTGAATTAACAAACAACTTATTAAAAACATGTTTTTATATAAATATTAATCTCATTCATCTTTTTTTGTATTTTGCTTGTAACATGCCTGGATTGGCTGGTAAATAAAATAGTAGGTGCATTTAGTTTTTGCTACTATAATGTATAAAAC
Organism: Danio rerio; assembly: GCF_052040795.2. Taxonomy (NCBI): domain Eukaryota; kingdom Metazoa; phylum Chordata; class Actinopteri; order Cypriniformes; family Danionidae; genus Danio; species Danio rerio. The sequence goes on along the minus strand of NC_141025.1, from coordinate 63,311,430 downwards.
AGCTCTAATTTATACATTATAGGAAATAAAGGCAAGTGATCAGTCAATATACAGAATGTAGGCTACGTGGTTACATTAATAACTTATCTTTGCGCTTAGCCAAAACACGTTACCTGAGAACAAGTAATAGATTCCAATGACCAAAGTCGGGGAATATGTCATTAGATATAGACAAGATGAATGAAATGTCACGTTTAAAAAATATAGTGAGATCCAGCGAGAGATTCTTAATAAGCAGTCCGATGAGCAGAGCTCTCACCTGGGTAGATAGGCTGCAGCTCTTGCCTGAGAGTGTGTTTTTAGTCACATGATGTGCGTTTTCAGTGTTTTGGTGTAGATGGAGAGCTGTTCAGAAACGCTGGGTGAAACGCTAGTGTGGACACAGATCGTTTTCATTCTAAAACGCCGTTTTAAAAGTAAAACGCTCTAGTGTAAACGGGGCCTAAGTGCCAATAACACAGCAGAAATGTGCAACAATGGGAATCTAGAAGTGTGTTGATGTTAGAGATGTACCAAATTTTCAGCCACAGAAAATGTATTGGCAGAAAATGTTATGCCATTTAATGCACCCTCTAATTAATGTGGCTTTAGTAATTCTCGGGGTACTCTTTTAAATCTGGAAGCATTATCAACTTGTATCGAAATGTATAGCATCATTGTACAATATGGAAAATAATTATTGAGACTGCATTTTTGCCATATCGCACAGGCTATTTGCAATCAGTAATTATGGTTCTGAAAGACAAACAAAGGTTTTGTATTTGATTCACCATGAAATTATACACAGCAAATCAGTCAGGACGTCTCAATGGCTGGCAGATATTGCATGGTGTAAATGTAAAATTTAAAATCCTTTTAGCAGGATTTGACCTTTTTAAATAGCAGAAAAATATCTCATCATCTGCATGTTCTAACATGTGATCATAATGTCAAATCATCAAACATTTTTGGGTCTCTGAGGATACAATGGAGAGGTACATTTGTTCAATAAAACAATAACATGTATTCAATTAAATGTGTTTTTCAAATAATCTTGTCATCTATAGTTTCATCTATTAGAGGCAAAACTGCACAAATAGCGCTTCATTAACATTGTTAAATTCTAACCGGGATAATTGTATAAGAAACGAGCCTAAGTACGTCACACACCAATAAAAGGTAAATGAAAAATTGCTGTTGATTTGATAACAATAAAGATGTATTACATGGCCTCTTTAATACCTTTAAAAGGTCTACATTACTAGTACAGTAAATAATGTACAATAATGTATTTCTTCCAATCCTTCCCTACACAATACAGCTTTAAATACACAATTACTTCATTAAATATATGGCAAATCTAGTCTTGGCTTTAAATTAAATTTAACATTTGGGATCTTCACTAACATCAAGTGCATTTCTTTAAAGCCAGTCACATGATCAGTATCTTGTGACGTCACTTTTGTTGTCACGATACTGGAATTTTGTTACCACTCTGTACATAAATTTAAAATCTTTAAATAATTCCATATTCCGCTAACATTTAAGTGCCATTGAGTGTGCATGTAAGCACAGATTGTGTTCACGTGCTCAGCTGAAATAACTGTAATTGGTCGTGAAGGTGCGGGCAGTGAACTAATGTCCTTACTGCCAGTCAAAGCTATTTCTGTTGAGCATGTGAACAAAATGGCCAATCAGCTGTGTTTGAGTATCTGCTCAAAAATTAGCAGGACAGTGGATGTTTATAAAATTACAGTAACGATTAAGACCAAAATTCTAGTATTGTGAAGAACACGACATAAATCCTCACAAGAAGTGTCTGCTAAGTGAAGTTTCACAAGCTCATTTTGAAAGAAGCACATGATGATTGATCGTAGCTGGTCTCATCTTTAATCATTAGTAAACTAATCAGATTAATTCAAACTCACTATAAGTAGCCTGTCTAAAGCCTTGGTCACACTGGACTTTTCTCGCCGTAGACTTTCATTCATACGCACGCAATGCGTCAGACTGGAAACGCAAGCTCGTGCATCGTTTCGCAGATCGCTGTGTTGGAAAGTTCAAGCTTGATGAACTGCAAAATCACATCACATGACTGTGTGAGACCAATCGAGGATCAAAATGACCTCCCTGGACAGGAATTTAAAACATGGACCAATCACTCGCTTTTTTTAAAGTCTAATCTTGTTCAATCCTGCCCCTTTTCGAAGTGACGCATGACAGTATTTTGCACTCACAAACTCTAGTGTGACCGCAGCTTAAAACTACTCTCTTATTTTCCTCCTTAACCAGGGGGAGCTCTTGAACTACCGGTTCTCATACCCCCTTACATGCTCATTGACCAAGTGGGGCTCAGATATCTGCGAGCTCAGGGTTCTTTCCCGGGACAGCATGTCAAACCTGCTACTATTATCAAGCAATATCTAAGTGTGAACTCTTTACATCTTAATTGTGCTTTTCAATGCCACCAGCCAACAGCTCCATTGTTTTGTAGTCACTTACAGGCTGGTGCGGGCTGGGCTGGTGTGGGTGCCGTGAGCAACGGAGGTGTCGTAGAGCCTGCGCAGGGAGTCAACGGGACCGTCCTGGCCAACCAGTCCACCATGGGCACTGCAGGATACCACACACACTGATGGGGCGATTGACGACTCTAGCACTCCACTGCGGCCACTGCAGGGATCTACACACTCAAACACACGTCAAGATATGCCTGGCCTGGGGGAGGCGCTGTGCCATTTTTCTTTTTTGTTTTTCTCCCTCGTCCTCCACCTGTAATTTGAGACTTTGAGGCAGATCTTGCTCGTCATTGTGGGGTCGGGTTGCCCTACACCCGGATTAAACATCACACCCTGATACACAAACGTATTCACACAAACACACACACACCCTTACAAATCCCCAAGTCTCTGGCCTGGTGTCCGGCTGACTTATTCGGAGAGGACTATGCCATTTTTAACTATAAATGAATAAAATCAACAATAACTGCAACTTTTTTCATTTTGCCTTTATTTTTGGTTTGTTTCGAGCGATTTCAGCTGCTGATATTGTAATATATGAAGCTTTGCCTTTCTTGTTTTTTGGACTTGCCATTTTAAAAGCAAAATTTGTCTTTTTGAGAGGAGCGATGACACCAACGAATCGTGTGAAATGTCAACCTTTTTTTTTTTTTAGTTTGTTTATAAAATGAATAAAATGGATGTCAACTGTTGTATTTTTTTAATTAGACATTCAATTTCTCAAACTAAACCAATTGCAGGGATGACTGCCGCATTTTTTCTTTGAGGGCAGATAAATATTGCACAATATTAATACGTTTTCACAAGAATTTGATGTTACGCAAATTTTAGGTATTTTAAATTGTTTTGCATTCCAGTTTTTTTGAGGGCTTCTAAGTACAGTATACCGTTCTGTATGTAAATAACCAAACAACTGTGTTCAACTGTTGGGACGCTATATAAAGAAAACTCAAATGTTGATTATGGATGCTTGCTTGCTTGCTTTTTTTGATTTGTAGGTAGGTCGGTGGGTGGGAGGGGGTTTGGGGAAGGTTTTTGGGCTTCATTGCAACTCCTACGGCATTAGCGGCTCTGTTAAATGCTGGTCCATATGGTTTTAAGGATTGTTACAGAGAACTCAAGGAGAATAATTTGCTGCTTTTCTGCAGCACTGAACATTTTGTTAGAACTGCGATAATTCTGTGTATAAAATGAAAATGCTGATTTTTTTTTTTTTAATGAAGTATTTAGTATCAAGACAAGAAACCTGGGTGGATCAGAATTTTGCACTGTTGCCCATTTAATAGACGAGACCAATTGTGTTGCCTTATTTGAGTTGATTTCATTTGAAAATAACTGATGACCATTAAACATAGGCAGTGCCTACGAATAAATTAAAACCTTTGTTTTGAGGGTTTTTTGATAATGTTCATCTTATTACGTGTTTTTGCTTTGTCCCATTAAAATGCAGATGCGAACCAACATATCTCTTTGTCCTTTTATATCCTTGAACTGGATTGTTTTGGATTACAACATGAATTGAATCAGTTGTGATGATAGCCTATACATGTTCAGTTAGGTCCATAAAAATGTGTCCATCGACTCAATTCCAACATTTTTATCTCTACACCAACACAATTGATTTAAAACGAAACTGACAAGATGTGCTTTATCTGCATACTGTTAGCTTTAATTTGGGGGCATTTACATCCAAATCAGGTGAATGGTGTAGAAATTACAACAGTTTGCATATGTGCCTCCCACTTGTTAAGGGTCCAAAAGTAATTGGACAGAATAATTATTAGAAATCAAACTTTCACTCTTTAATACTTGGTTGCAAAACATTTGCAGTCAATTACAGCCTGAAGTCTAAATCGCATAGACATCACCAGCTGCTGGGTTTCATTCCTGGTGGAGCTCTGCCAAGCCTCTACAGCAACTCTCTACAGTTCCTGCTTGTTCTTGGAGCATTCTCCTTTCCATTTTGTCTACAGTAAGTGAAATGCAAGCTCAGTCGCATTCAGGTCAGGCGATTGACTTGGCCATTGCATAACATTTCACTTCTTTCCCTTGAAAAACTCTGGTTGCTTTTGCAGTATGCTTTGGGTCATTCTCCATCTGCGCTGTGAGGTGCCGTCCAATGAGTTCTGAAATATTTGGCTGAATATGACCAGAAAATTCTGCCTGAAACACTTCAGAATCCATCCTGCTGCTTTTGTCAGCAGTCACATCCTCAATAAACACAAGAAAACTAGTTCCATTGACGGCCATACATGCCCATGACATGTCACTACTACCACCATGCTTCACTGCCAAGGTTCATAAGCAGTTTTTTTCCCTTCAACATTCTCTTCTCTTCCCATCACTCTGGTACAAGTTGATATTGGTCTCATCTGTCCATAGGATGTTGTTCCAGCACTGTTAAGGCTTTTTAAAAAATCTAATCTGGCGTTCCTGCTTTTGAGGCTCACCAATGGTTTACATCTTTTGGTGAACCCTCTGTATTCACTCTGGTGTATTCTTCTCTTGATTGTTGACATTTGACACACTTAAACCTGAGAGTGTTCTTGATCTGGCCAACTGTTGTGAAAGGTGTTTTCTTCTCTAGGGGAAGAATTCTTTGGTCATCCACCACAGTTGTTTCTGATGTCTTCAGATCTTTTGGTGTTGCTGAGCTCAGTGGTGCGTTATTTCTTTTTAAGAATTCTAATTGTTTTGGCCACACCTAATGTTTTTTGCTATCTCTCTGATGGGTTTGTTTTGTTTTTTCAGTCTAATGATGGCTTGCTTCACTAGATAGTCTTTGGATCTCTGTCAACTTGAGAGTTGACTCACAAATTCCAAATGCAAAAAGCACACTTGAAATGAACTCTAGACATTTTGTCTGCTCAATTGTTATTGGGATAATGAGTAAATAACACACACCTGGCCATGGAACAGCTTAAAAGCCGATTATCTAATTACTTTTGGACCTTTAACAAGTGTGAGGCACATATGCAAACTGTTGTAATTCCTTCACTGTTCACCTGATTTTGATGAAAGAAGCACCTAAACTGCTCAAGGCTGGGCTAATGCTGAGGTTTCATCTTTGGGTAGACTCAATAATATCCATCTGCACATTGCCACTTCATTAGACTGGCGTGTTTGTGTTTGTATGTGTGGGTGTGTGTTTTTCCTTTTCTGTGTTAGAGGGCGGGGCCTCATGTTTTAAATCTCCCGGGTTTGCGTGTGCAACTACTTGGTTTCGTTGTCACCTCATAGTGAAACACCTAATGACTCGTTATCAAGAAGACTCGTTTGAAGCACTATGAGTCAACTCTTTTGTAGATGAATCAACAGTTTTAAACACTGTACACTTACAGATTTAAGCCTTATAGCTGGATATTTCACTTCACTTAGAGCTGTGTTACACACTACATGGAAGGGCATTTTCAAAAACCCATAATATGGGCTCTTTAAAGCACATATCAAATCGATTGTATTGGTGTATAGAGCCAAGAATGTTAGAATTGTGTCGACAACTTCTCAGTCTGCTACAATTTAATTTATATCTAGAAAACATGCTGAAGTAAATTGTCCAAATAATTGTGAAATGAAAATGCCAAAATACAATTTAAAAAAACGTTTTTGACATGACACATCTTCTTCTTTGGCCTTAGTCCTGGTTGCGAGGTCGGCTCTTTGGAACAAGTCCTCTCCATTTAGACTTGTCCATATGATAACTTTTTTACACATTCCGGGCAGCCTGTCATCTAGGCCTGTCACCCTCATACACTCATACACTACGGACAATTTAGCCTACACAATTCACCTGCAGCATGTCTTTGGACTGTGGGGGAAACCGGAGCATCCAGAGGAAACTCACGCGAACGCAGGGAGAACATACAGAAACGCCAACTGAGCCGAGGTTTAAACCAGCGACTCAGCGACCTTTTGACATGACACATATTTAATTGAAAATATTATTTTGATCTGTACTTCTTAAAATGTAAAATATGAACTTTAAATGTTTTATATATTTTCAATTATTAACAACTTGCTCACGACTAGGTAAATGTGTAACATTTCGCATTTTGGGGCTGTGATATTAAATTATAGTATCTGTTTATGTCACTGAATAATTCATGGCCAAAATATATTAGTATCTACAGCAACATTATGACATTATGACATAAAAAATGACTGTAAAAATGAACCTGTGTCAGTTTTTTTCTCAGAAAACAAAAACTAATGTAGTTAATAGTAAACACGGACTTCAGTCCCCTTACAGAGTTTCTGCATGGTATGTGTTATTTATTTATTTATTTTTTGTTTGTTTTGTTAAGTTATTTTGTATTATTATTTTAGTTTTGTTTGGTTTTGTACATGATTCACTGTTTATCTGACATGTCTCAGTCAGTTTGTGCAAGATTATGTTTGGACTGAGTTTGGCCCAAATTGTTGTTTTTGAAAGGCAAAAAAAAAAACGGACTTCAGTTCCCAGGATGCATTTGACTTATCGCCCTGTGGCCAATCGGGAAGCTCGTTACAGCCGCAGCGGAGAGCTGTATGTAAGGAGGAATGGCGCCGGTTGCTGCTGGAGCTCTGAAGTGAATCCTCCGCGGATTCTGACCACTGAGAGCAGATCTGTCGGTAGAGGTTGGTCCTTCTCTCACCATCTCTTACTTCTCTCTGTTCATTAACTGTCACGCATTTAATGTTTACCTATTAGCTAGCTGTCACAAGTCGGTGTCATTGGAAAGCATTGTTATTCTAATGGTGGACTACTGTATAATAGCTACATTTTTATAACATTTGTAACGTGTTGTAAATGTAAGAGTTTGAAAAAATGTTTTGGTGAATGTTTAATGTGATTTTGTTTTTCTTTTGTTTGTTATACATTATATTATATATTAAAAAAAACGTAACAGTTTTTCAATTAATACCAAGACCATGTGTTATGAGTTGGGGTTAATCATTCAGTCCAAATTAGTTTTAATTAGTTTAACAGTAGCATTGACTAATGGTAGTTGATGATTAGGCAGTAACAAATTGAGAGATTACACTAAATAAATACAACAAACCGTCATGTGGACCTGGACATGTAAAATGGTATTTTTTTTAACCATATTTGGTAACACTGTTGGATATCTCAAAAAAAGACATTGCGCTTTTCTTTCTTTTTGCGTTACATATTGAGATATGAATACATTTTCACCAGATATATCTCTGTAGGAAAGATTTTTTCATGTTTGACTGAAATAATTTTGTAAGGGAATGTATCTGCATAAAATATAATAAATTACAGGAAAACAATTAAAACTCTAATTCACATCTTGCTATGAGTACTGCAGATGTGCACATTGTGTCAGTGCTGAATTGATACGTTGTGCATTCCTAAAAAATCCGATATTTTTCCTTTATCAGGAGTATTACTGTTGACCACACCATATTATTATTATTAATAATAATAATAATAATAATAATAATAATAATAATAATAATAATACTGTGAAACTATTTTGATTAAACCTTTTCAGATATAGTAATATATTTTATAAACTGTTATAGTCAATGTCTTTACTTACTGTACAGAGTCATACACAAGCTGCACACGAAATCAAGAGGTGCTTTAATTAATTAACACAAAATTGGATGGATGTGTTGTATAAAATCAAGTCTCTCTTTTGTTATTTTTAATTTTTAGAAAACCTTTTACAATATTAAGTTACTATATTGATTTAAGAAAACAGTTAAAACAATTCAGTGTCTGAATTAATTGTTGAATGGACAATAGTTTTGCACACTTTTATATACAGTAAGTGAAAAACTGTATGTGAGACAAATGGTCTGTCAGAATTCACAATATTAAAAAAAACAGTAGGTGGCAAGTACTCAGATAATCCACTACTTAAACGTGCAGTAAGTGATCTGCCAAAATGCTATCCAGTTAGCATAATATTTTAACACAATATATTTAAACACAATCCCTCCCCTCAAAGTCTCGCCTCCTGAAACACGAATGCACACCGTAAACATGACAGTAGACAACCCACTAGATCATATAATTCGCCAGTAAGACAACTTTACAGAACTTTATAATACTACAAATCTGAATGAAAACTTTATTATATCTAGAAGGTTTTCAGTTGTGTGGCCAGCAAAACTTAATGTGTAATACATAATGTGCAATATTTCATGCATGCAAGGATCGCTGGTCTCACTCTCTTATACGCTTTGTCCTAAAGCAACTACTGCATGCTTAGTGGTTGGCCGGCGACGTGCAGGACACTTATTATTAAGCCATACCTGAGCATGTGAGCACGTCACAAGTTGTCATTGTTCAAAAATGAACCAATGTGATGTGAAAAACAATTTCACCTCAGCAAATCAGGGTAGGCGGAATAGCGATGTTTACTGATGTTTTGTTGTTAAAATAAATAAAAAACTACATTGTCGATGCTGTAAAAGGTTCCTTATGAAACTGAAAATAGTCACATCAATCTGTCGCCAGAAGATTTCAGTCGCTGAACATCACTTCTGTGCATATAACCCATTCGTAAAACAACTCAATTAACATCAGCTTTGCGTAACTAAAATAGTTTTAAATCATAACATTACCCGTCTAAGAGAAATACTTCAGCCATGGTGTCATCCTTCCTCCAGCAAGCAAAAGTCTAAAACGCCAATATTAATTCAGGATTAAAAAAAATGTTTTGATTGAGCATTTGTTTTCTCTGCTCTTACACCCCCGTGTGCAGCACAGATGTATAAATCTACATTTTTGATAGACAGTTTGGGCTATTTTTCAGAATTGTGGGAATTATCGGCCCAACAAATTCAACCAGCATAACAAAAATTTTTTGAAGACACCTACTGCACTTTTAACATTCTGTTTCCTGAGAACCACCTCACAATAGGAAAAAAATAAATAAAATAAATAAAAAATACGGCTGCAGCTTCTCGTTCATGTGCACCCTAATGTCCTATGACCAAAATTTATTTTACTCTTATTCATACTATATAAAATATACTTTATTATCATGTTGTGACATAACTTTAAAGGGTTAGTTAACCGAAAAGTTAAAATTTTCTTTTCAGTTTCTTACTGTCATGTAGTTTCAGTCACCTGAGGCATTTGTTTATCATCAGGACACAAATTAGTATATTTTAGATGAAATCTGAGAGCTCTCTTATTTTCCATGTTATGGTTTAGCTTAGAGTCCTGGAACACAAGAAAAGGAACCAAAAACTTTGCATGTTCTCCCTGCGATCGCGTGGGTTTCCTCCGGGTGCTCCAGTTCCCACCACAGTCCAAAGACATGCAGTACAGGTGAAATGGGTAGGCTAAATTGTCCGTAGTATCATAGTGTATGAATGTGTGTATGTGTGTGTTTGTGTGGATGTTTCCCAGAAATGGATTGCAGCTGGAAGGGCATCTGCTGTGTAAAAACGCTGGATAAGTTAACGATTCATTCCGCTGTGGCGACCCCGGATTAATAAAGGGACTAAGCCGACAAGAAAATGAATGAATGAATAAATGAATTCCTTCCATTAATATAGCGCTTTTCTGGACACTCAGTGTGCTTTACACATTTTTGGAGGGAATCTCCTCATCCACCACCAGTGTGCAGCATCCACCTGGATGATGCGACAGCAACCATATTGCGCCAGACCGCACACCACACACCAGCTGATTGGTGGAGAGGAGACAGAGTGATGATATGATATGGTGATAGTTAGGAGGTCATGCTGGACAGAGGCCAATGGGCACAATATGGCCAGGATGCCAGGCTTAAACCCCTACTCATTTTTAAAGGACATTCTGGGATTTTTAACGACCACAGAGAGCCAGGACCTCGGTTTAATGTCTCATTCTAAAGATAATGCTCACTGAGCAGAATAGAGTGCCCATCACTGTACTGGGGCATTAGGGCCCACAGAGACCACAGGTTGAACGTCCCTGCTGGTCTCACTAACACCACTTCAGGCTGCAACTTGGCTTTTCCATATGGTTTCCCGTCCATTTACTGACCGGGCACAGCGCTGCTTAGCTTCAGTGGGCAACCATGTGAGAGTTGCAGAGAGTTAGCTGCCAATTTCTGGATTTTAAACATCTTGGGACCATTGCTGTCTATGGAGGATGAGAAAGAGAGCTCTCAGATTTCATCTAAAATATATTAATTTGTTTTCTGCAGATGAACTAAGGTCTTGGGGAATTAGAACGACATGTTGTGGGAATCAATAACTGTTTTGAAAACCAATCCTTTAAATTCAAATAGAGAACCTATTGAGAGTGTTTCAACTTTGGACAATACCGACCATTACATGCTATTTTGCAATCTCCACTGGCATGCAAGTATTTATCTGTAATAATTAACTTTGGTTTGCAATAGTATCTGGAGGCAGACTTGGATTTGCAAGCTGGGACTGCAGATCTCAGACTTGCAATGTCAGGCATAATGCACTTAATGGAGTTAGTGATGTCACTCTGAGGGTTAGGGGTGGAGTTAGGTGTGCGCATTAAAAGCATTCAATGCTGCTCATTTTGCAACTCCACGAAATCTGCATCTCTCTGGGTTTGCGTTCTAGTAGTGAGGCCTAGATTCTTGATAAAAAGTTCAGATAAAAAGATTCTTCCCTGCATTTTAACAGTCATGCTACAGTAAATAAATTGTATTTTGTAGAGGCCTTCCTCATATTTGAATTCTGTGTCACTGTTTTTCAGTGTACAGTATTAACAATGGATGGTCCTCTGGTAAACTCTGGACTACCTCTGGAGACACAAACCGTGGTTTCTCCTGTACCCCAAACATCCACCAACTTAACCGCGAAACCTCGAGACAAGAGGAGGACTCCTGCATTCCTGTCCAACTTGGGCAAGGCTACCTTAAGAGGCATCCGCAAGTGCCCTCAGTGTGGTTACTACAATGGCACACGTGGTCTAAGCTGTAAAAACAAGGCTTGTGGTACAGTCTTCAGGGATGTGGACCACAGGACAGGACATTCAAAGAAAGGGGCTTCTGAAGTGGTTCAAGTTGTGACAGACAGTGGAGGCAGAGGGGGAGGTCTGCAGGTCTTCTCTGTGCGTCAACGGGGACGTGGCTCTGAACAACGAGGTTTTGTTGCATTAGCCCTAACAGATACAGCCATTACTACTGCAGACGGAACCGTGCTGACCCGTGTCAACGTCGGCCGGTGTTACATGCCCTCTTGCCAGCAGAATGAAAGTGACTCAACAGTTGACTTGGGGGTCAATCAGCAAGAGTCACAACCATCCAAAAGTCCCTGTACCCATGTGAAACAAGCAATGGAGTGTCAGATCCAAGCAACACCTCTGCCACTTAAAAGCTCTGTTCTGGAGGCTCTGGTGGCTTCCTCCCAGGCCAAGGCAGAGTTGTGGAGGCTGGCTACAGAGACACCTGGACCTTTAGTTCAGAGGGTCTCCAAAGGGACACTGATAGTAAAGTGTCAGCCAGGAGAAGCCCACCCTTTGGGATTGCTGCATCTTACAGTGGGTGTATTTGGTTTTAAAGAAAAGACTGAGGGTGCTGCACCCTTCCGATGTGCTTGTTATGCAGCCAATGTAAAGGGGGATTTAGTGACAAGAAGTGGGAATCAGTCTAATGTTCAAGGAGAAAATTCCCATGGACACAGTTTACCTGAATGTTGCCTGCACTTCTATGCCTGTGTTTGTGCCTTCAGGAGTGATGAGAAGCTGACCTCTGAGTTTTCAGCTTTTCTCAACTACAACATGAACGGTAAGTCCATGGTTTATCTTAGGGCTGTGTCCAATCTTGCACCTGCAGGACCTGAGTTTAGCTTTACTTTTCTTGTACACTGGATGTTACTAGAAATTGGATGTTTTTAAGGCCTTTTGGACCAATTTTTTTTTTCACATTTCCTAGATCCATTAGTGGAAGATCCCACTTTTTGGCATGTTCACATTATAGCAAATGGGCACTAATTTTAGTTTTTGGGACTCCAACTGGGGGAGTTAAATGCAAAACTACAGTGACATAAGAGTAAACTGATTTGGCAAATATTAAGACGCATTACTGAATATTCTGAAAATGTTCCCTGTAAACTGGGATGTAGCACTACATATTATAAGGTGATTTAAACCTCTTTGGGGTTTTAGTTTTATGGCCTATATTATAAAAATGAATGTGGTTTTTCATTTTGTAGTTTCAAATGTCTTGCTTATGTCTACATTCCATCTCTATTGTCTCTATTTATCAGGAGACTCCACAGCAAAATGAACGGCCAATTACTCTGGCGCATGATTCATGCAGCGATTTTAGAAAAAACTCTAAAACTTCTACACAGAGACTGCTGCTAGTTATTGGCCTGATGTTTAGAACTAGAACTAGCTCATTTAATAGTGGGTTCAGTATTCCTACCTTTAGGGAACAGTTAGTTTAGGGTTCAGTTGAACTTTGGAACAGTACTGTACTTTATATATGGTGTGCATTTTTGTGATAGAGATGCATTTCAGAAATGTTGTGTATTCCAGGCATTCAGCAGAGTGCAGACTCCATAGTTCTAGCTATATCTGAGTCTCAACAGCACTCTGAGTCTTTCATCTCTCATCGACCCAAGAGACACAAATTTGTGGAGTCCTCTACGGGTAAGTTAAAGCTCATGAACACAGACCAGCCTTCAACATGTCTGAAAGGCCTTTAACACATCTACTGCCTACTGTCTATGCGTACAGATTGTTGCAGTGCTATTGTACCATGGCTACAGCAGGCACAATGATATAATGCAGCAGTGGTCATTTGAAGTTACCTAGCTGGGAACTAGTACTGCGTAATATCATTGTACCTGCTGCAACTAAGACTGTAATGTAGACTTACAGCTGACTTACAGCTTAAGACTGTAATGTATCTAGACATATTGACCTAGAAAATAGCAACTTTTTATTTTCCGCCAGTCCTTTACGCAATGTAACTAAAGTCAAGCTTTAAATAGGAATATTGTCAAAAATTTTTGACTATATTGAGCTCGATGCTAATAGTCTAATCTCATTTAATTAGACTATGCTAAGCTAAGCAAAAAGTGCTTCCATTAAGGCTGATTTAAGGCTGATTTATACTTCTACGTCAAGTGTATGTGTATGGTCTGGCACAGCCTTCGCTCGGTCGCATTGTGCTCGCTGTGGATGACACCAACGATGATACCCAACTCTCAAAAATGTAACTACACGTCGCAATGATGTGTATCGCAAGCTCTGTGATTTGTCAGCTTGGTATCGCTGACAAGTGTGAGCGGTTCTGAGAGCCGCGAGACTAATGGGGCGAGTGCTTACAAGTGTCGAGTTCTGAGAGGTAGCTCCAGATATTTTGTGTTCACCTAATGATTAAAGTCGTTGCACGTAAATACCTGCGAAGAAACTCGACACAGAGGAACATAAAAACCTCAATGCCATCTAGCGTTTCGGAAGTGTTATTGCAGAGCAACACAAACAGCGCATAGAAGTATAAGTGCACGGCTACATGCAAGGCAGGTGCCGTGGTTCATGGCGGTCACTTAACGCAGAAGTATAAATCACGCCCCATTCACATGGGGTATCAACACTTCCCATTAATTTTCAATGCTTGATGTCAAGTGTTGCCAAACTGAATTCCGTTGGTGCTGCTTCAGCGGCGTTGCTTGCTGCAAAAGTTGTGAATTTCTCAACCTTTTAATTGGCAATGGAAGTGTCAGCCAATCAGATAACTCTATGCAAATTCCCTAGCTCAGACAGTCGCCGATTGTAGACTAATTTCATTGGCTGACGTGGCTATGATGATCGTGTCAACCCCATTTTCAGACACGCCCTCGGTCAGGTGTTAATGCTGAAGCCCCATGTGAATGCACGGCCAGCCCTTATACTTTTGCGTTAAGCGCACACGTATGGACTTGTCAGCCCTTGCTGTGGCTAACGCTGATGCTGATGGGCACCTCTCTAAAAATCGAACTACTTGTCGTAACGACGTGCAGCAACATGATTGGTTGGTTTGGCAACAAGATGAGCATGGTCAGTGTTAAGGGTCCGATGGATTTACAAGTGTCGAATCCTGTGAAGAAGCTCCAGATGGAAACTTTTGTTTTGTGTTCGCCTTATGATTAAAGTTGTTGCACGTCCGCCATTTCATGCTTCTGAATGATCAAGTTTTAGCTACTTAGCTACTACTAGTGTGCAAAAAAAAAAAAAAAACACCACAAAGAAACTCGACACAGAGGAACATAAAAACCTAGTGCCAGCTAGAGTTTCAGAAGTGTTATTGCAGAGCAACACAAACAGCGAGCAGAAATAAAAAGGCACAGCTACACACAAGGCTTGCATTGTGGGTCACGCCGATGACTAGACATAGGAGTATAGACCAGCCTTTAGACCCAGAGATCAGCTGAATGCATTAATAAATTACTACACTAAATGTTTTAACTATGGGGAACTTGCATGTTTTATAAAATGAGTTTTTTTTTCAAAATCCTACACTCTTTTTAACCCAAGGTTAGAAAGGTTGTTTCTGACAGCAAAATAATTATCCTGACCTGATAAGACACTAAATGTTGGCAACAGTAATGCAAAATGCAGCTTCTGTCTTCATTTTTGGTGTAATTGAAATGTAAAATCTGTTAAACTGAGCTGGAAATGTGACATTTTGTAAATGATGTATGTACCAATTTTATGGAAATCAGAGTTCTCTGTTGGCGCAGATTCTGTGTGGGCCTGCTTCTGGGGCTCAAAATAAATTTTTCCTGGAGTCTCTTCTTTTCCACCCACTGAAATCTGTCATTCATGTCTGAATGCTGCTTTAATGTTCTGCAGTTTCTCACCGCCGTCTCTGTAATCTGTTTTTCCTCTTTTATTTTTTTGGCTTTCTGGACCTGTTGTCGTTTCACTCAGCTTCCTCTGTGTCCTCTGCGTCTCTTCTGGCTGTCAAAGACACTTCTGCTCCAACCGTAAACCAGCGCAAACCTACTCACAGAAAACACTCCAGTTCTTCTGGGCTTAAGAACCCAGGTGCTCCAGATATTTCCATTTACTTTGCTTTTCTTCTTTGCTGTTTTCCTTTTTTTTTCAGCACTATTTCTTTCTTTGATATGGTTGCAAATACAAAACAGTTGATGGTTGCCCTTGAGAGATTTTATAATGACTCATTCAAGTCTGAAAATATAAATGATGCTCACATGGCTTTCATTATTTTAGCTGATTTTGATGTGTGTTATGTGCTGGGGTGAATAACACAGGAAGCAGTCAGCCGGTGGATGAGACGCATGTGTCACTGAGTTTCCAGAAGTGGTTGTCCAGTGTTACTGAGAGAATACATCAGACCATGCACTTCCAGTTTGATGGTAAGAGACTATTATGAAGAATTTCACAAAGTCTGTCAAGATCAAAAGAAAAAAAGAATTTTAAAGCAGCTTTACAAAAGGTGCACGTTATTGTATTACAATCAAAATCAGTGAAGTTACGTTTTAAGTACCATAACTATACTAGAAAGTATTTTAAAGTAATTAGCAACTAATAATGAAGTAATGTAGTAGCTTTTAACAGTTAAAGTTAGTATATACCTGCAGTGTATCTGTAAAGTATTCATAGCGCTTCACTTTTTCCAATTTTTTTTATTCCAAGTGGATTAAATTAATTTATTTCCTCAAAATTCTACACACAAAACCCCATAATGACAGTGTGAAAAAAAGTTTTTTAAATTTATTTTAATAAAAATTTATTTTAAATTTATTAAAAAGTAAAAAACCCTGAAAAATCACATGTATAATGGTGATCTCTTTTTTTAAGATGTTGCCATGGTGACTCGTAATATCTGCGCTCCATTGATAATGCCATTGATAAAGTCGCAGTGTGTGCGCTTAACTACTCAAAGTTCATCGACCTAACTCAGATCAGCTATTCTGAAACTGAAAGCTCTGAGTTTTTAATATTTCGGTGAATCAGCTCAGAGTTCAAGTTTAAACTCAGAGTTGGTTGAACATCCTTTCTGAAACAGGCCCCTGATGTCATATACCAATATACTTCTCCGAACTATGTGGATGCAACTTGGTCAGATTTTAATTAAAGATTACCAAAACAAATTGTTTTATATTCAGTGGATTACCTTGCATAGGTTAATTGTTCCCATTTAAAATTTTGCTTTCATTAATAACTCCAGTTAAATAAGAGGTGTTTGTCTTCAGATGTCATGCATTGCTGCAAACTTGTATTTCAGTCATACCTGTTAACATTGGGATTTGAAAATAAGAAATGTTTATATTCAAATCTCAACAGGATGACTCTCTTCATGATTGACTGTCATAAAAAATAAAAATGACTTAAAAACACTACAAATGAACACTAAGTGGTATTAAATAAGTCTGGAACAGCAGGAACTTATCCGATTGGAAGAAATATGCCTAGCCTCGCCCCCCTATTAGTGCAAAAACAAAACTCTGCCCCCTACTTCATATTCTCTTTCAGTTGGAAATACAGTACGTCTAAAATAAAACTGAAATAAAAGTAGTGCAGGATTGTATGCATAACGTATGACGACAGACACTGCTTATTTCACAGAATTTAAGTCATGAAATCAAAATTGCTCTATTTTACTAGTGCACATTGTAAGTCTTAATGTAAACAATTAATGTCAGTTAATCCACTGATAAAAAACTATTTTAGGATGAATTACAAATTTATCTTAGACGGGCTTTATGTAATTTAAATAGATAGTTATCCCAAAAATTTTAATTCTGTCAGTAATTGCTCATTTTCATGTCGCTTTCCAAACCCCTGAGACTTTCATTCATCTGTGGCCCTCCATAAAGCAAATGTCCTGACTCATTCAAGTGCAGAAAGATATGAGCTCTGTGCACTGAGCCTCATCCGAGACATGCACAACATGCATAAAGAGCACGGCGCTCTTGTAAATGTGCACCCTATACTGACACTGAGAAGAAACTGTTGAATAAAGTCTAAAATATATTCATTTGTGTTCTGAAGTTGAACAAAGGTCTCGTTGGTTTGGAAAAACATTAGGACGAGAAGTAATTAATAACATAATTTTAATTTTTTTTGGTGAACTGACCCTTAAGCATTTTGTTTCCCAATGAATTTCTACCTCATCAAACCTTTATACTTTCATATATTCATCTTAAACATTGAGTTTATATTGAATGGTTTTATGTGAGCAGGAAAGCCGGAGCCGCTGGTGTTTCACATTCCTCAAGCTTTCTTTAATGCACTACAGCAGCGTTTATCACTGGGCTCAAAGAAGAGAAGACTGCCTAATTACACCACTAGTGAGTAAAATATGTGTTACTTTATAATAATTGTCCTATTACATTTCCTGATTCTACACATTATATACAGAGCTCAGCATATACGAGTACACCCGTCACAAATCTCTCTTTAAAATGAATACTTTCTATAGGATGCTTTACAATATTAGACTTACCAGCCACTTTATTAGGTATACTTTACTAATACCGGGTTGGACCCCATTTTGCCTTCAGAACTGCCTTAATCCTTCGTGGCATAGATTCAACAAGGTACTGGAAATACTCCTCAGAGATTTTGCTCCATATTGACATGATAGCATCAAGCAGTTGCTGCCGATTTGTCACATCTATGATGCAAATCTCCCATTCCACCACATCCCAAAGGTGCTCTATTGGATTGAGATCTAGTGACTGTGGAGGCCATTTGAGTACAGTGAACTCATTGTCATGTTCAAGAAACCAGTCTAAGATGATTCGTGCTGATTTACTCAAAGTGTGTCAAGAAAATAACCCCACATCATTACACCACCACCACCAGCCTGAACCGTTAATACAAGGCAGGATGAATCCATGCTTTCATGTTGTTGATGTCAAATTTTGACCTTCCTATCCGAATGTCGTAGCAGAAATCGAGACTCATCAGACCAGGCTATGTTTTTCCAATCTTCTATTGTCCAATTTTGGTGAGCTGCTGTTGCCCATCCGCCGTTGTGCGGTCAGAGATGCTCTTCTGCATACCTTGGTTGTATCGAGTGGTTATTTGAGTTACTGTTGGCTTTCTATCAGCTTGAAACAGTCTGGCCATTCTCCTCTCACCTCTGGCATCAACAAGGCATTTGCGCCCACAGAACTGCCGCTCAATGGATATTTTCTCTTTTTCGGACCATTCTCTGTAAACCCTAGAAATGGTTGTATGTGAAAATCCCAGTAGATCAGCAGTTTCTGAAATACTCAGACCAGCCCATCTGGCACCAACAACCATGCCACAATCAAAGTCACTTAAATAATTTTTATTCTTTCTATCCCATTCTGTTGCTCGGTTTGAACTGCAGCAGATCGTCTTGACCATGTCTCCATGCCTAAATGCATTAAGTTGCTGCGATGGGATTGGCTGATTAGAAATTTGCGCATATACATTAGATTAGTCAGTACTAAAGGCAAAACTAAAGCTAATCTAACAATATACCTTTTGAAAACAGTCCAAAGATTAGCAGCCCAAATTTTAAAAAGGAGAAAAATCAAGATACATAAGATATATTTTAATAAATTTTAATAAATATATCTGATTATTAACCTGTTTTGTTCAAATGCACCAAAATATATTACCTACAGATGAAGTCAGAATTATTAGCCCTCCTGAATAATTAGCCCACTGTTTATCCCCCCTCCCCAGTTTCTGTTAACACATTTCTAAACATAATAGTTTTATTAACTAATTTCTAATAACTGATTTCTTTAATCTCTGACACGATGACAATACATAATATTTTACTAGATATTTTTCAAGATACTAGTATTTAGCTGAAAGTGCCATTTTAAAGGCTTAATTAGGTTAATTAGGCAAGTCATTGTATAATGATAGTTTTTTCTGTAGACAATTAAACAAATACTGCTTAAGGACTAGTAATACTATGCCAAAAATTGAATACTGTTTTTATTCTAGTCGAAATAAAACAAATCAAAATAAAGAAAATATTATAGAAAGACAATAAATTTTGACTTCAATTGTATAATCACTGAGAAATGGATAAAATATTCTTTTTTTTAAATGAGGTGTTCTTATTTATGCTGAGCACTGTACCTATAATAAATTCTTCATTTAATACTTTGTCATTTTTGTTTTTAGCATTTGTGCGTGATGATGCTTTGCCTCTTGGCTCTTTCTCTAAATACACCTGGCACATTACCAACTTGATGCATGTGAAAAGAATATTTGATACACCAGAGGTGTGTACTAGTTTTCTGCCTTGTTTTCTGGCCATAACATGTGTGGGCAGCATATGAATGATGGTACTCTGTTTGAACAGTTGCCTCTGGAACTCACTCGAAGCTTTGTAAAGAACAGTGACGGCTCCTATTCACTGTACCGCTGTCGAGAGACCCCTCTTGATCCTGGATCTGACACGTCCCACCATTCACGCATCAATAAGCCTTTGGCCATCAGACCGTTGGAGCTACGCACATTCCTTAGAGTTGGTGGGTGGATATGTTCACTTAATCTGATTTTATTTTTCACTGCAATGTACTGAACAGCAAAAAGGTCGCTGGTTTGAGCCCTGGCTGGATCAGTTAGCATTTTTGTGTGGAGTTTGCATGTTCTCCCTGTGTTGGTGGTGGGTTTCCTCTAAGTGGTTTGGTTTCCCCCACAGTCCAAAGACATGCACTATAGGTGAATTGAATAAGCTAAATTGGTCATAGTGCATGTGTAGGTTTGAATACAAGAGTGTATGGGTGTTTCCCAGTGCTGGGTTGTGGCTGGAAGGGCATCCGCTGTGTAAAACACATGCTGGACACGTTGGCGGTTTATTCTGCTGTGGCGACCCCAGATTAATAAAGCAACTAAGCCGAAAAGAAAATTACTGAATGAATGAACTGTACAGTTCGACAAGGGTTGGTTTGCTCCAGTTTAGTTTTGCTTGGCTCAGTTTGCATTTAATGGTTTAGTACAGTTTAAAGGGATAGTTCACCACAAATTTTTAATTCTGTTATTATTTACACACCTAAATGTCGTTCCAAACCCCTGAGAGCTTTGATATACAAATTGAGATATTTTAAATTAAATCTGAGAGCTCTCTCATCCTCTGCAGCCTGCAATTTTCCTGGCTTGTTTTATGTCCATAACTGTTACAGCCCAAAACCCAAAACTGGCTGGAATAATAACATCAAGGTTTGAGCCGAACATATGAAAGGACACAGATGCTATAAAATTGAAGATATTAAATATGAAATTGAAGATTTTCAAAAGAGATAACAAAATATTAACAAATCATGTAGACAGGTAGGGCAGCAAAACAAAACAGTTCCCTGACTGACAGTTCCCTGTCCATTAACTGTTCTTAATGGACAGATCTTACCTAAAGCTCCCGTGAAAGGATTAAAAAACAGGTAAGTCTTACAGGCAACTGCTTTACTTTGCTGAGCTAAATAAATAACAAAACATGACTAATACTATCCACTACCTGCTACAAAAACAAAGTAATAAAATAAACAAACTACTAAACACATATGAAAGCTAAAGATCAAAAAGTTAACAAAACACTGAGTACGTTTACATGGACACCAATCATTAGATTTTAATGCGATTAAGAAAACACTCTGATTAAGCGTTAACAATGTAAACAGCAATTTTTGCTTAATTGTATTAGATTAAGGCATAATCAAACTAATGAGAATCAAATTAAGACATGTGGAGTATGCCGATTTTAGTCGCATTATTGAAGTGCATTACAGACATGTAAACACCTTAATCGAACTAATACCGACATGTAGGATTTTCGCCGTGTTTTGCAACAGGATAGGCCACACACGCACACCCACACACACTCTTTGCACCTACCGAGTAAGTGCAGACCACAGACATGGTGCATCGTGAAATGTGAAGTTTTTTTTTTTTCCATTCAGCATGAACTTCTATTAAACTACACTCTTCCAGCAGTTCATAGTTGCATCCAATATCTTGTTTGTCAAGGGGGGCATGCATGAAATGATCCTAAATGAAAGTGAAAGTGCCAAACTGCAGTTAAAGTCGACAAATTTAAAAAGAAACACCCGAAATTACAAAAAACTCCGGAGGAAATGCGGATAGTGCGGTGATGCGATGACATTAATCAAATTATGCGTTATAACATGTAAAACGGGATCAAGAAAGTAACATTCAAAGAGCATCTCATGTAAACACCTTAATCGAACTAATACCGACATGTAGGATTTTCGCTGCGTCTTGCAACAGGATAGGCCACACACGCACACCCACATGTGCACACACTCTTTGCACCTACCGAGTAAGTGCAGACCACAGACATGGTGCATCGTGAAATGTGAAGTTTTTTTTTCCATTCAGCATGAACTTCTATTAAAACTACACTCTTCCAGCAGTTCATAGTTGCATCCAATATCTTGTTTGTCAAGGGGTGCATGCATGAAATGTTCCTAAATGAAAGTGAAAGTGCCAAACTGCAGTTAAAGTTGACAAATTTAAAATGAAACACCCGAAATTACATTAAACTCCGGAGGAAATGCGGATAGCCCAGTGATGCGATGACAATAATCAAATTATGCGCTATAACATGTGAAACAGGATCAAGAAAGTAACATTCAAAGAGTATCTCATGTAAATGCCTTAATTTATTATTGTCTTAATTAGATTAAGGCAAATAATTCGATTACTGATGTCCATGTAAACTTAGTCACTGGAAAGAGCACAATGCGGATTGATCCTGGCATGCGCGGAGCACTGCCAGCCAGACAGCCTAAGCACAAGCCAATGAGTGCGAGCGAAAGAGCCGAGAGAGACTGAGCGCCAGCCCGCCACTGCCATCAGCTTTATATACGGGGAATCCCCAGTGACGTCACCGTCGTCATCCAATCCGGACAAGCCATTTGAAAACTCAAACAAGTGCAGAAAGTGCACAACCATAGCAAATAAATAAACAAATAAAATAAATAAAATCAGACCCGCGTAAAAAGAACAATATTAAAAAACATAGTCAAAGCAGACCGTATGTTGTCAGTGGTTCAAATGAAATACTTTTAGGCTATGAGAATTCCATTTGTACACACGTAAAAAAAAAAAAACAATAAAAAACTTTATTCAACAGTTTCTTCTCCTGCGTGTTAGTATAGAGGGTGTGTTGATGAGACCTGTGTGTTGTTGTATATCCTTAATGCAACTTCCTCTTTTGTAAATAAAGGACAGGTGCATCGCACCTATACAGTATTTTTTATTTAAAGGGCACCTATGATAAAAATCAACTTGCTGTTTGGACAGAACTGTGTGTAGGTAATAGTGTGTCCACAGTCATATTGGAGTGATATAAACACAATAAGTCTCTTATTTTAAATTACCTCATGTTAAAGAGCCCCTAATATACATTAAAAAGGGTCATATTTTGGTTATTTGGGTCTCAAACAACATACTGATGTACATGCAAGGTCAAAAAACACTTTCATGGTCTTATAATATGAATTTATTTTACCTAATTATCCCAGCGACTCCCATAGGATTCGTTCAGTGATTCATTTGTTCCCAAACCCCTTTGCGCGAAGCTAATCTGTGCTGATTGGACCAATGACAGCCTGTTGCGATTGGTAGACTGTTGCGATTGGTTCAGCTGTCAGACAGTAAAATGTCTAGCGCGGTTTGTCAAGCCCCCGGGTCGCCAACATTGGTATAGGATCCGATCGCAGCGGACGCTCGAAACACGCTTCATAGTAAATTTATTTATTATTTTGTTATTCAGACACCTTACTCACGAAAGCAGTGTAGTTAAACACCAGCATATTGCTCCATTTTTAACTATGACACACATTTAGTATTGATCCATACAGCAGCAAAAGCTAAACTATTTTGAACCTTGACCGCTGCACGTGTGTAGGATCAGCTGACAGTGGCCATAGCAATGACAAACGGCAGTGGAACGCGAGCTCACAAACACATTTAAATCCGTAAACTAAGCGGCGTTTTCAACGTGGCATTAGACGTGTTATGAGAATTTAAAGTCTTAACCTGATACAGTGCAAGCGGTTACAAGTAGCTAAACACAATTAAATACATCATTTGCAAGCTAGAGAATGCAAGGAGACAGCCTTTTACTTACACTAATAAAATTAGGCCAGGTGTGATTCCATTAATTCTTTTAATGGGATTTTAATGGAATTCTTTAGCCATGTCACATTGAAACGGCTAAAGACTCGTTATCAAGATGATTCATTCGAACCACTTTGAGTCGGCTTTTTTTTTTTTTTAAGCTTAGTTCACACTACAGGATTTTAAACATCGGCAGATAGCTGTTCTGTTCACACTTCATGACTTGATTTTGTGTCTTTTAATCGCTGTGGTGTTCACACTACGCGACACTACATAAATGATCCAAAAGAGGGGGGTCACACACAACAAGATCTGACAGCAACTAGTTCCCCAACAGCTCAGTCCAGCTACCAGACCACAGCCAATGAAATGTTAAGGGAGGAGTTGTCAGAAAAAGCTGAACACTATTGGCTGCGTCTCTGCTGATTACATCACTGACAGTGTTTCAAGCTTTCAAGGACGCATTTAAAAATATTGTCACTTAGCTCATGCATAAGCGGATTGATCGCTCATCTGCAAGGCTCGAGTGGACTAATAATTTTAAATTATAAATTTAATTTTTGTTATTTAATAACTATTTGAAATAAAACTAACATATCAATAACACCCTAACATTTCCAAAATATCTGTGTATTTCTTTCTAACATTGTTATTTTTAAATTACAAAACAGTAAAGAACTGAGCATTTCTACATTTAATTAGCATATTGGTCAAAATGACTGCATGCATGTCTGCTACTTATGTCTGTGACTTTAAATATTTGTGCATTTTTTTTGCCTAGCAACTTCCTGCTAACATAAACAAAACTGTCTGATAGCAAAAACATAAATTTACTTTAGATATATCTATCAAAACAGCTTGAACAGAATGAAGCAAGTGCATCGATGGCCATTCTGCCCAATCACAGACGTTTCTGTTGAGCTCCTTAGCACACAGGGATTCAGCTCATGCTGATATGCTCTCTCATTGGCTGCAGCTCGTCACTACATCTGACCGCACGTGGGGTCGAGTCGGCCGACTGCTCTGAAATATTCAGCATGCTAGATATTGGATATCTGTCTGTGAGGTGTCGGCGACGCTTTAGCAAGCCTCTTTGATGGGTTGTTCTGTAGTGCACACATAAAGACTGGCGAGCGCCGTGCACCCGCAGATTTTTTCCCCGATTACAGGCTTTAAATCAGGGGTCACCAATCTCGGTCCTGGAGGGCCGGTGTCCCTGCAGGGTTTAGCTCCAACCTGCCTCAACACACCTGCCTGGATGTTTCAAGTATACCTAGTAAGACTGTGATTAGCTTGTTCAGGTGTGTTTGATTAGAGTTGGAGCTAAAATCGGTAGGGCACCGGCCCTCCAGGAACAAGTTTGGTGACCACTGCTTTAAATCCTCTAATATGAACTAGGCTTTAGATGAATCAATAGTTTTAAAAACTGTTTACTTTCTGATTTATGCCTTAGCTGGATATTTAACTTTACTTAGAGCTGTGTTGCACACTACATTGAAGGTCATTTTCGAAAACCCATAATAGTTGCTCTTTAAAGGGCCATGACACCCCCCACTTTCGGTTAAAGTCTACTTCAGAATTTTTTCAAAAGATGCATGATTAATGGGCGTCGAGCTCAGTGAGCATAGGGCAGGAGTGGGCGTGGCCAGCAAGGGAGAAGGGGAGCGAACAACTGTTGTTGACAGTTAGCTCACAAAATGAGACACAAACCATGAGGAGACGCAAGAGTTTATAGTTCACAAAGTTAAAATGCAAAGAAATAAACAGTAATTTAATGCCCTGCTACATTTGTTATTCGTAATTTCATATACACATAACCACAATTTATATCATTATAAAAATAAGTGTGTCCATGTAAACATGTATGAGGATTCTCCCTCGATCCCCGGGTCTAAATTATTGATCTGATTGCAGACTAAGTGCAGCAGGTCTCCTGACCTGCCTATTTTAACCATTAGCCCTGCTGGTAATATAGAGGACACAGCAGCACGGCGATGTGTCTGAATGTGAACGAACTCCTGATAAAAGTCAACGTACGCCATTCTTCAATTCTCGTACTGCTCTCCCGACAAAAATGCTTGCAGCACACACACAGCTTTGCTGAATGATCGGCCCTGACAAGATCGCGGGGAAAAACATGCAACTAACCCCGTGGATCATGGAAACAAACACATACGAGCCTTCATGAACGGCTACTGCGTGCCGTGGGTCTGTGTCTCACAGCTTGCTTGAAACTCGCAGGTCTGCCTTGCCTTCGGAAAGCACATGCTCTCATGAATAATTAAGCAGCCGGCTCTTCTCATAGGATAAGAAAACTCCGCTATGAATAATAATGAGAAACCGACGCATCATCATTGCACTTGCAGTACTGCGGTACGTCGCCGATTTTGATCCCGCCCCAAAAATCATTTTAAACCCGGAAGCTGAAATTAGCTGACAAAAGCTCAAAATTATCCAGTTTTCCCCACAATTAAAGCTGACAGGTGCTAACATAGTGTTAACTGTGCTCAACACACACACATCTGTTAATATAAAAATAAGTTCTCCAGGGTGTCCTGAACCTTTAAAATAGGATACATATCCTTCCCATTTTGAGGCCCACCGCAACGTGACGTAGGAGTGAGGTTTTCCTTGCGTGTAATCATATCCACAAGACAGGACGTGCGAAAAAAGCAACTGGTATTAAAAGATCTGTTCAGCTCTCTGTGATCATCAATCATCATCAAACGTAACATTTAATCAGGTTGTTTTATACATTAACAAAACGGATATCCATACAGCAGAGAATATTAACATGTATCGTGTCACATTTAACTTGTAAAAACTAAACGTGTATGTGTGTGTGTGCATGCACGTGAGTGTACTTAATAACGACATTGTGTGAGACTCATTGCTGCAGAAAGGCTTGATTTAACTCCACAACAAACATATCAAATAACCATTGGGAAAGTCCTCACTGTAGTAAGGGAGATCTGCTTCCTTCTTGTCTGTCACTGTGCTGTTTGGCCACAGAAGGCTGTGGCTCTGACATGCATGTGGGAATGGTGGGCGGGGAGAACCACCTAATTTGCATTAAAGGCACAGGTAACAAAAACAGCTAAAATGTCATAACAGCTCAATTTTAGATTATAAATTAGTATTCAATAATCGAATTTTCATTATCTGATTAAAAAAAATTATAGTAAATACTGTAAAAAAAAATCCTAGTACTGTTAAATGTCATTTGGGAAATATTTAAAAAAGATTTCACCGAAGGGCTAATCATTTTGACTTCAACTATATCCAAGTGTGGAGCATAAATTGTCTGAATACAATGTTTGAATGGTACATCTCTAGTTATCTGTCAGTGTATTGTTGTTTGTGGCTGACCCACTGTGGTATGATCTCACAGGGACATGCAGTGCTGAGCAGACAGAGCCAGTGCCTTTCGTGATCGAGTGGATCCCAGACATCCTTCCACACTCACAGGTGGGAGAGCTGAGGATCCGATTTGAGTACGGCCATCAGTTGGGCAGTAAACCAGAGCATTGCAAGAGCTCTGCTGGGACAGAGAGAACTGAGCAAACGATTGCAGACGCCATCACTCAGCAGTGAGTAAGTTACAGTAGAAGACTAAGATTATCATGCAGTTTAGCAATTACAATTCACCATTGGCTTGAACGTTGTGGACATTTTTTATTGCACTTAGGAAATATGCTGGCAATGAGGTGCTACTCAGGAAAATGGTCATTGTTATGTTACAGACAAACTGTTGTAAATATTACAGCTCTAAATATATAGAAACAGAAACAACCAACAAAATGTATACAAAATAATATAATGTGAAATGTTTTCTGCTGTTCAAAAATTATTCATACTCATAAGTTTCTGAATAATGGAGTTTTAACAGTTTTGTTTATGAACACAATCTCCAAACTGTAGAAACTTGTATAGTTCAGCTGACAGTTGGAAAAATAACAATAAAAGATATTCATTTTACAGAAATCTTGTAATCTTGACACTCTTTAATGTTTATTTGTATAAAACAGAAACTGAGGTTTACTGAAAAAATGGCATTTGCTTTTTGTTCAAACTGCCTATTTACAATAAGCTGAAACAACATAATTCTTGAGTTTTTTGGGGACAACTTAATTGCTTTATGTTCAATTAAAATAATTAGTAAAACTAATAAGTTAACTTAATTCCTTGATGTTGTCCTAACACAAATTTATTGTGTGGAACCCAGCAGTTTCACAGTGTTAATTAAGAGTGTTGTTTTTATACTGTAAAAAAAAGATAAATTTTTAATTAGGGGTCGCCACAACGGAATAAACCACCAACGATTCTAGCATATGTTTCACTCAGCGGATGCCCTCCCAGCTGCAACCCAATCGTGGGAAAAACCCATACACTCTCACATTCACACACATACAATAGAGTCAATTTAGTTTATTCACATCACCAATTCCGCATGTCTTTTGACTGTGGGGGAAACCGGAGCACCTGGAGGAAACCCACGCGAACACTGGGTGAACATGCAAACTCCACACAGAAATGCCAACTGAACCAGCTGAGGCTCGAACTAGCAAGCTTCTTGCTTTTAACCAATGCTACAAGACTAAAGTATACAAAGGTATAATTACTTTCAGTTCACTATAGTTAATATACACTCATTGGTCACTTTTATTAGGTATACCTGTCCAACGGCTCGTTAAAACAAATTTCTGATCAGCCAATCACATGACAGCAACTCAATGCATTTAGGCATGTAGACATGGTCGAGATGATTTGCTGCAGTTCAAACCGAGCATCAGAATGGGGGAGAAAGGTGATTTAAGTGACTTTTAAACGTGGCATGGTTGTTGGTGCTAGACGGCTGGTCTGAGTATTTCAGAAACTGTACAACAATCTCCAGGGTTTCCAGAGAATAGTCAGAAAAAGAGAAAATACCCAGTGAGCGGCAGTTCTGTGGGAGAAAATGCCTTGTTGATGCTAGAAGTCAGAGGAGAATGGCCAGACTAATTCGAGCTGAGAGAACGGCAACAGTAACTTAAATAACTACTCATTACAACTGAGGTATGCAGAAGAGCTTCTATGGACCCACAACACGTCCAACCTTGGGGCAGATGGGCTACAGCAGCAGAAGACCACACCGGGTGCCACACTTGTCAGCTAAGAATAGAAAACTGAGACTACAACTTACACAGGCTCACCAAAATTGTACAATAGAAGATTGGAAAAACATTGCCTGGTCTGATGAGTCTCAATTTACTCTCAATACTGTGACATTTGGATGGCAGGGTCAGAATTTGGTGTCAACATCATAAAAACAAGGATCCATCCTGCCTTGTATCAATGGTTCAGGCTGGTGGTGTAATGGTGTGGGGTATATTTTCTTAGCACACTTTGGGCTAAACGCCATTGTCACAGCCTACCTGTTGCTGTCTATGTCCATCCCTTTATGACCACAGTGTACCCATCTTCTGATGGCTACTTCCAGCAGGATAACACGCCATGTCATAAAGCATGAATCATCTCAGACTGATTTCTTGAACATACCAATGAGTTCACTGTACTCAAATGGCCTCCACAGTCAGCAGGGTTCAATCCAATAGAGCACCTTTGGGATGTGGTAGCATCATCGGGAGATTCGCATCAAGGATATGCAGCCGACAAATCTGCAGCAACTATACGATGCTATTATGTCAATATGCATAGACATGAGATGTTGCCTACCCTGTTGTTGTCTACTGAAAGGAATGTGTCAATAGAGCCGCCATTTTAGTACAGGGTATTGCTTAGCTGAAATGAAAGCCTAGTATTTAGTGCAAGTTTGTGCTACTTTGCCTTATGGTGAATGCAGTAAGTGACTGTATTATCATCATCGATAACGTTACCCGTTTAGCACAAAAGTTCATAACATACAAAAACATAAAAAACTAAATCCTACCTATGAAATGTTCTGCCTGTGTGCTATGTTTTCTTTGTTTGCTCGTTACTACACCCGTAGACAGCGCTAAAGTCCAGAATCTTCACATGTCACTGTCTTGACTAGTGCGGTTGAATGACATTTGTCCTGGGAGCACTGTACAAAAATGGCGGCTCTATTGACGTATGCGACATCTAGTGTATATATCTATGGTCAATATGGACCAAAATCTCTGAGGAATATTTCCAGTACCTTGTTAAATCTATACCATGAAGGATTAAGGCAGTTTTGAAGTCAGAAGTGGTCCAACCCCATACTAGTAAGGGGTACCTAATAAAGTGACCGGTGAGTGTACAGTATGCTAGCATTCATTAATAAAGTTTTGTAAATATTATACATAGCTTACAGTAGACTTTACTACAGTATGGTTCAAAAACGTTGTATTTTTCATGTGGGATTGGACATTAAGCAAGTTTTCGACAAGTTCCTGAGAGTTCTTCCGGGCTGTCGCACACGAACCTCCTGCCCAAGAGATGGCGCTAGTGACCTTTCTGAATCCATCACTGTGTGTCTGCGAGGGAAGGAAGGACTAGGAGCTTAGGAAATAAACAAAAGACGATCTCAGATAAATAAATGTTTTTAAGGTTAACCAAAACAGTTTAAATAACGCGTTTGCAGAGTTTAGGTTGATTTGCACTAAAGGAAGGTCCGAATGGATATGAATTGCGACCTATCGCTGCGAGTGAGCGTCTTCTCCGAACAAGGAGGAAGGAAATACATGGAGGATTTAACGGAGGTGATCGTGGAGCTGGAACCCACCGAAGATGAGTTGCAGGCGGCGGGACACGCTGATCCAAAGCCGGACCAAGAGCCGGTCTCTGATAGCGAACCGCCGGACTGCTCAAACAATCCTTTACCGGTTCTGATAACGTGGAGAAACCCGCTGTCGACCGAGGAGGCTGACGGTACGGATGAGCCTGGGACTCAACCGGCGGCGGCGGACAGCAGGAGATCGGTCGCCTTTTTTGCCGTGTTTGACGGACACGGAGGGCGAGAAGCTGCGATGTTTGCTCGAGATCACCTCTGGGATTTTCTCAAGAAGCAGCGGGGATTCTGGTCTAAGGATTACCGGAAGGTTTGTTCCGCAATTCGGAAGGGCTTTATCGCATGTCATCACGCGATGTGGAAAAAGCTTCGTAAGTCAATTCAACACCATTACACGCATATCAATTCAACAAAATCACACTCTTGTCAATTTAACACTATTACACTCGTATCCATACACCCGTGTGAACAACGTGACGTTTCCCGATATTGTGATTAGCTCCGATTAGGTTAACGTTATGATGTTCGACACTGCAATTTATCTTTAGGCAAGTTATAGCGACTGCAATCATGCATGTTAGTATCACTTTTAAGGCAAGATGGATTATAATAACATAGAGTTTGCGACTATATAAATTAGCTGTCAAGCTAGTAGACTTTTTTGAAATTGGGCGCCACTCAAACTACTTACTGCCGAAAAGACGAAAAAAAAAAATCGATCAGAAGGATCGTTCTGCGCATGTGCGGACCATTTTGACTGGCATTTCCACAACACCCTGTCATTTCCATCACCACACAAATTTTTTATCAAATATTTAAAAAGTTCTTATCACACATTTAAAACGTGTTCACAATTAATGAGTCCATGCTCTATTTAATATACACATTCAGTTCATTTATTTTCTAATAAGCTCTTAACCAAATTAATGTAAAATGTTTTAGTTTGACAGGTGGACAATTCAGCATTTGGTCCTAAGGGACTAATTTATTTCATTGACATGTGTATAATTATTGTACATTAGTAGTTGAATAATTGCCCATATAAACCATTTCAATGTGGTTTTGTCATTGGCTCATGAACATTTCCTCCTTGTTGACAAACTATTTCATAACTGTAACAAGAGGCTATTCAATCATATTCATAACTTAATGTTAAAACAGCTATCATAACATTATTTATTAATATGTGAATCTTTTTAGATTTTCAGAAGCTATAGAAATTAAAAATATACAATCGGAAATATGTTGGGACTGTTGTTTCTGTTTACATCCCTCAAAATGTCTATTATATGTACATACTGTTGGTTAAACAGTGGAACTATTTCATAAATGTTGTAGAACTTTTTCACAAATACAATAGATGTAAAGGAAAGATGCAAATACAATATGTTATTATTGCAATATATTTTATAATATAAATATTTACTTATCAAAGTTTGATATAATGGCAGAAGTAATGACTATTAAGAAAGAGCATGTCACTGTAATGAGAATTTCTGCAAGTATTGTCTCCAATGAATCAGCAAAACTTATAATTGCAAGATTAAATTAAGGTAAAGTTGGTTTTATATTCGCACATTAAAACATTATCCTAAATATAATTTCGGAAACGTGTTATTTGCATATTCTAGATAAATGGGGAAATCATATTAGCTGTCAATGACTACCAAAGAACAACATTATTCACAGTCTATTATACGATGCTAATGTTGTTTTGAAGTCATACTTTAATGCAATTTTAGACTGAATATTCAAAGTAGCATGCCACATGTTTTTTTATTTTTAATTTTTTTTAAAGAGAAATATGTGACTATAAATCAAACTCTACCAGAATCAAGATTAATAAAGGGATAGTTCACCCAAAATGAAAAGTTACTCATTATTTACTAACCCTCAATGTGGTTCCAAACTTTTATGAGTTTCTTTACTATCATGAAAACTAATAAAGATATTTTGAAGAAAGCTGAAAACCTATAACCATTAACTTCTATAGTAGTAAAAAAATTAGTAAAAAAATAGCACTATAGAAGTCAATGTTGGTTACAGATTTTCAGCTAAATTAGAAACTGTTTTTAACAATGGCGAGTGAATAATGACAGAATTTTCAGTTTTGTGCAAGCTATCCATTTATTAACGTTAATATTGACTTCTCATTTTGGCTTATTTTCTTGTGGTGATAATCTTCATCATAATGACTTCATCATAAAAACCTTAGGAACGGACAGTATAACAGAATTGTTTAGAGGTTTTATACCTTGACTTCTCCAAACCTTATCATCCCATGCCTACCTATAATAATCACTTGCTATTAAATGAAAAGGATAATTATGAGAATTTATAAATCTTCATGTACACACTAGTGACATCTGCTGGTAAAAACCGTGTAAATACGAGAAAAATGAGGCACTCTGCAGAGTGATGATTTTCAATAAAACGTAATCTCCATTATCATAAACTAAAAATAAATATTAATCTCTCATTATTATGAGATGTTAGTTTAATGTTATGTGAATGTTCCTCATTACTGTGACTTGTAGAATGTTTTTTTTCCCCCTGCAGCCATAAATAGTAGTAAGTAGTAGTTTACCATGTGTCTATTCTTCAGCTGAATGGCCCAAGACTTTAACTGGTCTCCCCAGTACTTCGGGCACTACAGCCAGTGTGGTGGTCATCAGAGGGGACCATATGTTTGTGGCTCATGTTGGGGATTCATCTGTGGTTCTGGGCGTGAGGGAGGACCCCTCGGATAAGGTCATCAAAGCTGTGGAGGTCACTCAAGACCACAAGCCCGAGCTCCCAAAAGAGAAGCAGAGAATTGAGGGACTGGGAGGAAGGTGAGAAGTTTGAAACCTCTGCACTTTAGTTTGAAGTTATCATAATTGATGTCTTTAAGAGACAGTTCACCCAAAAATGACACTTCTGTCATTGTTTTCATTACACATTACTTATTCCAAACCTTTTTGAGTGTCTTTTTTTCTGTTGAACACAAAAGAAGTTATTTTGAAGAATGTTGGATTGTTTTTTTTCCTTTTTTATGGATCTTAATCTCGTATAAATCTACCAAGTTTCATAAAAAAAGTAAAAATATCCGTCTATTTTGTGTTCAGCAGAAAAAAAAATCCATTAACGTTTGCAAACACTCAAGGGTGAGTAAACAGTGATTGATTTTCCTTTTTTTTTGTGAACTATTCCTTTAACGTGCTGTCGTAAAACACACCAACTGACCACTATTGTATTTCATACACCCAATTAATTAATTTTATTGTTTTGTGTTTGACTGTAGTGTGGTGAAGAAGTCTGGTGTGAACCGTGTGGTGTGGAAACGACCTAGGCTAAGTCACAATGGACCGGTCAGGAGGAGCACCCCAATCGATCAGATCCCCTTTCTCGCTGTTGCCAGGGCTCTGGGTAAACACTCTATTACACTGTATCCCAGCTATAATAAATATGGAGTATTAAGTGATCTGTACTGACTTTAGTTCTCATTAAAATGGCAATAACCTTTTCATAAAGGGTAGCAAACTTAAATAATTAAATTCAGCCATCTTTTACTCACTTTTCACTTGTTCCAAAGTGGCTGTTAGTTTCAAACACTAACCTACCACAGCCATATCACCCAGCAGCCCAAGACTGGTAACTCGCTGAAGCTTAGCAGGGCTAAGTCTGGTTAGTATCTGGATGGAAGACCACATAGGAAAACTAGGTTGCTGTTGAAAGTAGTGTTAGTGAGGTCAGCAGGGGCGCTTAACTGATTGGTGGGGTTTAGGAACAAATTAATTGCTGAACAAATCATATGGGAGTCGTTGGGATAATTAGGTAAAAATAAATGCATATTATAAGACAATGAAAGTGTGTTTTGAACTTACATGCATATCAGCCTGTTGTTAGAGACCCCCCAAACCAAAATATTACCCTTTTTAATGCATAATAGGGGTCTTTAAGTAAGGACATACAAAATGTGCAGGACGGAGGGTCCCGAGGACTTCAGTTGTGAACCACTGGCTTAAGTGTACCTCTACACTAATGTAGAGATGAAAACACCTGTTAGTTTGTTGTTTTTTCAGCATTTTGGTTTTTACTGATGATAAACAGTAATTTCTCTGATAATTACAGTCGATGTTTTGTGCAGGTGATCTATGGAGTTATGACTTCTACAGTGGAGAGTTTGTGGTGTCTCCTGAGCCTGACACCAGTGTGGTGACCCTGGACCCAAGACGGCATCGTTACATCATCGTTGGCAGTGATGGGCTTTGGAACATGGTGCCACCGCAAGAGGCAGTAACTGTGTGCCAGAGCCACGATGAGGCTGTGGTACGAACAGATTGTTCTCTAACTACATGAAATGCTGTAGTGATTCACCAATATTGATTTTTTTAACCATGGAAATTGTCAGATTTCATTCAAGTTTTCCAAGTCATTTTAATCTGCTTCAAGAATTAAATGTTTAAAAGACAACTTTGAACACACAACAAGGAAGAGTGATACAATTTCAGGTCTATCAAATTCCAGCCCTTACTTTTTGTCTTCCAGCTTTTCTTTAGCTGCAAACTTTCCATTTTCACCTATATTTTTCATGGTCACTGATGAAAGTAGTTCAGAAGTGCATAACCTTTCCAGTTATCTCAGAAGTTCTTCAAAAAATAAAAATGGTTCATGTTGTATTTTGCAAATCTACTTGAAACAGTTGATAAAATATATTACGATTACCCCATGTATCAACATATATATTGCAACAGGAAGCACACTCTGTTAACATACAGGTAGTGTGTATCTCCAAAACCCTCATTAACAACGCTGTGGCTAAATAATTATCCTTTTTTGGTAATCTGACACATTTTTTTACAGAAAATAAGGGATGGAAAGTAAGCTTACGACTGGCTGTTAGGTAGGCTAT
The DNA here is from genome assembly GCF_052040795.2 of Danio rerio. Classification (NCBI taxonomy): domain Eukaryota; kingdom Metazoa; phylum Chordata; class Actinopteri; order Cypriniformes; family Danionidae; genus Danio; species Danio rerio. The sequence goes on along the minus strand of NC_141025.1, from coordinate 63,276,283 downwards.
GTCAGACATGTTTTGCTATTCTTTTTGTTACAATATATTTAGACGTTAATGTTGTATTGATTTATTACTTATTTATTTGTTTATTTATTTATTTTTGAAAGGAAAAAAGACATCACAGCACATCCCATCACATAAAAGCAGGGGTCACCAACCTTGGTCCTGGAGGCCGGTGTCCTTGCACATTTGAGCTCCAACTTGTTTTGTTTTAGCACTCCTGCCTTGCCAGGTTTCAAGCATTTCTAGCAAGACTGATTTGATTAGCTTGTTCAGGGGAATGTTTTATAAAAAGCAGGGATTAAAGTCAAAAACTTTACTTCAATGAGTCAAACTAAACATCCACGCCTAAATTAGTTCCATAACAGCAAGTTAAAGATCATTTGATTTTACTAATCTGAGCTCACTTTAAATAATCTAGATAACTGCTCACGCACGTTACTTTTGTGAAACCTTAAAGGTCGAGAATAGATGCATCGATTGTGTTGTGTGCTACCATGGCAACTACGATGAAAGAAAGAGACACAGCTATGTTCACTGCGAATGAGCCGGGTTTGTTTTTAAAGTGTGTGTTGTGTCCTACAGGCGCCTTTTGGGATGTCGGTTGCACGTCGGTTGGGTTGCCATGCATTGATGCGATGGCGTCAGCGAATGCTTCGTGCCGACAACACCAGCGTCATAGTTATCGCCCTTCCTGAGCCTGGCAAACCACACTTACCTATGCACAGAGACGAGGTCATACTCAGCCTAGCAGAGGGTCCACACTGTGATCCAGCAACAGGATCCCGCTCCAACACGCCACTCATCAAGGTAAAGTCAAGAAGAGAAGCCTAAGCACTACACAAAACTGCTGGAGTTTTGAGGAAAGAAAATTGTTATCTTCGATGTTCTGCTTGGTGCTATCAGTACCCCAAAATTTTTCAATACTACAATCACAATATCAAAGTTTCAGTAGCCAATACTAATACCAGTAAAACTTGATGGTCCCTGTACTAACTGAAAACGATACTATTTTATTTAACTATCATTTTTTTAAAGAAACAAGTCACTTTTGACTGTAAGTTGCAATGTTAAAAAAGAAAAAAAAACACAGGTAATCACAATGGTGTATAATAAGTCACATTTTATAATTTACCTAAAGTACACATTTGTAAACATATAATATATATTCCTTCACTGTTCATTACATAAGTCAGACCCCTTAGTTTTTCAAAAAATTTTTTTGTTGATTTTATTTTTTGTATTTATAAATTAGTGATTGTGGTGGAATAGAATAGAAATAGAAATTTGTGGATAATTTTGCAATTAAAATTTGTATATGTCATTTATTCATTCAATTTTTTGTCAGCTTAGTCCCTTTATTAGTCTGGGGTCGCCACAGCAGAATGAACTGCCAACTTATCCAGCAAGTTTTTACGCAGAGGATGCCCTTCCAGCCACAACCCATGTCTGGAAAACATCCACACACACGTTCACTTACACACTCATACACTACGGACAATTTAGCCTACCCAATTCACTTGTACCACATGTCTTTTTACTGTGGGGGAAACCCACGCGATGGCAGGGAGAACATGCAAACTCCACACAAACGCCAACTAAGCTGAGGTTCGACCCAGCGACCTTCTTGCTGTGAGGCGACAGCACTACATACTGCGCCACTGCCTTGCCAGTATATATATATATATATATATATATATATATATATATATATATATATATATATATATATATATATATATATATATATATTTGCTTGCTGTAAAACTTGTCAATGGCACTCACCTAAATGTGATCTCCCGTGGACAGTAGCAGACCCACAAATGAGATGCAGTTTCAGAGTTTCACATAGGGTGGTTATTAATGAGCAAATAATATAAATATTACGAATGGAAACATTAGGTGAATGGGTTACATTGTAACCCTGTGTCCTAACAACAAGCTACATGATAAGATATGCAGTGATGAGCCATTTGCACCAGACTAAACATAACAGAAATTTAAATACAGCCATAGAAAAGCAAAGAATAGTGCACTTTCTGCACTCCAACAAAATAGTAAGGTTTATAATCTCAATAATACATATTAAACCTCTTATGTGTTGGCTTGCACTGGAGTGACATTTCAATGGTTTATTCATTTTCAGGATCTGAGGGGAACTATCTGCTTCTGCTTTCAGTTGTATGCTAATAAATGCCATGTAAAATGGCATTCAAACTCACATTATACACATTTATTACTGAATAAAGCACACAAGGTTTACCTGAGGTCAACATTGTCATTCTGTTGTTCAGCTGCAAGAAATAGAAGGCATTTAAAAAATATAAATTTCTCCTTTTAAATGGAAAATATTCCTTCTATCACATGCCGTTGCTTTAAATGTTATGTTGTTTATTGCATTATGCACTATAATGTGTAAACCTGAAACAAAAAAAGGAACATTCAAAATGCAACTCATGTAAACAACTTAATCTTAATATTGTCTAATTCAGATTAGGGTAAATAATTAGATTACTACTGTCATTATAAATGTAGTTACTGATGCAAGGTATGTGCCATGAGGTACAGCGATCACTCAACAAGTATAAATCAGCTTTAAGGCTAAAAAATTAATTTATTTAGCAACTCCACTTGCTGGCTAATTATTCACCTCGGTTTTGTCATTAGTTACTTTTGAATCGCCCCCTGTTGTTACAAATGGTGAGTGCATACAGTACGAAAGCCTTCACAACACTATCTTGCAACTTCAAGCGGAACAAAACAGGAGTTCATGATTTGTTTGAACTTCAAAGATTTCTTAACGTTGTCCAGAATCAGCTTTTGGATAAGTTTTTTTTTTTTTTTTTGCAGAGTTCCTCCTCGTGTTAGCCACACTTTGGCTCCATGCCTCCTTATCTTCTCACTCTCTCTCTCTTTTCGTCTCCTTCGTTCCTGACCGAGGCCTCCATTGTCAGAGCAGTTCCGATGGAAGCCATGTCTCTGTGTTTGTTTGGCCCTGGTGGCTCCTCCAGCTGCTCTCGGCTGTTTTGCTTTTTGGCTTGGAGAGCTAGAGAGTGGACAGATGTTTGTGTTTTTAATCCTTTTAAGTGGAGTGGATTTGAGGTTTAGGGAGGCCGCTTTGATCGCTTTTCCTGTTTGCTCTTCTGGTGCTGTTATGATTTTGATAGAGGGGAAATGAAAAATACTAAACGGGGCAAGAGAATGCAAAAAGAGCAGACATGATGCGTTTCCCCTCTTGTAAAGTAGTGATGAAGACCAGACTTTAGACGCTTTGTTGATAGTTGTTTGCAGTTTTAATCTTTTCCTTTTTTTATTCTTCCTTCGGGACTTGTATTTTTTAACCTCACTTTTTTTTGTGAACTGATATTTTATTTAGATTTTTTTTTGTTGAGGAATTATCAGACAACCATTATTGTTAGGTATGGGTATATGTATTTTGGATTTATTATTATGTAATACTGAGATTTTTTTATTAATTAATTAATTAATATTTTTATTTATTTATTTATTTTTTATTTTATATTTTTGGATTGCTTTTAGTCTTCTAATGCTTAAAGGTTAAAGCACATTGCTAAATGTAATATTTAGCAAGTCTATCTTAAAATGTTCTATCCTGTGATGCCTAAATTAAGATTATGTGTGTGTCTATATACACAGTGCTTAGCATATGTACTGCTCACAAATCTATCTTTTAAATTCATATATTTAATAGGAAGCTATAAAATATCATATCTGTACCTATATATTAATTTAGTCAGTACTGAAGCAAAATCTGGAGCTTATCTAACAAAATAACTTAAGATAACGGTCCAAAAACTAGTACACCCAAATTTATACATTATAGAAAAATACTAAATACAAAAATAAAAAAAGAGGAAAAATCAAGAGACGCAAAAAATGTTTGTAGGTTGTAATACATTTTTTTGCAATATTTTGCATGAATTTAATTGTATTACATTTCAATTTCTAAATATGTTTGGTGACTAAAATATTGTTTCAATAAATATATCTGTTTAATAAATCTCTCTCTCCTATATATATATATATATATATATATATATATATATATGAGAGAGGGAGAGAGAGAGGGAGAGAGAGAGGTAGGTCGGTAGGTTGGTTGGTTGGTTGGTTGGTTGGTTATAGTATAGAATCAGAAATAATTCAAACTTAAAATGTAATAGTATTTCATCTTTGACCCTCTTCAGACTCCAGATCCAGACCTGTCCTCAGCCAGCAGTGAGTCTTTGCCAGCGCTGGAGAGGAGGAACGGCTTGTCAGGAGTAAGTCTGTGTGCTGAAGCCCCGCTAGAGGAAAACCTCCCTTACATTGAGCTCGCTGATAAAACCGACTTGACTGTGTGTCCTAGTGGGGGCAAGCGGACCCTAGACACTCCCCTGTCCTCTCCGGTGGCCAAGAGGCCCCGACGCAGCCCCCTCGCCCCCAGCAGCTCCCGCAAGAGGACTACCGATCGCTCCCTCCCCAGGCGCAACACCACCAAGAGTCAAAAACGGACTCCCAGCGTCTCCATACTACAGCACCGCAAAGCAGCGCTCTGTGTCTGCTGAACACAAACTCAACCTACATCTGCTCTCAGAGCTTCTGCATGATCACAAGAGTAAATAACTGTTAGCGTTTTTGTCCATGTTTCGACTGTACGTCATTGTTTCTGTTTGTAATGTAAGATTGTGTTGTTGTCGTGTGCTATCATTGGGTCATTTCTTTCCTTTCTATTTTAGTGGTGTGAATCTGAGTAAAATGTTTTACCATTTGATTTTATGGTTATTAAAAAAAACAGATCAGTCTTTGAAAGGAATATTAATTTTAAAAAAGGTATTTAATCTTTGAGATTTTAAATTATTCAAGTCTATCTTTTAAATATCATGAAGTGCTTGTACAGATTTTGAGAAAATGACCAAATAGTTGTACAAGATATATTTTTATACTTGTTATATTTTTCAAAAATGCCCACTTCTGTTTTCCCCCATGCCAATATACTTTAATTCTTTGTGCATTACATTTTCACACCAGTATTTATCATCATTGTCCTGTCAGTTTTGAGTTTAATTAATATCTTAAACTAGGTTGAGGCATATCTCTGATCACTAAACTACAGAGCAAATGTATTTATTTTTATGATAAAACCTTTGTAAACGGCAAGGACTGCATGTTCTGTTACACTCTTTGGTTAGATTTTTTTTTTTTTGACTGTGATGGGCTCCACGTTTTTCATGTGTATTTTAATATTGTGTTATTTAATATCAAAAACTGTCTGATGTAAAATGGATAACATCTTCCAACACCAGTTCCAGAGCTATAATGTGATTGTAAGGTGATGTACAGCACATTTTTAGCAGGATGTTTGTTACCCTGTGTTTGAGGGTCTGTCTTTTGAAGGAGATTTTTCCAATAAATGGTCAAGATGGCTATGAATGTGTTTTTTATCATTAGAGAGGAATTTTTACTATTTGCTATAGTGGCGGGTTTGATTTCAGCACTTCATGTGGGGTTGCCTATATGACAGTGAGAGTTTGTTGGATTTAAATACATACACAATACGTTATATTTTATTTCAAGATACAAAAAAATCTAATATATATATATATATATATATATATATATATATATATATGTACATACACATTTACAAACACACACACACACAGTTAAAGTCAGAATTTTTAGGCCCCCTATTTATTTTTATTTAATTTCTGTTTAATGAAGAGAAATCAACATATTTCTAAAGATAAAAGTTTTAATTGCTCATATCTCTAATAACTGATTTCTTTTATCTTTGCCATGATGACAGTAAATAATATTTGACTAGATATTTTTCAAGACACTTCTATTCAACTTAAAGTGACATTTAAAGGCTTAATTAGGTTAACTAGGCAGATTAGGGTTATTAAGCAAGTTATTGTATAATGATGGTTGTTCTGTAGACGAATCGAAAAAATATATAGCTCAAAGAGGCTAATAATATTGAAAATGTAAAAAACAAATTAAAAACTGCTTTTATTCTACAAAACAAATAAGTCTTTCTCCAGAATAAAAAATATCAGACATACTGTAAAAAATTCCCTGCTCTGTTAAACATCATTTGGGAAATATAAAAAAAATTAAAATCAAAAGGGGTCCAATAATTCTGACTTCAACTGTGTGTGTGTGTGTGTATACAGCCGCAACCCATTTCTGGGAAACATCCACACACACATTCACACACACACTCACAGCCTACCCAATTCACCTGCATCGCATGTCTTTGGACTGTGGGGGAAATCGGAGCACCTGGAGGAAACCCACACAAAGGCAGGGAGAACATGCAAACTCCACACAGAAACGCCAATTGAGCCGAGATTCAAACCAGCGACCTTCTTGCTGTGAGGCGACAGCACTACCTACTGCGCCACTGCCCTGCCCATACACACACATATATATATATATATATATATATATATATATATATATATATATATATATATATATATATATATATATATATATATATATATATATATATATATATATATATATATATATATATATATATATATATATATATACAGTTGAAGTCAGATATATAGAAAAAAAAAATCAAAAGGGGTCTAATAATTCTGCCTTCAACTGTGTTCATAGATATTCATCGGTTTTATGTTTGTATATTTTATTGCTGTTGTTGTGTTGGAAGAATTTCAGCATTTCCAGTACTTAAAGCAATACCAATCCAATCCCCCCAACCCCCACACCCACCCCACCCCCCAAAATATTTTATTTATTTATTTTGTGTGTTGTGTGTTATTTATTTTGTGTAAAGTGAGATTTATTCATTTCTATAAACTAAACAAAACAACAATAAACAAATCAATCAAATCATAATCAATCACTATTAAAAATCAATATTGTAATATTTTAGTACAATGCTTTGCACATTTTTTGCAAACTCTCTTCATTGCATTATCTCTGTCGTTGTTGCTATTAAAATGTTTACTCATTCGGTGACCAAACTGAATAATTGAGGAATTATACATTAATATTACTCTAAAGATAATATAGTGTATACCAAAATCTTTGCCATATTACAACATCAATTACAAATATGTGTTGTTGCAGCTATCATCTTCACATGATAAAAAAATAAAAATAAAATTCAGTTGATGCAATAGCCTCCCTACTGAAAAAACAGCTTAAACCAGCCTTAGCTGGTCTTAGTTGTCGCCCAGCCTGGTTTTAGAGGGGTTTCGGACATTTCCAGCCTGGTCTTTGCTGGTCAGGCTGGAAAATGACCAGCTAAAACCAGCTTGACCAGCCCAGCTAGGCTGGGAGCCCAGCCAAAGCCAGCTATGTCCAGCTTAAACCAGGATGGTCATGCTGGTTTTACCTGAAATGAAACTACAAACTACAATAAAACTACAATAAAATGTCAAAATAAAGAATAGAAACAAAATACCATAATAAGAATGTAATGTAATGTTTAGGTCTTCTTTTCCACAAAATCTGGATTACAATATCAACATGTTTTGAAAAAAAAAATGGATTACCAGGACATATATTTAAGCAATATTTTAAATTAACTAATTTCTTTAGTCTTATTAGAAAGAAAATATTTATTAGGCAACAACCGTATGTTTTCGAGTGTGTCGGCAATTTCCTCCTATAATATCCAGCTGCAGGCCCGCAGAACCACACACGTTTTAGGCACACACAATCTAGGACACACAATCTAGGCAAACCATATATGCTTACGACGGAATAAACAATAGTGTTTACTTTACTTTATTTCACAAATATTGCAATCGAAACGGCCGAATGGGGAGCATTGTTTCCGATCGCCATTCAATATAATAGACTCAACAGTTTTTAATCAGTCATTATAGCTGATCAGTCATTATTATCTGACAATAATATGGCAGATACTCGTTTGCTGGCCTTGCTGAACGATCTAATTTGGACAGGTTTAGTTTATATAATGCATACATTTTTGATGAAGGAATAATAGCAAGTTAATATTGGCAATAATACATTATATGTAATAAAAATATTTTTACATATACATGTAACAAATGTATAACACTATATTAATTTACTCAAGCGATTTAATAGTTTATTTATTTGCTTAACTTTATTAACTTATCTTAACTTTATTTTTTAATTAATGATCTTTTAATTAATGATTTCACACATTTAATACTGTAGTAATTTATAGTAAGCAATAAATTGTTTTAAAACCAAAATTTAGCAATAGGAACAAATTAACTATTAATAATAAAAAAATAATAAGTATAGCCTATATAACAACTGTGACAGATGGTAGTTTATATACAAAAACTTATTATAATCAGATAATCAGTTAAGATAATCAGTTTATAACTATATATATATATATATATATATATATATATATATATATATATATATATATATATATATATATATATATATATATATATATATATATATATATATATATATATATTGTTTAAATGATTAACTATAGTAGGCTAATTTATTTTAAAGTGACATATTATTGTTTGCTTTTTATATTTTACAACAAAGTGATTTTAACCAAGTATGATAATATTAAGATCTTGAATTAATTTATTACACTTAATCCAACATTAGACGGTCTATGATTTCTTTGTGTCTGTGGACACATGAATAAAGTCATAAGTGTCTTTAACCAATTATTTTTATTTAAATAATTTGAGTTCAGAAACTGCAGAGATGTTAAAATGATCATAACGATATAATAATAATAATGACTGAAATGAGAAACCATACTTGTGAAATTCAATAGGTGGCGACCATATATGGTTTGCCTAAATCGTGTGTCCTAGATTGTGTGTGCCTAAAACGTGTGTGCTGCGGGCCTGCAGCTGGATATATCTCATTTCCATTAAACGTCACTTTGATTAACAACCACTAGGTGGCGGTCGATACTAGGATATAGGAGATTACGCTGTGTTGGATTTGTAGGCGTATGCAGTAGGTTGAAACCACACCTTTTCTAACGGCTAATCTCGGAGTTTGAGTGATGGTGACACACACCTGACAGCAGCTAAACCCACACCCCCCATAATGGTGTTAACTGACAAAAAACCACTTCTGGTCTGCTGCTCCTCTTGACTGAAGAACGTGCGTGAGTGTGAATGTTTAAGTTTGCTATTCTTCATAGGGGGATATTAATGGAAAATGCCCACAGGTCTCTGACTGAAAAATACTTTTAGGACTTCATCAAATGGAAAACATACTTAAGGGATAGTTCACCCAAAAACGAAAATTTACTCACTTTTTAGTTATCTTCAACTTGTTCCAAACATTTAAGTTGCTTTAGTTATTTTATTTTTTTGAAGAAAGGTGGAAACCAGTAACCACTGACATCTATAGTAGGAAACACACATTTAAAGGAGTCAGTTGTTTCCAGCTTTCTTAACAATTCCTTCATTTGTTTTCAGCAAAAGAAATAAAGTCAAACAGGTTTGGAACAAGAGAACAGTGAGTACAAACGATGACAGAATTTTCAGTTTTGGGTGAACTGTCTGTCCCTATACAGAGCATAAACAATTTACAAGTTTGGTAAAATAGTTAAAGCTATTTCGTCAGTCCATATAAACAAATATTTCATAAACAAAATTGTTTTAAATTCGCATCCAATTATCCATTTTACAGACCTCTTTTTTCATTCGTTATTATTATTTCAGGATTTTTATGTACTCATATATGCTAGCATATACAACAAAACCTGATAACATTTTCCAAGAGATCTGTCAACAGTATGATTTGTAAAAATGTATTCATATGAATGTTAATTTATAAAAACATATTTTAATTCATTTAAAAAGCAGGTACACTATCAACTTTGAAGGATTCACAAAATTTAGGTTATTTATTTATTTAAAAAGGACTTAAATTAAAATGATATCCCTAATTTTAAACAATGGATTTAAACTATTCATTAATAAAATATATATATATATTTGTCTTGTTTGATTAAAAATTGAGATGTCAATATTTGCAAAAAGTTGGCCAATTAATGAATACAATCATTCATTAATTGTTTATGTATTTATTTGTTGCACATTATTACATTTCACACACACACACACACACGCACGCACGCACGCACGCACGCACGCACACACGCACGCACACACACACACACACACACACACACACAGACACACACACCCACACGTGAATACTTTGATGAATGATTGTATTCATTAATGAATGTTAAAGCCCCCTTTCAATTTTTTTCCTTTTTTAAATATTTCCTAAATAATGTTGAACAGAGCAATGAAGTTTTCACAGTTTGAAAACAGTTTACAATAACTTTCCTAATTACCCTAACCTGCCTTGTTAACCTAATGAACCTAGTTAAGCCTTTAAATGACACTTTGAGTTGAATAGAGGTGTCTTGAAAAAGATCTAGAAACATTATTTTCTGTCATTATGGCAAAGATAAAAGAAATAAGTTATTAAAAATGAGTTAAAATATTGTTTAGAAATGTGTTGAAAAAAATCTCTCCGTTAAACAGAAAATGGGGAAAAATTAAACAGGGGCAAATAATTCAGGGGGGGCTAATAATTCTGACTTCAACTGTACACACACACACACGCATACACACACACACACACACACACACACACACACACACACACACACACACACACAGACACACACACCCACACACACACGTGAATACTTTGATGAATGATTGTATTCATTAATGAATGTTAAAGCCCCCTTTCATTTTTTTTTCCTTTTTTAAATATTTCCTAAATAATGTTGAACAGAGCAATAAAGTTTTCACAGTTTGAAAACAGTTTACAATAACTTTCCTAATTACCCTAACCTGCCTTGTTAACCTAATGAACCTAGTTAAGCCTTTAAATGACACTTTGAGTTGAATAGAGGTGTCTTGAAAAAGATCTAGTAACATTATTTTCTGTCATTATGGCAAAGATAAAAGAAATAAGTTATTAAAAATGAGTTAAAATATTGTTTAGAAATGTGTTGAAAAAAATCTCTCCGTTAAACAGAAAATGGGGAAAAATTAAACTGGGGCAAATAATTCAGGGGGGGCTAATAATTCTGACTTCAACTGTACACACACACACACACACACACACACACACACACACACACACACACACACACACACACACACACACACACACACACACACACACACACACACACACACACACACTTGGACAGCTATCTTTATGGGGACTTCCCTTAGAGACAATGATTGTTAAACTGTGCAACCCATTTATTCAACCCCCCGACCCCTAATCTTTAACCTCAACCCTCATTGAAAATTATGTAATTTTTTTATTTTTAATTTGAGCTGTATACCTAAAAAGGTCTTTTTATACTGTGCCAAATATTTGAGTTATATGTACACACTGCAAAAATGGTTTTCTTGCTTAGATTTTTGGTCTTTTTTCTAGTCAAAATATCTAAAATTTCTTATATCAAGAAGCATTTTCTAGACAAGCAAAACATATTGTCTTGTTTTGAGAAATAAAAATGCCAACATTAAGTCAGTTTTTCCTTAAAACAAGTAAAATAATATGCCAATGGGGTAAGCAAATTAATCTTGTTTTTTTTTTTTTGACGTAAGAATATTTTGCTTACCCCATTGGCAGATTATTTTGCTTGTTTTAAGGAAAAACTCACCTAATTTTGGCATATTATTTCTGAAAACAAGACTATATGTTTTACTTGTCTAGAAAATGCTTCTTGATTTAGGAATTTTAAGATATTTGGACTAGAAACAAGACAAAAAATCTAAGTAAGAAAAGCATTTTTTGCAGTGCATGTACTGTATATGTATTTGTATATGTATATTGTACATTCAATTCAATTCAGCTTTATTTGTATAGCGCTTTTACAATGTAGATTGTGTCAAAGCAGCTTCACATAAATGGTCATTGTAACAAGATAAGGGTAGTTCAGTTTTTAGTGTTTAAGTTCAGTTCAGTTTAGCTCAGTTCAGTGTGGTTTGAAATCATTACCAAGAATCCAAAAACTGAAGAGCAAATTCATCGATGAGTAACTTTTCAGATCCTGAACCATGCAAGCCAGTGGCGGAAAAAAAACTTCACCAATAGGAGAGTGAAGAAAAAAAACTTTGAGAGAACCAGACTCAGTTCGGCACGCCCATTTTAATTTCTCCGCTTGCCAAAAGTCTTGTGCAGAGTACATGTATATTGACAGATAGAATAGGTCTAACTGCTAACTATTTTCCCTATCCTTTATATTTGTGGGAAGAAAAAAGCTCTGTAGGGATAGTTCAACCAAAACTGAAAGTTCTGTCATTTAATATTTCATCAAAATAGCAAAATGTAAATTTATTTGTAAATAGTTATTTGTTTATTTCATAAATAAATTGTGGAGAACTGCAGAGTAATAGGAGAAGCAATGTCTCTCTTGCTGCAATAGTGTTTAAGTGCGGACTTATTCTGATGGTGTTGTGACAAGAAATGGAGTTCACATTACCAGGCTGTCATGATATTATGATACTATGACCATTTATGTGAAGCTGCTTTGACACAATCTACATTGTAAAAGCGCTAAACAAATAAAGCTGAATTGAATTGAATATTATGAGAAATTACTTATAAAGAGAACATGATTGAATTGTGTGCTTTAGTGCACTTAATGTCGCAGTATATACCACATTACAGCACTTCCTCACTGGATTGAGTCTCAATGTAGGATGGTTATCAGATTTACATCGGCTGACCTGATGGACAATGGTGCAAAGTGTAGAGATTAACCCAGAAAAAACAATCCTACATTGTAAAGTCCTTGCATCTGAAGCCCACATTACATTACAGTGCCTTGGGCCGAGAGATTGGCGTCACACCTGTCACTGCTGCACTTTCTCTATGTATTAGTGCACTATAAGGCTACTATAAGCCTATTGTACTTGCTAAGAGCTGATATTATCATTTGAGAGTTCAGGACTTGGAGTGACAGGCTTAAAACGGCAGTTAAAAGAACACAACTGGTGATCCTGATCTCATGCATGATTTGATGCTCCTATTTTCATGATCATTTATTTAACATGGGTTAAAATTAAAACCGAGGATGCTTACACTGTAAAAATATCTGTTTTATAATTAACAGTTTACATATTTTATGTTTCACAATTGTTTTCCATTTATTTATGGTTGAGAATTGCATTATGGGATGTTTTTGGCTCGACTTTTGATGTTGAAAATTCAACTCCTCAGTTTAACAAAGTGGCTTTTATTGACATTTTGAAATAATATAATGTATTATATAGAGAAATAAGTCTTTAAAATAACAGAAAATGTACTGGCATTTCATTACAATGCATTTGCAACATAATAGGCCACCAAACCCGACAATATTTGCACTTAAAACTATAAAAAAAAAACATTAAAAAATATTAAACAAAAACATAAATGTATGAGGAAAAATAAAAACATGAATCACAAAATATGGAAAAATCTGATTAGGATTTTTGCTCCTGATACCAAGTACCCATTCCTTGTCATGGTGATCGGCTGATACCAAATACCAATTTTAATGCTTCAAGCTTTATAATGCATTGAGCACATTTTCCCACTAATGATATTCTAAAAGAATAAATGAAGGATGCTGTATATAATCCCTGACACGTCTCTTATAACAATTTAGCGTGGACATGTCATGGTCAGAACTAGCTTTACAAAAAATAATAGATAAAACAGAAAAAAAAAATGTTGAGGAAAAACAACCAAAGCAATTAGGAAACATTGCAAATGATGGAAAAAGAATTCAACATGTCTCAATGAAGGAAAAGTTTCAAGTGCATATTTGTTGCACGAGAAGTAAAAATGCAAACCTATAAATACTGTACATATTTGTTTATTGGAATAAGAATATTACTAAAAGGTATCTTTAAATATTCAAGTAAAAAAAAAAATCAATTTTTTTTTATTTTATTAAAGTGTTTAGCCAGGTTTTTGTGATCTTGCAATATTGTCAAAAACACAGAAATTTTAGTTCTTATATACGTAAAAGGCCTAAATACATGCAAGGCCATTCCAATAATTTCCTCTCCAGCTAGCATGTCTGGTTCCTCTGGGTTTAAACTTTTAAGCAAACACCTGCTATCAGTTCATGAGATCGGCCAGGAGTGCGTTTCCCAAGCAACGACGTTAGGCCCGGCTCCAATCAGAAGCTAGGCTCACCTTGGTCCCATTAGATAACAATTTTTTTTGCGATGCGTTTCATAACTGAGAAAGCAGCATAAGATGTGACCGTGAGCTTCATAAACATGTTTTGGCAAGCTAGAATCATTTACAACCTTGAATAAAGTATTCTGTTTTAATAATTTTAAACAATTCAGGCTGCAAAAGATGAAAGAGAAAATTTTTCAGCATAGAGCGCAGGTTTCTGTGCGCATCACGCGTCTGAGTGTGCATTACCAAATGCACTTCCCTTTAATATCATTTTATGCAGTCGTAATTCATACAATAGAAAGTCTTTAAAAAAAAACAAACAGTTCAGCAGCACTGAGTTGGATAATCGGGAGATGTATCGGGCCCGCTTAAACATAAAAAATGATGGTATTTTTCGCATGGAATGAGCAAATATTAAGTTCACTATCTGTTAATGGCGCACAGAAACGGACAAATCACAGGCAGTTTCAGTAGTAAAGTTCATGCAAAGTGCAACATACAAAATTCAAACACGAGTGCAAAGCACTTTGTTGCAGTTTGTGACGTGTCCAAAACATCAACATTTCGACACATATCCACACTTAATCTTGCTTTTGCTTTGCGCTCTTTAAACGCGTGCTCTTCTCTTGACGCACGGTGCTGTGTCCCTCAACTGTATAAACAATATCGAGAGGTTAGTAATTGAACTCATTTCAATATCACTTACTCGATTAATTAATTACGAAAGCCGTGTAACGTGCTGTCGATTGACGTGTTGTCCTTTTTTCTCTTTAAATCTCTCAATTATCATATGTGATCTGCTCTGTTATTGGAATTTTTATACTGATACGGGAAAAATGTCAAAATCATACACAAGATATCTTAAACTGTTACTGTAAATGAACTGACCCTATTCTGGGCCAAAGTTTGCTTTTATTCTGGCCCAGTTCCAGCCCACACCGGACACTTACATCTGGACCACATACTGAATAGAATGATGGCTCTAGGGTGGTCTGCTCCTGTTTGTCAGATCTGGGCCACAAATAAACCAAAGCAATACCACATATTAGCCAGAATTTAACCAATATGAACCAGAACTGACCCTTTTCTGGGCCACAGTTTGTTTTTATTCTGGCCCAGATCTGGCCTACACTTTACACTTGCTGGGTGTGACAAAGTACAAAAATCTCAGCATGCATTGCAGTATGAATACATTCTATAACTTATTGATGTTACAGTTTTTATTATCAAGCCAAAGAAAATTTGGACACCTCTACCTCTACACGTGAACGCACAAAACGAGGGGAAGGGCTAAGGGAAAGGGCTAAGGGGTAGAATAGGGTAGAGCTGAAGATCTTTGCCCGAACCCGACAGGACCTGATGAGCTTAATTTCTATGATTTTAGACAGGGTCGGGTCGGGCTGAGCTTGGGCTTGCGCAGTAAATGAACAGTCATGTGATGCATTTCGATTAGCACGAGAAAGAAATCAAATTGTTTGGTACATTAACAGAAAAACATTAAAACCCATGCCTGCAAAGGTCAAATAAATGATGACGGAGATATCAAAAAGAGTGAATTTTAACTGTGGTGAGGCCAGCCTCCAGTTTAAAAAGAACGATCATTTTAGCCACCGAGAGATTTTTTCGGTTGCTCATACACTGCATATTACAGTAGAGCACTAAACAGCAATGTAAAGCAAGCTGACAAGGAAGATTACATGGTCACTCGCTACATTGAAATGCTGTAATGGAAAATGAAATGGATGTTCTTGGCTGGTGGAAAATGAACAAATAATCCTACCCAAAACTTGCACAATTAGCGAGATCAGTGTGCATCCCATCCAGTAGCAGCAGCAGTGAAAGGGTGTTCAGTGCTGCTCAGTGAGCGCAGGACTGCGATAAAGCCATCTACAGTGGATTCAATAATGTTCCTTCTCAAAACACGTAGCCTACTCTTGCTGAGTAAAGGATTTTCAAATTATAACTAAATATTAAATAAACCATAAATCATAGACAAAGTAGACCCATATAGGCTAATGTTGGCATTATTATTTTAATATTCAGCTTCACTGTCACCTTAATGCTAGATATGAAGTTAAGAAGAGAAGTGGCGAAAGAAATCCCGCATTAATTAATTTTCTTAATTTTGTTAATGACAAATACGAAAAAAAAGTAAATTTATGATTAATTTTAATTTCATTTGTTTAAAAAGGCTTATTTTTATTGGTGTGTTGTTGGCCAATTTAAAGATGTACTTAGGCCTATTTGGAGTGCTGAGATGTTACAGAGGACTTATTTTAGAATGTTAGAACAGGGTATATGCAGAGCTAGTGTTTCTTCCCATACTGATAAACTTAAGGTGATCATGGATTTAAAAAAAAAAACAGACCTTAAACGCCCCGATTTTATAATGGCATACAATTCACCGGAAGCATTTGACCCAGGTTTCAGACTCTAGCAGCTCTGGTGGCTGCATCGACTCTGGCAGCTCTGGCGACGGTGTCGACTCTGGCAGCTCTGGCAGCTCTGGCAGCTCTGGCGACAGTGTCGACTCTGGCAGCGGCATCGACTCTGGCAGCTCTGGCGGCAGCATTAACTCTGGGCCATCTTGTGAGCTGGTGGACTGGAGGCGGCCATCTTGTGAGCTGGCTGATGTGCCGTAGACTGGAGTGTTAGTGATGTCAGCATTAACGTCTCCGTGGGGTGTACAGCGAGCCCTGTTGTCAGCAGACACATGATTTTAATTCCCGTTGGATCCATTGTTTGGCCGAGTCTTCTGTAACACAGGAAGGGACAGAGACAACTGAGGTTTGGATCCACATGCAGGTTTATTCGAATAGTCAGGCAAGCAATGGTCAATACGGGTGCAAACAAGTGTATAAAGGCAATCCAGAAATGTAGTCAAAATAACAGGCGAGAGGTTGGAAGGCAGGCGGCAGACTGAGAAGAAAAAAGGTAAACAAGGCTAAGGTCAAAACACGGGAAAACAAGACAAGGTTAACATGTTGTAATGTCACTAAGACTCGGCAATGGAAGTGAGTGTGTGTGCTGCTTAAATAGTGTTTGTAATCAGTGTTTGACAATCCTTAGGGGGTGTGAGTGTAATCAGTGAGTGTAATGTGTGAGCGGAGTGCATGTATGAAAATGTAGTCTATGTATGGCGGATTTGTATTCCATGAGTTATTGTGTGTGAGATCCAGTGATCTATGAAGTACGATCGCTGGTGATCATGACAAGTCACCTGGCTAATCCTTAAAAAAAACCTATGTGTTTCTGCAAAGAGCTGCCTTCATCTTTTGTATTATAACAGTCTATTGTATTATTTCAATAGATTTTTATTTAATTTGAGTTGTTTTTAATATTATGGATGTTTGTGGGCTAATATGTTATTTACCTTCTGTTAACCTTTAAATTCGTGTTTGGCAGAGTTTACAAGAGATAATGTTGGCATTTAACACTCTATCTATAATGCACCTGAGCTGTTTCTAGTTTTTACTTTGTTGTCTTTTTATCATTCAGATAACAAGAAGAAGCATCAATGGTGGAGAAGTCGGAGGATTAAGCAGCTGCAGGTGTTGTTCAGATGGTGGATGATCCTGGACTGCTGACTCGGCAGGACCTAGCAGAGATGTTTATTAAGAATTTAGAGTTCAAATGCAAATGACACAAGGTCTAGATGGAGCAGGAGACAGCCTGCCAGGTGCTATGCTGGAAAGTCTTGCAACATCAATTCAATCTTCTAAGTTTTTCTTGGCTGATTCTGATTTATGATTTTTTTGGTAAGTGTGACCTACTGTATGGATTTTTTTAGCAGATTTTCTATAATTGACAGCATATACAAACATATATCTAATTTTTTTTCATGATATAAATGACAATTTTCCGGAACATCATGAAAAAAAAAGCAAATCGTGTAATTTTAATTTGTTTATAACCTATTTAAAAAAAATTCAAAGGTAAGCAAAAATATATGTATTTTATATAAACAAAAATCTCTATCATTTTACTATTACTATTTTACTATAGGTTATAGAGACTTATTTTCTTATTTTGTTTTATCTGATTTTGATAAAACAGACTTTAATGTCATGTTTGCTCTCTTTTAAACACACATTTGACTGATATTCTTTCATTATTTTTCCTTTCGGCTCAGTCCCTTTATTTATCTGGGATCGCCACAACAATTGACTGAGTAATTGGCAGTTCATTCCACTGTGGCAACCCCTAATAAATCAGGGACTAATCCAAAAAAAAAAAAAAGCGAGTGACTTAGCAGGTCACCAGCTAAATGTAGTATCCTGAACAAAGGAGCAGAGAGGTCAGTGCGTGTGCAGGGAATCATTCTGTGTGGAGGACTTCGATGACAACACAAACACTCAATACACAAATACACCTCATTTAACATGTACCATAAACATAGACCACCATTTTGGAAAGACACTATACCGTTTAAACCAACAGTTATTGTAAAAAGCACTATACACTTAAACCTGAATTGAATTAATCAGCAGATCAGCATGCTTTCTAAAGAGGCAGCTCTGCTCTGTACCTGACAAATGAGGGGTCCCAGCCAGTGCTGCAGTATTTCACCATGCACTGAATTTTCTTCTATAAGCTAAATGGGTTCAGAATTTCTCTTTTGGGGGGTAGATTTAATAATGCAATGCACTGATGGGCATCGATGCAAATTAAAAACACAGCAGGGCTCATTATGGATACATACCCCTGAATACATTTCTGGAGAGCGCAAAATACATCCTAGGATGTATGTTTTTTTGCAAATCTACCAGAGGCCGCTGTGTATGCTTTTTGAGATTTCAAATTTCTCTTGTGAGTGCTATAATTCAGCAGAGGCAGCTGTTGACTGACTGACTGACAGACCGACAGACCGACAAATACCCCCACCCACCCCATTCCCTAAATCCAGCCGATAGTGTTTTCCAACACAAAAGAAAAAGAAAAGTAGTGTAATTTTTCCTTGTTTTCAGATCTTACCACTATCTCACCCTGTTATTTACATGTTTATTTTCTTTTCTTTAATTATTCACCAGACTCAAACCCTGTTGTCACAGTTAACTTTGCTCTGCATCTCATGTCCACTAACGTGAGCAGCGAGCCACTGGTGTAACAGTGGAAAAGCCGTCCACATGGACATAAACCGATGCAATCTCACGGCAATTTGTAACTTTTTTATTTAGTGGCTAATTCTTATGAATTCAGACAATCTAATTTAACAATTTAGTATGATTTGCTCATCACCCAGTGACACTTGGGTTTAGGTATGGGGTTGGGTGCCACACCTTTTTAAAATCGTACATATTCATACGACTGAATTCGAATTCATACGAATTAGCCACTAAACTGACAATACATAAATACTTATGTTTTCTTGTGAGATCAACTGATTCCTGGCCAGTCAATCACTCCACATATATGGTTATTTACGTTTAAGTTTTATTAAATCAAAAATATGCATTCATATCATTATTATAATATGAATTATAAAGGTATGCTTTATATAATTAAATCATTTTATTGTTAATGTAAAGGGAAACTGATGAATCTATGCTGAGATAAGTGAAGTCATAAAGTACACGGCCATTCCATTTAAAGAAGTACCCGACGTGTGTCCTCGTAACCTCGGAAGTTCATTCTTCTATGTCTGAACTTGTTAGGTCTGAATTTTCAAGGTCGCAAGTCTGTACTTTGTGTACTTTGTTTGAGAAACCACATTAAAACCAGTAGAACATACATTTTTAATAATAAATGTCTGACACGAGGGTCTCCATGTAGAACCATGAACATCCACAAAAACGTTCTTGTTAAAAATGTTCATCAAATGATTTTTTCCTCCTCTTTTAAAAACTATTGACTGAAAGGTTCTTTGTGGAACCCAGAATGGTTCTTCTGTGTCATTGCTGTAAAACTCAATTTTTACAACCTAAATTTTTAAAAGTGTGTTACTAGAACTGCCATCATCAGTTTCTTAAACTATATATTTAAATTATTTCCCTATTTTTTTATTTTTATTATGAGCACTCTTATTTGCCACTGATCCATATTTATATTCTGATCTCCATAAACAATAATGGGAAAGCAGCACAATCTAAAATCTCTCTAATCCAAACCACACTCCATTAAAACTGATAACCATTAGCATGCCATGGAAAATCAGTTTACAGAGTATGCAGAGCATTATAGCACTTGTTTGTCTAAATCTTCTCAGTGGCTTTGCTCATCCTCTTACAGCATTATCATAAGATGAATATACTCATCATTATGATGACCATCACTTTATTGCTTTGAATGTTTCCTCTGTGGGGAACGTTTCGGATTTCTGATAGTTAAACACTAGCCTGTTGTACAGCATGTTCTGTTTTCTAGACTAATTGGCATTAATATTCAGGAACGAGTCGACTTCCAAAACCTCAACTCTTTTTATTACTTTGCTCTGTAAATGCAATGAAATACTAGCCATCTACAAGACAATCTTCCTATAGTGTAGTAATGAAGTCATAAAAGATGGTTTGTAAAAAAATGGGGTTGCATCTGGTCCATATATTAATCAATTATTGAAGTTGGATAAAATGACAATTATCGACTTGGCTGAAGCTTCCATCAAGGCTGAATCAATATTGAGTAAATGCCGATGGCCAAAGCCTGCCTTACCTATATAGACAGGAAACATAGGAGACCTCGGCATAATGGGAAAAACACCATAAAATGTGAAGATAATGGCCTCTCGTCATGCTAAACATGCTATTATTTTAAGCGTCAGTGCGTCAGATGTTTCCATACTCAAAGATTGAGCTGTAAATCAGAAACCGATTCAACCGGTTTGCCTTTGGAAAATGTTATCACTTTACCCAGCAAGCTCTGCCCAAAATCTTATGTCAGAATTTGAAAAAGACGATGTTGAAGTTACCATTGGATCTGAATAGTGGAATCTGAATTGGGGAGTTCATACAACAGCTAAAACGAAAAGAAAACATTTAATGTATTTTAGCCATTCAGTTTTATAACAATGGCACTTAAGAGGCTAAAAACACATTTTTAAAGATAATTATCAAAGATTTGTGGTGTTACTTTGCAAAGTGATATTGTACATTTTATTTATGTAGATCCATGATTGTTTTGACATTGTTGATGCCTATACAAATTTTTCAAAAAGCAAAGAAAAAAACTTTTCTGTTTATTACATAGTTTTAACTGTAAACTCTGAGTTTGAAATGAATTTGTTACATGATAGTTGAAGTTTGCACTTGTTTTCCAATCAAAAAAATGCTTTCCAGAATAATTTACTTGCGAAGAATTATATTTTTCACTTAATATTGGTATACATGTTTTCTTGAATTAGCAGATTTTGTTATTTTGTTACTGTTTAGCCCATTGCAATTATAGTAAATACACTTATTTATTTTTTTTTAATGTTGCTAAATGTGTTCTTAGAGTTTTTACATTTTTTTTAACCATGAAAAATCTAAAACCTTAAAACATTTTATAAGAAATTTCAAGAAATTTACACTGGATATACAAAGCCAACAACTTAATTTTACTTCGGATCTAAAGGAAGCAAGATTTAAGGCCACGCTGCAGCTTTTTTTTTTTTCTATATTGTGACACAGTTCCTTTAGAAAAACAGAATATTAAATCAGAAAAACAGTGGCCATGGCTTGTTTTTTCTACTGAGAGCTGAATGGATGTCATAAAAATAGTCATTTTATTCAGAAAGATTAGGAAAAGGGTTTAGGTAGACATATTACTACCAAACAGACACCTCCTGCTCACGATTTCTGTTTGTTGTCAAAACTGACAGTTAAAGGGGCGGGGTTAAGTATGTTGACCCTGCCCAACATCTGAGAATTTAACTGAAAAACAAGAAATAAAAACAAGATGTGCATTTTCAGATTTCAATTGAAGATTACAAGTGCAAACTCTTTTTTTAATGACATGCACAGTTGAATTGTTCACCTCAAAACTGGCAATGTGAGGTAACAAAATCATATGGCTAGTTTCGATTTCATTTGTACTTTAAACAGATAAATTAATCTATAATTTTTAAGCTTTTTGATTTTCTTTTTTTCTGTTGAACATTAAATAAGATATTTGCTTATCTTATGACAGCTTAAAACCTGTGACCATTAACTTTCATAGTAGGAAAAGCATGGACATACAGTACTTCTAAAAAAACAGTACATTTTTTTTTACAGTATGTCATGATGAGATTCGACTAAAATAAAACCATTTGTAAATGTGTACTGGTTAGTTTTTACCCATGAAATAAAAAGAATGGTATTTGATGTTGTCACTGTTTGATTTAGTGATCCTGCATATTGAACAGCATACGACAGACAAACATTTTGATTTTGGACAAGTTGCCTGCACAAGTTGGACAAGTTGCCTGCATTTAAGCTTTGCATCTACACAAAAATAGACAGATACACAAATTTGAACCCGTTCTACATGCTTATATTATATTATATTATATTATATTATATTATATTATATTATATTATATTATATTATACATTACATTTTAGATACAGCTAATGATGTAACAGTACAATCCAAATTTTTTTTTATGTTGTAGATTATTCCAGTTCCTAATCCTAACCTAGTCCAGTTCCAATTACAACAAAACATGTAATCTTTGTTCAGTAGTGAAGGTTAATATCTAAATAAATGAATTAATCCAAAACATAGTTGCGCGGCCTTGATCTGAACAGTCTTTTGATACATTCGTCTCTACTTGCACCCCTGTCTAATCCAATAACCCCTACACCGCAGCATCTGCTTTGATCCCCAGTCGATGGGGAATCACATCCAATGTAACTGATACAATAATATAATATAATCAGCGGCGGGACGGCGATCAGGATCTAAGAAGAGAACTCTGGTCCACCTCCTGTGTTTTCAGACTCTGGCATTTTCAAATGTGATTCATGATAATGGGTCTCGTTTAAAGCCATGCCGTTGCTTGTCAGCTGCTGGAAATGCTGTTATGACCTTACATGTGTAATGTCCACTGGAACAAAGAGATCTGTCCAGTGGAGGGGGGAAATAGTAAATTAAGAATTCCTCTGACGGAGCACTGTCTCATTCCTAAGGGCATTCATGGATCCTGTCGTCCCACTGATTCGGTTATAAACTGTTTAAGGAGGGCTTGAACTTGTTATTCAATTCAACCTCAAAAGGGCATTTGTGCTCTGGCACAAGACAGACACCTGTGAGACACAGCAATCAACAAAGTCGAACGTTTTGTTCCTCCTAATGCAGACGCACACACGAAAAGGGCAAAAAGCAAGTCGAAAACATGATGTGTGTTTACTGTAATGAAAAATCTGTACAAATTCATTCATTCATTCATTCTTTTTCTTTTCAGCTTAGTCCCTTTATTAATCAGGGGTCGCCACAGTGGAATGAGCCACCGACTTATCTGATATATTGTGCAGCCCTAGCATCAAGATTTCAGGAGGAATAAGGGAGCGAGGACTAAAATGCAGTTTATTAGAAAAAACAAAAAGACAACAAAAACTACCCAGAGGGGTAAAACATTATCGAAACTAACAAACAAACTTGACTGGGCAGGCTGGCAGGGATTAAGGCTTGACAACACAGGAAACTAGACAACAATGTTTGTACAACAACAAGCTGGCACAGAACAGCAGACAATTAGAGACTAAAAAGGAGATTGATTGATTTTGATTGATTAACAGACAGGTGAACATAATAAACAAATAATGGTAGAGATGTGAACTTACACTGGTCTTACGATTTGGTTCGTTTATGATTATCATGCCATCGATTTGGTTCAATTCGATATCAGGGTGCATTGACAATGCTTTCTGTACACGGTTTTATATTTTTCTTCACAGCACAACAATTCTAGTATTAAAATGTATAAATACATTATATTTAAATTAGGGCTGTCAAAATTAGCGCGTTAACGCACATAATTAATTTGAAATATTTAATGTGTAAAAAAAAAAGTAACGCAAATAACGCAGTTGCAGTTTTTTTTCTATTTCCTGTTGTGGCCAATGTGTTTTCAGGGCCGACGCGTCCACAGAGGCGACCTAGGTTGCTGCCTTGGGCAGCAGAGTAGCGAGCAAACCCCCCGCATTCATCCGCTACACCCACCCCCTCCCTCACGGTCCTTGGCCCTTCCATATTGAAACAAGGAGCCTGACATGGAGAGATCCATTTGCAGTATATTTAATAGACACAGTTCAATCACAATCATACAATACGCACTATGTGCGAACTCACATCAACAGTATGCAATAAGGGTCAAAGGGCTGGCGGCTGACAGACACAGAGTGATATACCAGGCATGGATCAGTGGCAGGCAGCGTGGTTCAGAGTCTCAATATCAGGCGTGAATCAAGGGCAGGCGGCGTGGTTCAGAGTCCAGATACAAGCAAGGTTCGGGGTAGGCAGAAGGCAACTCAGAGTCAGAAACAGGCTAGGGTAATGCACAGGAGATCAGGAAATATCGCTCAGAGATGTTAGCCATGGCAGAACCAGACTTCGCACTGAACTAGTGTGTGAGCGTAGCTTATAACAGGTAGCGTGGGTCGTTAACGGGATTGGACTCAGGTGTGTGCGCTTATCAGTTTAAGTGGATGATGTAATGCTAAAAGTCCGGAGATGGTGGCCTCTGCTGGCCAGCGAGTCGGTGACACATATGAATAAAACGGCGTGATTGCCATTTGCCTAGAGTGCCAGTTCAGCTTGCTCTGGCCCTGTGTGTGTTAAACGTGCAACAACAATATGGCGTTTCTCCAGGGTTTCATGCAATTTCGGGTGTTTCATTGTTAATATTTAGACTTCAACTGCAGTTCAGCAGTTCACTTTCATTCAACATATTTTCATTGAGGATGTTTTAATTGAATTTTATACCGCATGGCGAACGGAAAGAAAAACCTCTGCATTTCGAGACTCGCGTGGTCATTTAAGAAAATCACAAAAATCGCTGTTTACATGATCGACTCTTGATCAGTATTTTCTTAATCATCAAAGCTGAGTAATGGTGTCCATGTGAATGAAAGTGCCAGATAAATTTACACGCTGTCAAAAAATTTTTTCTGCCCTTAAGCTGCGTCCCTCAAATGTTTCATTAAGTTTGACGTGTTTACCCCCTTTTGTAAAGCGTCTGCTTCACGTTCCTCTGTCAGAATCCTTGCTTGTTAAATACAGCCATAATTTAGAAAGCTTAGTTTAAGCAAATTTGATGAACGTGATCATGCATGTTAATGAATCTGAAGAGATCCCTCTCGCTCACCGGTACTGCGCACATTCTTTGTGTGTGTGTGTGTGCTGTGTGTATGTTTGTAGTCCACTTAGAATCCAACATGGAAAGCATTTTTGTTTGTTATTGTCATGGATTGTTTTGAAATTTAAATGGCACTTACATGCCTGTGTTATTACTTTAGTAATAAATACGGCATTTCGTGATTATTTATGATTAATCATGATTAATTACGTTTCGTGATTAATCATGATTAATTACAAAAAAAGTGTAATTAATCACTTTAATTTTTTTAATCATTTGACAGCCCTAATTTAAATGTAAATATTAGGGTGATGCAGTGGTGCAGCAGGTAGTACTGTTGCCTCACAGCAAGAAGGTCACTGGGTAGCTGGTTCGAACCTCGGCTCGGCTCAGTTGGCGTTTCTGTGAGGAGTTTGCATGTTCTGCGTTCACGTGGGTTTCCTCCTGGTGCTCTGGTTTCCCCCACAGTCCAAAGATATATGGTACAGGTGAATTGGGTAGGCTAAATTGTCCGTAGAGTATGAGTGTGTGTATGAATGAGTGTGTGGATGTTTCCCAGGGATGGGTTGCGGCTGGAAGGGCATCCGCTGCGTAAAAACGTGCTGGATAAGTTGGCGGTTTATTCCGCTGTGGCGACCCCAGATTAATAAAGGGACTAAGCCGACAAGAAAATGAATGAATGAATAAATTTAAATATTATTTGTAATACAATTTTGTCCTTTAATACAAACAGTAATATATGTAAACTGTATCTTAAAAAGTCAATTACATGCACATAACTACATGAGCATTTATAGCAAGGCTGTTTAAGGAAACTAAAATCAGGTTGTATTTAAGGACTCACCAAAGTTATTTGTTAAAAAATTATTTTTTAATTCCTGAAGTAAATTAAAAATGACATATTTGGCAAACAGTATGTTTTGATGATGTGTCAAGAGCAACATGTAAGACAGAGACACAGCTCAGTCATACAGGCTTGCTTTCAGCATGCAGAAAAATCAGACCCTTGCTAACAGATCATGCTGCACACCTTGTCTGGTCATTTCTGGACTACTGTAATGATCTTTTGGCTACCTTCTTATACCATTAAACCTCTAAAGATTATGTAAACCATGCATGTTGTTTGGTCTTAAATAAACTCAAGAAAGTCCATGTCACATCTCACTTTATCATTCCACATTGCTTACAGGTCGAGGCTTGTATCAAGTTCAAAACATTGATGCCTGTTTACAGAACAGCTACTTGCACTGCATTCTCTTACCTGCTGCTGAAAGTCTACAATCCCTCCAGGAGCCTCTGGTCGATAAGTGAGCACCGCATTATGGTTCTGTCAGAGGCTGTAAGTCTCTTTCCAAAACCTTCTCATTTAATGTTCCTTGGCTGGTGGAATGATCTTACAACTCCCACACGAATTGCTGATTCCCTGGTATCATTCAAACGACAACTAAAAACTCAACCCTTCCATGATCACCTAAGCACTAAAAAAACTCCCCTCTCCTTACTCTAGCTATTAATTTCCTGAGCATTGACAATTCCACTATATATTTATTGCTACTTTTGTGTATTGCCTTTTCTTGTTGAATCGCTGAATGGCAAAAGTTGCTTTGCACAAAAGTGTCTGCTATATGACTAAATGTAAATTAAGTGCTTTTTAAGGCTTTAATTCAATTAATGTGTATTAATTGATTTATTTATTATATGTTAATGCTTTAATTCATGTTTATTTCTATAGCGCTTTTACAATGTAGATTGCGTCAAAGCAGCTTAACATAGAAGTCATAGTAAATTCAAACTGTGTCAGTCCAGTTTTTAAAGTTGAAGTTCAGTTTAGTTGAGTTCAGTGTGGTTTAAATTTCACTGCTAAAAGTCCAAACACTGAAGAGCAAGTCCATCGATGTGCAGCTCCACAAGTCCCTAACCAAACAAGCCAGTGGCAACAGTGGCGAGGAGCAAAACTTCCTCAATTGACGAAGTGAAGGAAAAAGCCTTGAGAGAAACCAGGCTCAGTTGGGCATGACCATTTCTCCTCTGGCTTAACTTCTTGTGCAGAGCAGCAGTCCAGGCACCAGGGGACAATGCTGGATGTTTATTGTGGAGAGCTGCAGGTGTGAGTAGGTCACCGGCAGGAGATCAGGCTGGCCTACGGGATCCATGCTGAGACCAGTCTGTCACTGGGGTCTTTAATGAATCAGTCTCATGCTCTCCACTCCTCCATGACCGCCACAGCATCAGCTCATGATACGGCCTGGTCCAGAATTATGGAGACCTCTCGAAGTCCTTTATGGTTCATCATTTCTTCACAAGACTTAGATCACATCAATGGTGCTGCACAGTCTTTAGATGCCTTGGGATAAGTATCCCCAGGTGGAAATAGAGAACAAGGAAAACAAATTAGCCTAGCTGCTGTTTATAGTTTATTTGAACAAGAGATATTAAATGTCAATGCAAAAATATGTGCTATGAATAAAAATAGCAGTTATATAAACAAACATGTAAAGCATAGGAGTGTTTCTAATAAAATATCCAGTGTACTAAGACAGGAGGACTGTATCCTACAGATGGTTTGTCAAGCCCACTCACCTGCATTGAGCACACTCATGCATCGTGCTGTTGTGTGGTGCAATGTGAATATGCTTAGCTAAAAAGACAGGTCTTTAATCTAGTTTTGAATTAAGAGAGTGTGTCTGAGCCTCAGACATTATCAGGGAGGCTATTTCAGAGTTTAGGAGCCATAAATGAGAAGGCTCAACCTCTGTTAGTGACTTTGCTTTTTCTGGGTACTACCAGAAGCCCTGAGTTTTGAAATCTGAAAGAGCAGGTTGGATTGTAGGGAGACAGACAGAAGTTTGGTTAGATAAACAGGCGATAGATTATTAGATTATTATATATTATAGATTATTTAAAGCTTCATATGTGAGAAGAAAAACTTTTGTTTTCAAGTATTGTTGGTTTATTTAAAAGTACACAAGTTGCACGTCTTATGTATTTTATATTCTATACCCTTTTACTTAATGAGCACTGTGCTGCATCCGACAGATTACTCTATTATGTTTTTCTCTTCTTCTTCATTCTTTTATATCACATTTTACCTGTTATTCTTGTTTATGTAAAGCTCTTTGAATTGCCACTGTGCATGAAATGTGCTTTATAAATAAACTTGCCTTGCCATGCCTATAGTCTTTAACGCAGCACTATTCTTTTTTTTTCAGTTTGGTCTGCCTTGCATTCTCAGAACAAAAAATTGTGACTGGCCCCTTAGTAAGGTTGGGTACACCAATAGCTGTGACCATGCCTTTTCAGTGCTATTCTTCACTTTGTGTGTGTTTAGTAAATACTGTGAGTACTGTTTTAATTCCAAAAATACAGTTTGCATGGTGAACGTTATTATAGGAAATCTCACCCTTAATGTTTTTAAGCCGTATGATAAAAATGACTGGTATAACAGCCACAAGCAATCGTTTGCTGCCAATTTCCATTATCATCACATTTCGACAGGTCAGTTTGACCCACTAGATTCCTATCAAAACATTGTTCGGATTTCCACGAAGGTTCCTCTCTTCATCAGCGATCAAAGCTTCCACTCTCTAATAACTGGAATTGGCTAATCAAGTCAAGGCTGTAACCGAACTCGCTATAGACTAAACAAACAACTTTCCCTGAAGTCCTAAACAGATCACAGACATTGTTCCTTCCAAATTGCTCTCTTCATAGGCCGTAACCTCCTTTGTCTTCAAAACGATCAGTGCTGCGCGAACCAGGTTTATGTTATTAGTCGAATCTACTTTTTGCTTAATGGATTACTGGATATTGTGTGCTGTCTGCTGCGTTTGAACACTGGGAGTCCCAGATTTATTCCTTATGACAAGGGTTTCCCCCAAAGGGCTTTAAGAGGTCAGGCGGGTCAATGTGTCTGCCAGTTAATCAGTACAGGAGCCATCATCCCGCCAGTGGCCGGCATGCTCTCCACTTAGGCTGTGTAATTGGTTTAGATGGACACACTTATTTCGTTGACTGGTGCACTAATTGTGCTCGGGATACTCTGGAAGGAAATCCTCAAGGTTTTTTTTTTTTTTTTTCTGTGGAGAAAACAGGAATGGTTTGATCAAAGTCTATTTAGTTAAAGAAAGTGTGGCCTGATTCATTTTCTTCCACTTCTTGCTGTAATGTCATCACAAAAACGTTTTTCTTCCTAACTAGTGAATGCACTGTATTTTTAACCAGGGGTTTCAAAGGTAAAAATTCACTTTTTGAAAGTCTAGGAAATACATTTTTACTTTAATTAACAGTGTTAATTACTTTAGTTAACAATGTAAAACGTGAAAGAATGACTGTGAAATTGTTCCCTTTAAAAATTTGGCATGAAATTTGGCAAAAAGTATGTCATGGCATAATATAAAAAAGTGGAACATTACAAGTACCATTGTTTTTCAATAGCCTGTTAAAAATGTGATAAAAAGTCATGACAACAAATGTTTTTTTTACGTTACTATCATACCTGTCAACCCCTCCCCCCGGGATTCTCTCGTATTTTACAATTCTATCCTGCTATCATCCTGTAATGGTATTTTCCTGTATTTCTCTCGTATTTTAACTTTTCAAGGGTGGCAATAAACATTAAAGAGCCAACCTCCCTATATGCAACCTCTACCGTTGAACCACCAGGGGACGCTCCTTGCTTTTAAATGTGAATCTGTTCTGTGCTTATATTTTATTTAGGCATGCAAAAATAAATATAAAAATGGTGCATGACTGTCAGACGCGCTTCATAGTGATAAAAAAACGTTTTTTTCAAAACAGATTTTGTACATGTGATTTGAAGATAAGCGAAAGTAGACACTGGGTTTTGGGTGCTTGTTTGAACAGATATACACATAATAATGTACTAATAGAAAAACCACATGAAGATGGGAAGATCATGCAAACTCCACACAGAAATGCCAACTGACCCTGCTGGGGCTCAAACCAGCAACCTTCTTGCTGTGTGGCGACATCGATAACCACTGCACCGCCCATATTAATATCATAACATATAATAATAGTATAACATGTGAATCTTGTTGGGGTTTCTTTTAAACACAAATTTTGTCTTAAATGAGCATAAAAAGTTAGAAATTTAATCGAATGTTTTCATTATGGATCTGTGCATTTTTAAAATGACGCCTGTTATTTAATGCAATCAAATAAAAACTCTAAATAAGAGATATATTCACTGCTCTTTAATCTGAATGTTTAAATTGCACAGTGAAGGAAAGGTTAATGAGATTTGATATCTTGATTCAGTTTCTTTATGATAGCTATTTATTTTAATCGGCTAAACAAATTTTTTTCAAAATCTATTAGAATAATAAAATATATTACTGACCGTTCATTTATTCATTCATTCATTAATTTTCTTGGCTTAATCCATTTTATTAATCTGGGGTCACCACAGTGGAATGAACCGCCAACTTTTCCATCTCGTTTTTACACAGCGAATGCCCTTCCAGCCGCAAGCCATCTTTGGGAAACATCCACACACACACACACACACACACACACACACACACACACACACACACACACACACACACACACACACACACACACACACACACACACACACACACACACACACACACACACACACACACACACACACACACACACACACACACACACTAACTATGGACAATTTAGCCAAACCCAATTCACCTGTACTGCATGTCTTTGGACTGTGGGGGAAACTGGAGCATCCGGAGGAAACCCACACGAATACAGGGAGAACATGCAAACTCCACACAGAAACGCCAACTGAGCCGAGGTTCGAACCAATGACCCAGCGACCTTCTTGAGGCGACAGCAATACCTACTGCACCACTGCGTCGCCACTGACCATTTCAGCTGTTTATTTACAATGAAACAAGTGAACACATCTACTCATTTTACATTTAATATTATTAATGATAAATTCTTGTTACAGAATCCATAACGGCATAATCATGAGAAAAAAGGTCAAAACAAGTTAATGCATGATTTAAACTCATTAGAAAAATTAAAGAAAATTTAGGAGGTATATCACCTGGATCTCTTAAATTAAGCCTAATCCTAAATCTAAATCTTCTAAAATATGATTTCAACAATTAGTAACAAAAAGCTTATTATTTCATCTGCTGTTTATTACAAAATTGTATCATCGTTATTTGCTATAATTTTTTGAATAATTAATTGAATTACTCCCAGGGCCATTTACAGTATATTAAAGTTAATATTTAGCCACACCATATTGGTGTTCCGTAACATCAAATTTTTTCAAGATGGGATGTAACGCTCAATCCTCAACCTTGAAGACAAGGCCATACACACATACAATTTAGTATATTCAATTCACGCATACTGCATGTCTTTGGACTTGTGGGGGAAACCGCAGCACAACATGGGGAGAACATGCAAATTCCACACAGAAATGCCCACTGACCCAGCCGAGGCTTGAACTAGCAACCTTCTTGCTGTGAGGCGACAGCGCTACCCACAGTGCCACATATTTCCCTGTGAATGTGTGGTCCAAATGAGCTGAACTTTTGCACTAATCTATGAGTGTCTTCTGGGGTTGAAAAGTAAACGTTCTAAAGATAAAACAATTTCAAGTATACTCCTTAAGGCTGTCATATATGTGCAACAGTTGTTGCTGTTTCTGGAAAACTTGTTTGCTTTGATCTCATATCTGGTGTTAGTGTAATTATTCTCCTAATGGGTAGCCTGGAGTGTTTAGCGTATCGCTATTTCACTTTATCACTGTGTGTTGAAGAAATGGCTCCTTTTGTTGGAAGCATTGTGACATACATAGATTGGGCTTAGGTTTGCCCTGTGTGTTCTTAACCCGGGTATGAATACATCATGTTTCATATGATTACTATTTGCATGAAAACGAAGTAGGATATTACATAGAGATTTTATAGTACTTCGTGTCAATACAGTGTAAATTGTGAAAATTTGCAATAATATCAACAACGATGTACTTATTGCTGTTCAAGATCAATAAATGGAATTATCCACAGTTAAATTAAAATATCAGATGTTATAAAAATGCAGTGACATAATTAATAAGCTAAACCTGCAATTTTTAAACGAATAATGGCTAATAAACTCAGATCTTTGTGTACAGTGATACACTGTAGAGCACACTGTGGCACATAACAATTTATTGAAAATTCCTGTTAAATTGTTAAAAACAGAGTTAAAATTATTCCTTAAAATGAAAGTTTTAACAATATTAATAATACTTACCATTATTAATATTATCCATTGTGTGGTGTTGGAGATGAAAATTGAACAATGGATTAAAGCCTATGTCTTGCCATGACATGATAATTTTTAATTTTTTTTCTCCATAAAATCAATGACATAATTTGTAAACTTGAAAATTAACTAGTTAAAATTATTCATCCATTCATTTTATTTTCCAGGGCAGAATGAACTCCAAACTTATCCAGCAAATGTTTTTTTCATGTTAAAATCATGAAGTTTTTCAAAACATTTAGTAGTTTTGATCAGGACTGAGGTTGCTAAACAGATTCAAGCAAAAAAAAAAAAAAAAAAAAAAAAAAAAAAATTGGAAAAACATATCTGATGCATTTTTACAGCAGTTTAACTAAGCAATTTTTTTTCATCCTGAACATCACAAAAGGGTAGTGAATTTGAACAGTACACAGGGGTTGTTATTATTTTTTTTTTTTGAGAAGTAATACTAGTAATAGTCCTGTCGCAAAATTTGTTTATTTTAACAAATTTTACAAAAAATTCTTATAAATATTAAAAAAATTATAATATATCTATCTATCTACCTATCTATCTATCTATCTATCTATCTATCTATCTATCTATCTATCTATCTATCTATCTATCTATCTGTCTGTCTGTCTGTCTGTCTGTCTGTCTGTCTGTCTGTCTGTCTGTCTGTCTGTCTGTCTGTCTGTCTGTCTCTATCTATCTATCTATCTATCTATCTATCTATCTATCTATCTATCTATCTATCTATCTATCTATCTATCTATCTATCTATCTATCTATAAATACAATACCTTTATTTTTCATCATAAAATGATATATATTGGCTTGTTAAATCTAATATAATATTTACAATTTTATTTAATAAAAATACAAGGTTTAATCCTAGAGAAACATGTCATTTCTTTAAAGAAAAAACACAAAAGCTTGAAGCTTTAATCTGCAAACTGTCAGTAAAACACAAATTAGACAACAGTTATTTCGCTGAATGAGTTTTTGTTACAAGGTACATGACAGCTAATCATTTAACAGTTTTTTAATAAAGCTTTTCATAAGTAAAAAAAAGCCCTGCATAGATAGATATTTACTCTTATGCATCTGAAGGTGATGTCTTGGTTTCAGGTAACTAAAAGACATATTTAGAGACATGTGGACTCACGTAAATGACCTTTGAGCTTCAATCTGGGGAAACTGATGTCTATGGTCTTATAATGCAATGCTTTACGTGACCTTTTCTGCTCTTCTGCTGATGTGGCATAGTCATGGAGTTTCCCATATGGTTTCAGTCCACTCCCAAACCGAAAGCACTGTCATTGATTTACTGTGTGTATTCCCCAGACACTTGATCGGACCCTAACGAACCTCAACAGCTTGTGCGAGACAAGGGCCATTAGGCTTAATGGTTGAGGGCATCAAAGGGAGTACGCTGAGAGACTGAAGGAGAAAATGAAGTTAAGGGGACGGGGTTCGCAGACTGCTAGTCTGTAGCCGCGGTCATAATTTATGATAATGCCCCTGAGCCTAAGCTTGAATCTCAGTCTGAAGCTGGAGACTTCAGAGATGTCCAGACGCAAAGGAGAAACAGAGCAAGAGACAGATAGAAGAGATAATGAGAATAAGAGAACAAAAGTGTTTCCTTTTAACTGATTCTCGAGTCTGAAATAGAATCTACAGTTTTAGAAAGAGAGATGTCATTGAGTTTTTTTAAGGGGCTCGAATCATAAATCTTTCTGACACGGTGGAAAAATATTGTGTCATCAGTAGGGAAATGTAATGCAGTTTGCATTCATTTATTTAAATCCATGACATGCAGAATTATTTAGCCATTTTGCTGGCCTCCGTCTTAATCTAAACCAGTTTTGGTCAAAACTTGAATTTGATGATTGTTATTAATTGTTGTGTGTGCTTGATTAGGTGCGCACAAGTGCTAGCATGAGCACATTGCTCATAAATGGCCACCGGTGTCACAATTAACAGTATTTTCTGAGTTCTATGTTCAACCCGATTGTGTCCATTTCTGCTTCTGAAGGACAAATTTCAATGTCAAAGTTAAAAACATGCTAAAACCATGCTAAAAAAACATAAAATATACTTCAAATGATTTTTGAAAGGATACAGGCTTCTCAAAAGATAATAAAATGATGTACAGGAGGCATCATTGTGTGAAAAAAAAGTTTCTCAGCTTTTATTTACTCTTGAATGAAAACTTAAAATGGCACCTATGATGCATAATCAGCTTTTGTAAGCTGTTTAGACAGAATTTTGTAGGTATAGTTTGTTCACTGTTATACTGGTTTGAACACCACA
Organism: Danio rerio; assembly: GCF_052040795.2. Lineage (NCBI taxonomy): Eukaryota > Metazoa > Chordata > Actinopteri > Cypriniformes > Danionidae > Danio > Danio rerio. Next base: position 63,241,266 of record NC_141025.1, on the reverse strand, counting down.
ACTGTTATACTGGTTTGAACACCACAACTTTTTTCTTTTTAAAAAAAATCCTGATGTTAAAGTAGCATACAAATCCCAGCAATCCCCAGTGCATTTTTTCCCCTTCCATCAAATTAATAGACAAGCGTGTATTAACATGTCTCCATTGTTACGGATATAAACATGTTCACAGAACAGGATTTGCAAAGAAACTGGGATCTCAATAGCCCCATTCACACATACAGACCTTCCCAGAAAATTACCGGCAAGTGAACAGGTCCTTTTTGAAAATACTGGTAAACTTCTTTCGGCAATTCACCGTAAATAGAGGTTGTAACATTAACGAAAATTTACCCGAATGCTGCTCTGAGTGAACGCAAAAGAAAAATTGCAGAAAGGAGCATGTCCATGCTTAGAACGCACTGACAAACAACGTCTACTCCAGACAATAAGAACATTCAGACGCATTCATGTCTACAATGTTTATGAAAATAAAAGCCGTTGAATACTTTTCCAGACACATTTAGCTGCTAGATGTTAATTAGTTTCCATGTTCTTTCTTAATGCCATCTGTGTAAAAAAATTATTGATAAAATGTTTGACCACTTCTATGCTTACAAATACAAGCACAACCATTAAGAGGTAATTTCTGCTTAATGTTATCAGAATTTACTGGTATTTTGGAATGTATGTGTGGATGGTCTTTTCCGGAAAAAAAATTCTCAATGTTCTTGTCTGTGTAAACAGTGCTTTTTTTAAATTACCGGTAAAGTGGTTCCAGTAATTTTCCGGATATTTGCCAGTATCACTGTGTGAATAAGGAAGCTTGTTTATTCAGTAAATCAGATTAGCTTTGAAGTCAGAATTAGCTTCAGCCTGTTTCAACACCTTAGTCTGGAAGTTTCTAATAGCTGTTTTTGCCATCTCGTAACTACTGTATTTCTGAAAGGACAGCACAGGATGTATGCATTAGATCAGAGATGCCCAAACTAGGGCTCATGGACCAACGTTGGCCTGTTGCAACCTTTAAATTGGCCCACCATCCCATCTGAAAAAGGAGTATGAATGATGGCCAGGGTTGGGGCGAAGGATTTTAACAGAGATTGTCATTTCCAGTTTAAAAATATCTTTTTAGGTTGTTTGTTTTATTGCTCAGCTACAAAAAAGCCAATTAAAATGAAATATTTTATTTATAATAATTCATTCATTCAATCATTCATTTGTTCGTTTGTTCATTCATTCATTCATTCATTTTCTTTTGGCTTTGTTTCTTTATTAATCTGGAGTTGCCACAGTGGAATGAATGGCCAACTTATCCAGCATATGTTTTGAGCAGTGGATACCCGTCTAGCTGCAACCCATCACTGGGAAATGTTAAGGACTTGTGGCGGAAACTATAGCACCCGGAGGAAACCCAGATGAAAATGGGGAGAACATGCAAACTCCACACAGAAATCGATTATGCTACTCACTGCAACCCTGTGACAACCATTTCATTCATTCATTCATTCATTCATTCATTCATTCATTTTCTTTTTGGCTCAGTCCCTTTATTAATCTGGGGTTTCCACAGCGGAATGAACCACCAACTTATCCAGCATGTGTTTTATGCAGCGGATACCCTTCCAGCTGCAACCCATCTCTGGGAAATATCCATACACTCTCATTCACACTCATATACTACAGACAATTTGGCCAACCCAATTCACCTGTACCGCATGTCTTTGTACTGCGGGGGAAACCGGAGCACCCGGAGGAAACTCACTCTAACATGGGGAGAACATGCAAACTCCACACAGAAACCAGCAACCAGCAACTTTCTTGCTGTGAAGTGACAGCTGCGCCACCACGTCGTCACACAGATTTCATTTAAATGTTAATTATAAATACGTAAATAAATAATTTGTAAAAATGTAAATATGGTCACTCGACATAGAGGACAATGCAGAAGACATCAAGAGCAAATAAAGGCAAAATCAGATGCAGCTTGACTAGCGTAATCCATTCTGTTATACATGAGAGTTTTACAGTAATAAGTTCATTATAAAAACTTTCAAAAATGTATACTGCATTAGTTATTAGAAAGTTATTTAAAATAAAATTAAACATTATTAAATACATTAGGAAGTACCCATGGCAGGTTTTTGGCTCTTCATAAGAAAATGTTTAGGCACCTCTGCATTAGATTTATCCAATGAAATGCTTCTACAAATAGCAGTCAGTTGCAGTTTATTTGCTATAGCCAGTCTTTAAATCCAGAAGATAACTGCAAAGAGTCCTTGATATTTTATTTATGAAGTGTGGAAATTTAAAACCAAACATAGATGTCAGTGCATGGATGTGAACAAATCTTCACGCAAGGTTTACTGGAGGTAGAACTTCTGTGTATGTTGACCCTAAACATCATCTGTAACTTTGCTGATGGTCTCAAGGCTCATGTACCTCAGAATCGTTACCTAAGTGAAGCAACTTTTTTCTTGTCAAGGTACTTCTGTTTGTCTGTTTGGGGACATCTTCAGAACCATTCAGTTAATGTAGTGAGAGTCTCTGTGGCTGTCTGCAGGGACGGGTGAACTCCATCACACTGGTGCATGTCAATAGTGCACGGCGCCTGAATTCGTCAGGCGCTGGGAAAGAGTCCTCTGCGGAGACAGTGTGTAAATTGCCTGTCATCAATTATTAAGAGAAGCATTTGCCTTCTGATTGATCAGCCCCTAATGCATGTTCTAATCATTGCAGTTAAGGGAGTTTTTCCTGCTGATCAAAAACGGTCGAAACTGAAAGGTCAGGTCTGGCAGCAAAATGAGTGATAAGATTGGTACTGAGAAATGACACTTTGTATGAGCTGGTAACTTTTGGGAGGGCAATGTGATCTTTTGTCATGTAACACTTGAAATCTTTTGATCAGTGGTCTGATAGCTTGCTTGATGTGAAATACAGGGGTGTTTCACAAAGGGGGTGGGGCTGGGAACAGAATGCATAAGGCACAAAGGCTTATAGGAGCTCATAATCGCTTAGGTACCTCTTCCAGCATGATTTTAATTGCTGACTGATGATTTATTTATTTATTTTCTTTTTAATAAATTTTTTCAACAGAATAACAGTAGTACTGGGATCTTTTGACAACATGTACAGCAGTTTTTGTTCGACATTCAAATGCTTAAACCAAATTTAGAAGGACACAGTCACTAAGTACCCTCAAAAAAAATTCCAACGGGAGACCCAAATGCACCAGATGCACCTAATGCATTTCTAATGTAAATCACAGGTGTAACCTGATATGACGCTGACAACAGAAGTGTGAATCCAAATGCAAGTTTATTAAACAGAGAATGGTCAAGAAAGCAATGGTCAAACCAGGAGTAAGCCGATGTTAAATAAGCATGGCAGATGGTCAGAAGGCAGGCAGCAGACAGGAATAAACAGACAAATAAGTTGAGGGTCCAAACACGACAAAGCAAGACAAAAAAAACGCGTAGTAATGTCACACGTGCAGTGAACAAGACTCAGCAACAGTTTGTGTGTCTGTGCTGCTTAAATAGTCTATGTAATTAGTTCTTCACTACCCTCAGGTGGTGTGCAATCAGTCAGGATTAGGAACTGCTGTGTGTGTGATGCATGACTGCATCATGTAGTCCATGAAATTGTGGATTTGTAGTCTGTTAGCAATCAGTGTATATATGTGACAATAGTGGTAAAAGTGTGGTTGCCTGAATTAGCCACATATTGACTAAAGGTATCTGAGCAATTGACCATAATAATGATATACATTTTGTGGCCAAGTATATACAAAAATGTAATACACATTCTTTATCACAATCAAGAAAGACAAAGCAAAATTTTGTAATTTTTTGTATCTCTTTTAAGTACATTATAACTTTTTCACAGTCCCAAAATGCATGCATCACTTTGCCTTACATTTCAAACATAACTGAGAACAATTGGGGAGGCAAATTGGAGTTAAATAAATCCTGTGAATACATTTAGAGTTTTGTTCATGAATCGAAATTGGAGCAATTTTGGGATTGATATTTGAGCAGGCAGATAGCCCGTCCTCATCACTCAAAATAGACCCCAAATCCTTTTGCCATATTACTCTTAAAGAATCAAAGGTTGAAGGAGCAGTATTTTTTCAAGAGTCCATGAAGAAAAAAGCTGTTTCTCTATTTCAGCAAGATTAAATTGTGTATTACCTTCTGTCAGATGGAATGCTAATAAGTGTCGAATTTGAAGGAATTTATAAAAGTCTTTACTGGGAGGACTAAATTCCTGTCTTAACTTCTGAAAGGATCTTATTTGGCCATCATCAAATAAGTGACCCAATTCCGACATTCCCTTTGACCTTCAAAATAAAAAGCCAATATTCAGTATAGTAGTGGGAAAATCAGGATTAAGCATAATAGGTGACTTAAAGCACAACTTATTTGGGATAGATAAATAATATTTAACATATTTCACCATATTTGTATAAATGATAGGGAGCAAACAATTGATGATTTCATACCAATTTATAGCAAGAAAGAACAGCAATTTTTAAAGGCTTTGAAGAAACACCTAAGGCTAAAATTTAAATGTTGCATGTGAGTCATTCTGCAAGTTTGTGCTGAGGGAATGAACAGTCTCCAATCATGTTCCTTGTGTAGGTATGATTCACAATGACTTTAGGAGACAGAAAGTTTATGAAACATCCAAGAACTCAAATGAATGTACAAAAAAAAAAACAAAAAAAAAAACACTTCATTTTTAAGTTTCAGAAAGAGGGAAATGCACAAGTGTAAATAAAATGAACTCTCAGTACAGAGCTTTAAACCACAGCCTTGTATGAGCAGTGAATATTTTTGGTGCTCTTACCAACAAAATCTTTGCTGTTCTCACGCTAGGACAGGAAAAGAAACAGCTGTTTTTTTGTAGCTTTGGTGGTTCTGATGAGATGCCTGCATTGCCTCTACCTACCTCTGTGCGGAATCATGCCAGCTGCATTAAAGTCTCGATTGCACCGACTGTGCCAGCACACACAGAACCAAGCTGCATTCTTTCAACCAGTCCATCATCTCTGCCAAGAACTCAGCAGAGCACCCAGGCCTGCACTTTGTCTTTGAGGTTTCATCTGGGATAAAAAGGTTAACATTTAAGCAGACTTTGCTGATCCTCCAGATATTTCTCTGTATTGATATACTGGGGGTAAACAGTTTTAAACAGGATGAAAATGCTCTTTTTTTTGTTGAGATATCATTTTCTTTCTATTTAGTGCTGCCCTTCAGAAATAGCAAAAGATATTCCCATGTTTCACAGATGACAAATTGGTCAAAAATTGCAATCTTTAGATTCTAACAGTGTTCACCCCACAGCTCTTAATGGCTTTTGTTTTTTTCTGGAATATCAGTGAGCACTCAAACCTTTATAGTAGTTGTGTAGTGTATCTTCAGAGTGAAAAGATGGATCTGCAGTACATGGATTTTTTTCTTTCTGGAGAACAGGTTAACTGATCAGTTCATTTGCGAAAACCATTGTTAGCTAACTAAGGTTGCAAGTTTCTTCATTACAAACATAGTTTGTTGATTTGGCGTTTCCCAAATCCATCGTTCCAACGAACATTTGCAAACTGCATCGCAAAGTTGTACGCTTGCAACTACAGCTGTAGTTAGACGCATAGTTCCAGGCTGTATTCTATTTCCAGTTATCCCCCTGTGCCCTATTTATTTAGAACATTCTAACTATTAAGCTTGGAAAGATAAAAAAAACAACAACTTTAAAGTCATCACTCTTAGGTGTAATTTGCTTTCAGAGTATTTTTACAGTTCAGTTTTAGTGATCTTCATATTGACAATTATGTTCCCTTCATAGTGCACTTTGAAAACATTTATGCCATTTTGAACACAGCCCTGGCTCATGACGAAAGCTATGGGTGACCTATTATTTAAAAGGGGAAGTTACTTTATATCTTGCTTTTTAAAACAAAAATATATTTCATTTTATTATTATTATTAAGTAGGAAAGATTTATTATTAAGTAGGATTTTCTCTAAAGAAGTAGTTACTCCACCCTGTTTAGGTACTCATTATGTAGGTTTTACATTATAACTAATGTGGTTCAAACAATGGATCTGCGACTGAGAAACAACGGTTTAGGTAAACACTCATCACTACATTGTTTGTATTTTTTTTTAGGTTATCATACTGTCAGAAAATTTTACTGACCCATGCCTAGTAACCTTTTTCTCAGGAATTGTAATTGATTGAGTAGTTTTAAAAATGTGTACTTTTACTCTTACTTGAGTACATTTTTAGTGCTGTATCTGTACTTTTTTCAACCTGCAGTCACTACTTTTTTTCTTGTCTATGGAGATTAACAAAATTAGTCCTGTGATTCCTGTTCAATCAAATCACACATAGAAAGTAAATAGCATCATAAATAACTACCTCAAGACATGGGCGATTTATAAAATGCAGCAAACTGTTTGGAAGCATTAAAAATGTCCAAGAAGACGTCCAAAATCAATATCAGTATTTGACGTCAATAGGTTGGTTTAAGATGTTGGCTCGACTTTTGATTTTGGTCACTTTCTAACACAACCTAAAATCAACCAAATATCAACTTTTATTTAACGTTGTTAGTAGACATCAAAATAACATTGTACTTAGACGCTGGCTGGATATTGAATTTTAGTCACTTGACATCACAACCTAAATCTAACCTAATATTACGTCCTATGACATTGTGTGACCGCTGGGCAATAACTACATGCACTACAGAATGTTACGTTTACACACATCCACAAATTACATGTAAACGCATCAGCTTTTCACAGCGTAATACTCACTACTCACTACTCATGAGTACTTTTAAAAGGGCTACTTTTTACTCATACTTTGAATAAAATTGACAACATATACTTTTACTCTACTCACACTACATTTTTAGGCAAGTAATGGTACTTTTACTTGAGTATGATTTTTCAGTACTCTTTCCATTACTGCTAGTAACCACACAATATTAAAAAAACAAGGTCATACAAACTTTTGCATGGGGTTATTTTAATAATTTAAGCTTTAATATCTTTAATCCTAATTATCTTTAATATTTTATGCAAAATAGACAGTACACACACAAAAAAAGAAGAAAAAACATGGAATTTGGATGATCTCTCTTGTTTGGTTAACTCTTCAAATTTGAACAGATTCTGCAAGCAGTACACGAACTTTTGAGCACAACTGTATATAATTATAATTCTGGCTCTAACAAACCCAGCAGGCACAGAACGTCGACATGACGTCAGATTGATATTTTACCCCAACGTCGTGGGACGTAGCATTTTGATTGGAAATGAAAAGCAGGTTGACGTCAATGTCCAATGTCAGACAGATGTCAGATTTTGGTAACTTTTTGGTCAAAACAACAAAATATCAAAGTCTAATGATATTACAGCTTGTCCTTGTGCAGACATTACCCATATAATCAAATGCTGGATTTTGGTTGCCATACCTGACGAATGAATATCAGTATTAATATATTCAGTATTTGATTGTCAGAATATGACGTTGGTTTAAGATGTTGGCTTGATGTTGGATTTTGGTGACTTTTCAACACTACCTAAAATCCACAAAATATCAACGTCATTGTGTGTCTGCTGGGAAGAAACAAACTCTAATAGTCTGGTAAAAACATGTCTGTTATTTTTCGCTTTTGCATCACTGGCAACTTCCCAAGCGCACTGTCCTCTGCTCTATTGTTCTGGTAAGAGTGAGGTCATTGAGGCCTTGACCCTTGATCGAAAGCAGCGATTCCCTTGTCTCCTGGGTAATAGGATTACCTTGTGCATGCGGGTCTACTCTTATTTCTCTTCAAAGGGGCAATGGGATTCCCAACAGGGCGACATTGTCTTCGCCTATAGCGCTAAAAGGACCTTCTTTGTTTTAACAGTTTCTTGTACGTGCTTCTTAAGCAGATGCCTTTGTCCAGACAAGAGACTGTAGTCGGGTTTTAGCTGTTGATCTAACTGGGATGTAGTTTATCAGCTAATTTAACACTTGGATATTCATCATCGCTCTGAATAAATGTGCAGAATTGTACCTTTATGAATAAAACAGATTGTGAATGGAGCAGTACTACTAATGTACCTACTACATGTATATACCCAATTTACCCATAAAAGTTCATAGTCATACCTTAAGGCAACATGTTACTACTCTAAAGTGTTAAAGTTAATCTCTTAGGGGTAGGTTTTCTGACAGTGTAGAGTGTTCACAATTTAGTTATAGAAGAACTTTTAAAAGGAAGCGACAGGAATAGAATCATCTATGCTGAAAAATCTCTCATAAACCAGTCCTGGTCCAGGCTGCTCAATGCTTATTAGACAATAGTGCTGGTATATTTCTGGACTGGCTGTCATTTTATTCCCCAACACTCCTGGTTCCTTTGCTGGGGATCATCCATGCTGCAAGATACCTTATGCCGGTGACCTGCAAAACAGGGAAGCTAACATGATTAGAAAGGCCCTGATCAGAGAGGGGGCCTGAAGTGACCTAAGAGAGGACCATATCAACGGGAAAGCCCCCACAATTTTTACACCAAGGGGTGTTTTTTTATGAATTGGGTTCAGGGTTGGGTAAGTTATTTTAAAAATGTTATTTATTATAATTATGTTAGTAAAATTGCAATGAAATACTTTTCTAATTTCTTTGTCTGAAAAGTAACTTAATTACTCAATACATAATTTAATTACTCAATACCAAACCTTCACATGAATCTCAATGCTAAAAATAGAAATTAAAGGTGCAGTAGATGATCTGCCTAAATGCTATTCGTTAAGCATAATGCCTTTGAAACACTGCCTTCCAAACCACAACTCCTAAAAGCACAAACTCGCACCATAAAGATGACAGTAGACAACCCACGTCATTCCCCAGGTAGAAAAGTTTATGGTACTTTACATACTGTAATACTCCAACTCCCAATGAAAAACGTTCGAGGTTACAGAAGTAACCCTTCGTTCCCCGAGGAGGGGAACGGAAGTGCCATAGAGTGGATGAAATCCACGAATGGGAGGATTCGGTTCAGAAGCCGCTTGTCTGAAAGAGTATTGAACGGGCCAATGAATGCAATGAATTGGCAGCGTAAGCTTGCACAGGTGTACTTAATTGCCAATTATCCCAGCATATAAGCACACCTGGAGCGAGCAGACGACATCCTTTTAAGCTGAAGAGACTTTCAAACAGCTAAGGGACAGTCATTATGGCGACGGAGTATGGCACTTCCGTTCCCCTCCTCGGGGAACGAAGGGTTACTTCTGTAACCTCGAACGTTCCCCTTCGGTTGGGGAACTTCAGTGCCATAGAGTGGATGAAATCCACGAATGGGAGAAGTATGGAAAGTGCCATAATGACTGCACCTTACCAACGCCCCCGATGAGGGGATTGTCAAGCAAGAGTGACGCACCCACATCATGGGAGGCGCGGTCCTCCAACGTGTCCCTGGCCCTAATTTATCCTACTTCAACAGAAGTTTTACAGATTTAGATATATTTTTGGGAAGTCGTGAGCATCTAGATAATTCTAGGAAAATACGACAGTACGTTGGGAAGCGTGCAATCCCGATAGGGAGGACGCTGCGGAGGCCATCCGTTACCCAAGGGGGGATAGATGGCAGAATTTACATATGGACTAGCCCTAAAAAGGGGGAGTACGCATAGCAAAAGAGTGGTTAGCGGAGAGGGAAGACACGGGTCCGCCCAGGGGGGGGGACTTAACCGTGGCGGAATAAGCATATGGGATCGCCTAGTGGGGATCACGCATAGCAGGCACCTTTACTCAAAATGCCGGCTGACCAGCGGGCAGACCAACAACGTAGTGGGCCAACAAGTGACTCCTTCGCTGAGTCAGTGCTGGGGGCCACGGAGGAATCTGCAGGGCTCACCGGACGGGGAACTTTACTGACAGATAAAAAGGCGCACGTACCTCCGTGTTAGGGAGAATGGCGCAGCAAGCGTGTTTCAACACCCTACCGAATTGTTTCCTCAATCACCAAGGGTTACCTAATACCCTTAAGGAAACCGGCTCCACTCGCAGATTGTAAAAAACCTTGCAAATGTGTTGGGTGTCACCCAGCCCGCAGCTCTACAGATGTCTGTTAAAGGGGCGCCGCGTGCGCGCACTCGAGAGGATGCAAAGCTCCGAGTGGAGTGCGCACGCGCTCTCGGGGGACGCGGCTCACCTCGGCTCTGATAGTGAAAGAAAGGCATCCACAATCTAGTGGGAACTTATTTCGGTACGGCACTTCCCTGCTGCCGACCGCTATAACAGACGAAGAGCTGCTCAGATGATCTAAACTCTGAGTGCGGTCCGGATAATGCGCAAAACGCGAAATGGACAATAAAGAAGGGCTGGGTCTGCATCCTCCGAGGGCAGCGCTTGCAGGCTCACTACCTCGTATTAAAACGGAGTGGTAGGAACCTTGGGCACATATCGCGGGCGGGGTCTCAGGACGTGAGAGAAAGCCAGCCCAATTACAGGCACGAGTCACTGACCGAAAAATGCCTCCGGGTCCCCGACCCTCTAATCGATATCAACGCGACCAGCAGAGCTGTCTTCAGGGACAGAAAGATACTGAGTCGTGGATCGAAGGGATCTGACGCGGCTTGTGTAGCGAGGGCAAGATCCTAAGAGGGCATGAGAGGGGGCGGGGTGGATTAATTCGCTTAGCGCCCCTGAGGAACCGGATGATGAGGTTATGCGTTCCCACGGTAATGCCAGCCACCGCGTTATGAGAGCGGAGATGGCAGCCACGTAACCTTGAGTGTGGAGGGCGACAGCCTGCTCTCCAGCTTCTCTCGGCGTAAAGAAAGCACAACGCTGATCTGGCAAATTACGGGGGTCTTCTCTGCGAGAGACACACCATTCAGTAAATAGACTCCACTTCAGGGCATAGGTGCTCTCGTATTAGCCACCGCAATCGGAGGTTACCTAAGTCTTCCTCGCATCTAATGACCTCCAAAGATCGGCGAGGGTGCCAGATGGTGCCCTGTCCCTGGGAGAGTAGGTGCTCTCTCGAAGGGACTGCCAGGGGAGGGCTATCACGAGGGAGAGCTCTGACATCCAGGTCCGGTTGAGCCCGAGGGGCGCAACCAGCAACCTGTTCCTCGTCCTCCCTGACCTTGCACAGTAACTGCGCGAGCAGGCTCACTGGAGGAAACGCGTATTTGCGCATGCCCCGAGGCCAGCTATAAGCCAGTGCATCCGTGCCGAGAGCACTCGGTCAGGGAAAGAACAACTGGCAATGAGCGATCTCGGGGGAAGCAACAGATCGATCTGGGCTTCCCCGAATCGCGCCCATATCAGCTGAATAGACTTGGGGTGGAGTCTCCATTCTCCAGGACGTAAGGCTGCCGTGAGAGCGCATCGGCTGCACGGTTGAGCTTGCCTGAATATGAATGGCGTGCAGCGATTTCAGCCGCGGATGACTCCAGAGGAGCAGACGGCAGCGAGCTAAGATATGCGGCGAGAGCGCATACCCCCCATACGGCTGATATACGCCACCGCCGCCGTACTGTCAGTCCTGACCAGCACGTGTTGCCGCTCCAGCACCGGAAAAAAACGGTGGAGAGCAAGGAACACTGCCAACAGCTCCAGGCGATATGCCAATGCAACTGGGTACCTTTCCACAGGTCCGCAGCCGCATGCCCGCAACGCACAGCCCCCCAGCCTGTGTTGGAAGCGTCTGCTGAAACGACAACAAGACTGGACGCCTGTTCTAGAGACACCCAGGCCTGTAGGAATGAGGGGTCGCTCCAAGGGCTGAGGGCGCGGCGACACAGCGCAGTAACAGAGACTCGGTGTGCGCGCGCGTGCCATGCGCGTCTGGGGACTCGATCGTGAAGCCAGTGCTGAAGTGGTCTCATATAGAATAATCCGAGCGGCATGAAGCGGCTGCGGATGCCATATGCCCCAGGAGCCTCTGAAATAGTTTCAGTGGGACCACTATTTTACTGTCGAGCTCTCTCAGACAGTACAGCATCAGCTGAGCGCGCTCTCCGGAGAGGCGCGCTGCCATGGTGACCGAGTCCAGCTCCAGCCCGAGAGAAGAGATCCTCTGCACGGGGGCGAGTTTGCTCTTTTCTCGGTTGACCTGAAACCCCCACAGGTGGAAGTGCCAGAGCACTTTGTCTCTGTGCATAATCAATTGCTCCGAGAAAGGGCAAAAATCAGCCAGTCGTTAAGAAATCGAGTATGCAGATGCCCGCGAGCCGAAGGGGCGCTAAGGCACCCTCCGCGGGCTTGGTGAGGACCCACGGAGACAGAGAGAGCCCGAAGGGGAGGGCTTTGTATTGCCAAGCTCGACCTTCAAACGCAAACCGCAGAAACTGACGGTGGCGAGAAAGAGTGGAGACATGGAAATACGCGTCCATCAGGTCTAAGTCTGCAGACCAACCCAGAGGACGAATGCACCGGAGGATGCGCTTCTGCGTGAGCATTCTGAACGGCAGCTTGTGCAGGCAGCGGTTCAAAACGCGCAGATCTAGGATTGGCCGTGACCCACCACTCTTTTTGGGCACGATGAAGTGTGGGCTGTAAAACCCGCTCTCCATCTCGGCTGGAGGGAGCGGCTCGATTGCATCCTTCGCCAGGAGGACAGCAATCTCCTCTCGCAAGACAGGGGCGGACAGGGGGCTGACCCTGATGAATACACACCCGAGACTTGGGGGGCCGTTTCGCGAACTGAATCGCATAGCCGAGTCTGATTGTGCGTATGAGCCACCGCGAAGAGCTGGCCCGTGCTAACCAGGCAGGCAGAGCTCTCGCTAATGGACTCATCGCTACAATCGCTGACGTACCAGCAGTGGGGCAGCGCGGAGTGGGTGTGCTGATCCGGGAAGCGCGCGGGTCCCACGGAAAAGCTGGAGGTGAGATATTTGCTCTCACTCCGCACCCGAGCTCCGGAGGGGAGGCTCGAGGGGTGGGAGAAAGGAGACCGTCCTCCCAGCGCTCGTGAGCCACTGGCGAAACGCACCGAATCTGCAAGCTAGAAAGCATAGCATCCCAGACTGGCAGATTTCGGGCTGTCACATCCGGGGAAGTAAAAAAGTGCCCTTTCATAATGTTTTCATGGCAGTAAAAAGTGCCGTTGGAAATGGGGCCCCGCCCTCCAGCGGGGAAAGAGCAAGTTCCCTCTTCTCCAGATGACCTGTACCAGGGACGCTTCGCGGTCCGTTGCCAGACTTAGCGGCGTTCTGGGCAGGGGGTCTGCCTGCTTCCGAGGTGCCCGACGCGCTCGCTTCGCCAGAGGCGTGTGCGGGGGCAGAGCAGCTCTCGTAGGCGGGCGCCTTCGGCGAGGAGCAGGTATGAATGGCATGGCGGGCGGAGCGGGCTACGGACCGCTGATAAGACATCAGCCATCAACTGCTCTCTCACCGCCTTGAATTCCTGGGTGAATTCACAGACGGTGTCGCCGAACATGGCTTGGGATATGGGGAAAGTCAAGAAAGCGGACTTTGTCGACTTCGCGCATATCAGCCAGGGGTGGTGCTCCTGGATCACTAATGTGGACATCGTCCTCCCCAACACACATGCAGCGGACTCAGCAGTCCGAAGAGCTAAGTCGGCGGCGGTGCGAAGCTCGTAAGCCTGGGTTGGACCCACCCTCGTGCAGCTCGGCCAGCGCCTGCGCTAGGTAGGCTATCGCATGCAAGGCGGAAGCAGCCTGGCCCGCAGCTATGTAAGCTCTAGCTCCGAGGGAGGTAGATAACTTACAGGCTTTGGATGGGAGACGAGGCGGACCCCGCCAAGAAGAGGCGCCGCGCGAATTGACAGCCATCGCGCACTCAACCTGAGGAATCGCCACATACCCCCTGGCTGTTCCACCGTCAAGAGTGGTGAGGGTGGAGGGACACGCAGCACGAGCAGAAAAAAGTGCTTTTCAAGACCGCGTGAGCCTACTGTGCACCTCCGGGAAAAAGGGAACGCCCCTCTAGTCGGTCCGGCCGCGGAGCTGGGGGATAAACCATCTCCAACCCACGGCCGAAGCAGCCCGGGAAAGCACGGCTAACATGTCCGTTTCAGGATCCGTAGTGACAGCGCTCACCAGCCCGAAGGGGGCGAGCGGGTCTGGATCATTATCGGACAATGAAAGCCCACCCTCCGATGCCGCGGTGGACGTCTGGTCTCCGGTGTCATCGGGCGTAAGGGCTACCATCTGTTAGACGGATCGCTTCCCCCGCCCGAAGCTTGGATGGAGCGCTTAGAGGAGCGGGAGGTCCGCGGGCCCGTGGGCGACGGATTATCTCTCGCTGAAACCCTCAGATCTGCCCGAGTGCCCGCTGCAGAGCAGGGGACAACTGGGGTGGTTCGCCCTTTTGCAAAGGCTAGCCGCGATCTTTACTGTGCAACAGTCATGGCATCGCAATGCCGACATGAACTGCCCGCAAGCAGCGCATTAACATGCTGGACCCCCCAGACATGCAACGCAGTGCCCGTGCCCATCATCTGAGGACAGGAAACCACCGCATCCAGAAACGCACAGTCGGAGCGCCGTCCTGAAAAGGACGTGCTGCATGACTGTGTTGCTCTTTCTGTGAAGTTTGCAACTTTATACGCACCGCTCTGGAGGACCGGACCCAAAGAACGCCAGGCAAGGGAGAAACCCAGCTCGACCGTCTGCCGCTGCGTGTACACACTCTGGACCGGGAGAATGCTCTCGTTCGCTCAGAATCGCTGGTCACAGCAGGAGGAACCCTCATCGACTCGATAAGAAAGTCCCTGAAGCGAAAAGGATGGCGTCTGCTCGCTCCAGGTGTGCTTATATGCTGGGATAATTGGCAATGAAGTACACCTGTGCAAGCTTACGCTGCCAATTCATTGCATTCATTGGCCCGTTCAATACTCTTTCAGACAAGCGGCTTCTGAACCGAATCCTCCCATTCGTGGATTTCATCCACTCTATGGCACTGAAGTTCCCCAACCGAAGGGGAACTGCGTTATATCAAGCACGTTTTCAGTGATGTAGCAAGCAAAACTTTACACTTTACACTTATTACTAAGCCATGCTACTTCGGACCGAATATTCAGAGTAGCAATGACAAACAATATATAGAGCACATCACAGGTTGTTTGTTTAAAAATGAACCAATGTGAATATAAAACCAACTTCACCTCAGTAAAGCACAAGCTACCGATTACTGTTTTTTTTTTATTTAACTAAATAAAAATCTACATTATCGATGCTGTAAAAGGTTCCTTATGAAGCTGGAAATAGTTACATTAATCTTTGGCTGTAAGATTTCATTGGCTGAACAACACTTCAACTTTAATAATATACAACTATATGGTCTCTATTTTCCACTTTTGCTAATATAAGAACGGAAAAATCCGTTTTACGCCGTGGCTCATGGTCTAAAAGGGTTGAGCTTATTTTCTTAAAGAGTTATAGGTGTGTTTTGAGAATAAACCAATCAGAGTCTCATCTCCCATTCCCTTTAAGAGTTAGTTGTGTCGCGCCATAGCGCATTTGCTATTTTCATGACAGACTTTGTAAGTGGAAAAAACTGAACGCTTTACTAGAGAGAAAACAGTAAAACAGAGCATCTACAGCACGAGAATGACAGAAGAGCCTTCTCATTATTTACTTTCACTTTCACTCTCGTGGATAAGGAAACCTTGTATGCACAGAAACAAATCAGCCTATAATTAATTCATTTTGTTTATTAAGCGCAAAGATTTGTTTCAAAATTATTTGTAAATTCAGTAGCAAATTCTAATTTCTAATTTCCACAAACAAATAAATGAACAATAATAACAAAGTGTGTTCAAAAACCTGAGTAACATCCAAATACACTTCCTGTGCCCCATATGGTCTGAAACCTGACAGGTGGGCAAATCTAAGCTTGTTTTTAATAAAACAAATATGGATATAATAAATAATACTGCTAATAATAATAACATTATACAAAAGCAAAGTTTTATGAATAAACCGAAAAAGCCCCCCAAGATGAGTAAGGTATGAAAGTATATAGTGGTTATATTTATGTAGGCTAGAAAATAATGTTTTGTGATATTTTAATCCTTTATATTCATATCCTATATATCCTTATTATATCCTATATATATATATATATATATATATATATATATATATATATATATATATATATATATATATATATATCCTTAATATTGTAATTGTTTTTCATTTGTAAAGATATTTGCGTATTGCTCTACATCTTGTGTGTATTAAGCAGTGGAGGCGCACAACTAACGCGCTCTGTGCTGGACTTTAGACCGGCTTTCTTCTGGTCTATAGAACAGACTATTATAGTTTCTGAAAACAGCAACGCGCCAGCAATGCGCCTCAACACGCCTCGCTTTTTAGATCAGAACGCCTATGGGCGCACAAATGAGCGCAAATGCATTTGCTATTTAAACAGCATGGCGAAAAACGTCAAAACGACACTTGCGCCAAGCTGAAACTAGCAAACAACAATTGCGTCGCGCCTTGCGCCACATTGCGCCGGGTGTATGATAGGGCCCTATGACTTATATTGTCATGAACTGGGTGTCATGCTGGTGCAGTGGGTAGCACGATTGCTACACAGCAAGAAGGTCGCTGGTTTGACATGTGTGGAGTTTGCATGCTCTCCTCGTGTTCGCATGGGTTTCCTCTGTCCAAAGACGAGGTGAGTCGGGTAAGCTAAACTGTGCATAGTGTATGTGTGTGAATAAGAGTGTATGGATGTTTTCCAGTGTTGGGTTGCAGCTGGAAGACCATCTGCTGTGTAAAATATGTGCTAGATAAGTTGTCTGTTTATTCCTTTATGGTGACCCCGGATTAATAAAGGGACTAAGCCGAAAAGAAAATGAATTATTGAATTGTCATGAAATACTGTAATTTCTCGATTCTTTTTCTTTCTTAAGCATATTTACTTGTTTTGATAAATGTAGTCTTCTTTACAATACAATTTCTCCGCTTCTCTGAATTGATTTTTACAAATCTTTTGAATTTACGTTCAGTATTTTTCATTAAACGAACTTCAGATAAAAAGTAATTCCTTATTTTACTTTTTCAGTGAAAAAGACTATAAAATAATTGCAGTAACTAGCTACTTTTTACACTCAGCACTGTTGGGAATGACAGTATATGTAACATATAACAAGGAAATATGAATGGAATGGTCACTCTTAAACTGAAATTGCATCCATTGCTGAGACTCATCACAGATTTATCATTTACATTAAGAAGAACAGCTCTCTGTCTACAATTATTATTATAGTGTGGAATTTTTTTTAGGCATAGACACTTTGCAAGCTTGCCAAAATCTGGTGCAGACATTGTTTTTCCTAAACACCATCTCTGTCTGTCTTGTGCCCTTGAAGAGGCAGCTCTTTGGTGCACTTAACTCTGAGTACTGCTTTCGCACACCCAAGCCTGGACTCTTAGACGTGCCACACTGTCTGAGGTGAGGGGCGACGGAGGGCCTGTCAGATCGAGGGTCCATTAAGTGCAGACAGGCGCAGGCTTCGGGACCCTGCCTGAAGGGGGGTTATCACACTGGACATATCCCTTCTGTAAGAGCTTGTGACGGGTGAAAAGTAAGAGGGAACATTGATCTGATAGGTAGGATGGTGGGTGTGGGGACCCCTTTGCAGGTGTGAGGTGCCACATGAGTGTGTCTGGGCCCACTGTCAGTGAGATAGTGAGAGAACGTGAGAAGATGGGGGATAGAGGAACAGACTAACAAAACACAGAGCATCTATTCTCTGTAGATTTGTTCTTGTGATGCTGACAGTGATCAAAAGTGCTCATAACTCTTACACAACTCACTACAGACTCAAGCTCTTTTATAATTAGAACACTTGGCTTAAGCTAAACAGAAAAAAACATACATTAGCTTTGATTGACAAACATTATCAGATTACTTTCATAAACTGGTTTGAGAAGTGCAAAAAAGTTCTCAAAAAATATGAATAAAAATTGAAATGTGATATTTTAATTGGCTGCATGCCAAATTATTAAAAGTAGTAGAGTGGATGGAGCACTTATACTAAATTACCCATAACTCTTGATCAGAATGAAGTATCTACACCAGGGGTGCAAAGTAAAGTTGTCCAAACAGGGTCCAAACTGTAAAGTTGTCAATGTAATTTCCTAGTATATAATTATAATTCATTATACAGGAAGAAACATCACCAATTGGCAAAAGTAAAGGATAAAAAACCTTGAGAGAAACTAGACTCAGTTGGGCACGACCATTTCAACTATGGCCAAATGTCTTGTGCAGCGCTGCAGTCTAGGCGCTGAAGGCTGGCGAATGCTGGACGTCAGCGAAGACTGACCCTGGAGCATCACAGGAATCAGTCACATGCTCTCCACTCCTCCAAGACCACCACAGCAGCTGCTCAGGATATGGCCTGATCCAAGATTTATGGAAACCTTGGGATCGTCTCATCGCTGGTCTTGGATCACATCAGTGGTGCTGAATAGTCTCTTGGGGCCTTGGGATGGAAATAGAGAATAAAGAGAATAATAAGAGTAGCTGCTCTAGTGTATATAAACAAAATGCAGAAAAAAACCCTGCATGGAGCAGGTATAGTTGGAATAGTTGGTGGTCCGTTCCACCATAGCGTTGAAGTTGAAGGAAAATGAATAAGTGAATAAATAATAAACTGCTTGTATACATTACATAAGCGCACAGTAGTCTCTGCTCCAAGAGAACTTTGCTTTTTAGCTGACAAATACTATGTAAAGGTCATTTGCAGAAAATATCATTGTTGTAATGATCGATGAACATTTTAGGATGTTGTGGGTAGTTTTCAAGCAATTGATTTGTAGTTTTTAAAAAGTTCCAAGTCTTTTTCTGCATGTTGTGTCAATGTCGCTGGTAGTTTCTTAAATATGGATAGATTTTTAAAATCTGATCGGATTTTTTAACTCTAGCTTTCATCTACAGTACTTGCCAAATCAAAATGGTAAACTAATAGACATCATTCCGAACACAATAAACTCACACAGAAATGTGTTTTCTGTCTCTTCTTAATTTGGCTGTAAATATCAAATGTTTAATATCCTCTCTGACTACACATAGAGCAGTGGTGTCAAACTCAGTTTCTGAAGGGCCGCAGCACTGTACAGATTACTTCCAACCCTGCTTCAACACACTAACCTGGAGGTTTAAAACAAGCCTAAAGGACTCAATTAGTTTGATCAGATGTGTTTAATTAGGGTTAAAGCTAAACTGTGCAGAGCTGCAGCCCTCCAGAAACTTGACACCTGTGACATAGATTGTAGCTGTAGCTATTGCCTGCCATCAAGCTTGAACTTCTCCTGACGTAAAAAAACATTGACTCTTAATGTATTTTTTTTATTTCAGCTTTCAGCAATGTGCAACTCTTGTCTCATTCCGATCACTAAACACAGTAACATTAGAAACCAACAATATTCAGCATGCTCAAATCTATTTTTATGATTTCAACCACATAAAATATAGCTTTGATCACAACTTGATAAAAAATAACCAGATAAATAAAATGAGAGGTGACGCGGTGGAACAGTAGGTAGTGCTGCCGCTTCACAGCAAGAAGGTTGCTGGTTCGAGCCTCGGCTGGGTCAGTTAGCGTTTCTGTGTGGAGTTTGCATGTTCTCCCCACATTGGGAATAGGTTTCATCCAAGTGCTCTGGTTTCCCCCACAGTCCAAAGACATGTGGTACAGGTGAATTTCTTAAGCTAAAATGTCTGTGTATGTGTAAAAGAGTGTGTATTGGTGTTTCCCAGAGATGGGTTGCAGATGGAAGGGCATCCGCTGCGTAAAACATATGCTGGATAAGTTGGTGGTTCATTCCACTTTGGTGACCCCAGATAACTAAAGGGACTAAGCTGAAAAGAAAATGAAGGAATGAAGGAATTAAGTGAGCTGTAATTTAGTGTTAGTTTAATGTAGCTGCAATTTAGCATTTCAGATCCTGACAAGTCCGGGCAACCTTGAATGTTAAACTTGCAGTTTAACTGACTTAACTAAATTTATATGTATTTTTCTCTGCCTTAATTTACATGGCCAATTCAGACAGTATATTAGTTCTAACCACTAAAAATGTTTATAAAGGTTGCAGTTAAACTTCTCAACATCAAATTTTGTTAAAGCAGAGATCAAGGTTCCATACAATTTGAAAAAGTAAATAAATAGAAAAAACGCCCATGCACGGCTCCCACTAGTGCTGATATACCGCCATATCCCACTGCTACTCCTGTGATATTGCATTTATACAACAGTTTGACGGCATAATTGTGTATATAAATACAAAATCCAACATGGAGAGTCTCAAAAACCCTTTTGTATGAGGAACTACTTTCTTCCTCTTGGATTCAAATTATAAGCTGACAGTTAAACAGTTGAGCGTGCATCTTTTAAACTTTAGATCTGTAGTGTCTGCTTTTTGCCAAAGAGCTTAGAATGACCAAGAGGCAACACTCAATAGAACGTTCCATTGCAACAGCAGCGCCCAGCGACAGCCCCGGATTCCGCCATTTTGGAGTGAAAGTGATCGGCCATCCATTGGATCTCATTACTGTCGCGATGGCAAGCAGCTGCTTTGTTTTTTATTTATTTATTTAAAAAGTGCATTAAAGCTGACATACAACCTAAAAGACAACAATACAACACTTACTGTCACAATCATTAGCACTTTTAATAGTTTATTTAACAGACTTTTAATATGCTGTTCTATTGGAGTTTTCATTCCAAAATGGCCGCCGCGTCCTCTAGTGGCTGTTTCCCAAATTACACTAGAGTGTCGCCTCTTGGTCATTCTAAGCTCTTTGTTTTTGCTGGCTGAATGTGGGCGGAGTTATACACAAAGGGTAAAGAGGCTGTAGGATTTCTGATATTGCAGAATATCGCACACGGCTATCAGCCAATCAGATTTGAGAACCAGACAGAACTGTTGTATAAACATTAATATCTCGTGAAAATAATCAGGCCAGTGTGTGGATGTAATGTTTTCAGAAATGTACCTGCATAATAACAGTGTTAGGTGTTTTAGTTACAAAGTAACTAACTTAAAGTAATTTAATTACTTTTTTAGGGATTACTTTTCATTTTTAGATCACTTTATTACAGTTATGCCACGGTCACACTAGAGTTTGAGCATGCCAAACTCTGTTGTACGGCGCTGTGAAAAGGGGTGGAATTCAGCAAGATGATTATACATTAAAAAAGCGAGCGATTACTCCATATTTTAAATTTCTGTACGCAGAGGTCATGTTTTGATCTTCGATTAGTCTCACACAGTCACGTGATGTAATTTCGCAGGTTAGAGTTCACCAAACATGAACTTTGAATGCAAAAAACTGTAAAACTTGTCGCATGAGGTAAGAAAACATTTGAAAAATTAGTTCATGACAATATATGATATACATTTTTCAACTAAAGGCTTTATTTGTCAGAAAACTGCTCAAGGTTATTGTTATTCTTTTTTAAAAAAAAAAAGAAATATGTCATTATATGGTTCAAATAAAAATAAGTTTTTTTTTTGCTGCTTGTTCAAACCACATATTTAAAATGAGCTGATACAAAACAATTCTGCAGCTTTTTTGAGGAAACTTTATTGTCTTTTGTTCAACCCACTTAAATTAATTACTTTAACTTGATGGATTTGTGTTAAGACAACATGAATGAATTGTGTGCAGCTCTGCATTTTATTCAGTGTATGTATATAATATAGTGTCATTAATTCGAAACATTTTAAGTTTTATACATATATTGTTAAAATTGTAAGTGTTAATTATATAAACCTAAAATGTTACTTGAGAAGGTCTTAACAAAATTAAGAGCTTCAATTGGATTTTTAACATTTTCAAGTAAATACTTCATTTATTGAGTTACTTTTCTGACAAAATAATCAGTTAAGTAATTTAAATACTATTGCAATGATATAATTAGTAATTAATTACTTTGAAGTAACTTGCCCAACACTATAGATATTAACTGCCACTGAATTAAAAAGTTTTTATTGATTAAATTTGATGTTGAATCAATGTAGTCAGTTGAACTTCCATGCTACTTAAAAACAAAATAATCAATTGTGAAAGTAAAAAGTAATTAAATTAACAATTTTTAACAGAAGACCTTTTCACATGTCATGAGCTGACAACGTCATTTTTAAGACAGCATACATTTGACCGCATTATCGCAGTAAAAACATGCCTTATCTCTGTCACCATAGCTATGAAGCAACAGATCCTGACCCCGGGCTGCATCTCTCTGATGATAGCTTTGATTCACACAGCCCTTGGTTTTCTGTTTCTCTCTTCCACTTCCTTCCGCAGAGAGAGAGGCATGGACAATGCTTTATTGTGTCCACAAAGCTGCTTTATTAGAGAGGCTGCTGAAAGCTTCTACTTCTATTTGGAGACACTTAATAAGCGACCTAATTCTAAGATTTTATGAAAAACTTGAGTGACTTTCTTCTTAATCATACCTGCAATGATAAAGCACATGTTTGAAAGAAAGAAGAGAAAGAGCACATTGAGTGTTTATGAAAAATAAAAGCATGCTTATATTATTCGCATTTCACTTTATATACCCTGTTAGCTATTGATGGTTGAAAAGTGGTTATGTCATCAGTTCTGAAGTAAAACAAAGTTGTACAGGTCAGAGTGACATCAACAAGTTTGTTAGCTCAGGGGGGCACTGTTGCTCAACCTTTGAACCTCTAATTCTTTAAAGCATGCCTTTACATTGTCTTTACACTGCTTTTACTTAGTTTAAACTAGAGAATTGTATAGACAGTGGATTCACAAAACGTGTGAGATTACAGTGAAAATTTGAATCTAATGAAACTTAGAAATACAGTTGAAGTCAGAATTATTATTTTTCCCCAATTTCTGTTTAACAGAGAGAAGATTTTTTTCGACACGTTTTAACACAATTGTTTTAATTAACATTTTTGATTTATTTTATCTTTGCCATGATGACAGTAAATAATATTTGACTAGATATTTTTCAAGACACTTCTATACAGCTTAAAGTGCCATTTAAAGGCTTAACTAGGTTAATTAGGTTAACTAGGCAGGTTAGGGTAATAAGGCAAGTTACTGTATAACCATTTATTCTGTAGACTATAGAAAAAAATATGTAGTTTAAAGAGACTAATCATTTTGACCCTAAAATGGCTTTTAAAAAATAAAAACTGCTTTTATTCTAGCCGAAATAAAACAAGACTTTCAAAAAAAGACTTTTTCCAAATATTACCAGACACATTGTGAAAATTTCCTTGCTCTGTTAAACATCATTTGCTAAATATTTTCCTATTGGGAAATTGACTGTAAAAGATTGTACAGTAAAAATTACTGCTTAATCCTTGTGGTCTGTTTTCAAATAAAAGTAAATGATTATTTTATTTATAAGAAAGGTTGTAAAAAATATTTGGGTTGAATTTAAACAAACAAATTAAGTTGAAGATTACAAAATTCAACCCATATGATAACAGTATAGCAGAATATATATATATATATATACTTTTTATCTGTGTATAAAATGCTAATTAATTTGTTAATCCAAAACTGGATGAAATTTCCGTCATCATTTACTCACACATCATTTGTTCCAAACCTGCTTGTCTTTTTTTCTTCTTTTAAACACTCATATTTTTTAATAATTTAACCTTTAACCTAATAATTTTATGAATGAAGATTTAAATGTTTAAGGTTTCTAATAAAATGAAATGTATATTTTATGTACTAGACATTTTTGATATCTATGAATTAAAATTTTTATTTAACTTAATTCTGGTATCGAATCCGAATCCAAGTCATTGGATTTTGAGTATATATGAATACAGAAACCTGATCCAATACTTCTGTAATACATAAAAAGAATAAAGAAGAGCAAAGAAACATCTCAAGGATGTTCCTTATTTTTTATTTGATTCATCTTATTTTAACATTCAACAACTCTGTTAACAAGTTTAGCTTGAACAATCAAGTAATCAATAACATCAATTTGTGACTTCTGGACTTTAGTGCAACAGTAAAAAAAATAAATAAATAATAATATAAATATATATATATATATATATATATATATATATATATATATATATATATATATATATATATATATATATAAACTAATATAAAAACAAATAGCACCTCAACTTACAATTGAAGTCAGAGTTATTAGCCCCCTTTTGATTTATTTTTGTCTTTTATGTTTTTTTTTTTTATCATTACCCAAATAATGTTTAACAGAGCAAGGACATTTTCACAGTATGTCTGATAATATTTTTTCTTCTGGAGAAAGTCTTATTTGTTTTATTTCGGCTTGAATAAAAGCAGTTTTAAATTTTATAAAAAACTATTTTGGGACAAAATTATTAGCCCTTTTAAGCTAATTTTTTTTCGATAGTCTACAGAACAAATCATTATACAATAACTGGTAACACTTTACAATAAGGTTCATTAGTTAATGCATTTACTAACATGAACTAATCATGAACAGCACTTGTACAGCATTTATTAATCATAATTAAGCATTTACAAATGCATTGTTAACATCCAAGTCCATGCTTGTTTACATTAGTTAATGCACCATGAGTTAACATGAACTAACAATGAACGTTCGAGGTTACAGAAGTAACCCTTCGTTCCCCGAGGAGGGGAACGGAAGTGCCATGAATGGGAGGATTCGGATCAGAAGCCGCTTATCTGGAGAGTATTGAACGGGCCAATGAATGAAATTAATTGGCAGCGTAAGCTTGCGCAGGTGTGCGACATCTGCAATCATCTCAGCATATAAGCACACCTGAAGCCAGCAGACGCCATCCTTTTAAGCTGAAGAGACTTTCAAACAGCTAAGGGACAGTCATTATGGCGACGGAATATGGCACTTCCGTTCCCCTCCTCGGGGAACGAAGGGTTACTTCTGTAACCTCGAACGTTCCCCTTCGGTTGGGGAACTTCAGTGCCATGAATGGGAGAATATGGAAAGCGCCATAATGACTGCACCTTACCAACACCCCCGATGAGGAGATAGTCAAGCAAGCGTGACGCACCCACATCATGGGGGGCGCGGTCCTCCAACGTGTCCCTGGCCCTAATTTATCCTACTTCAACAGAAGTTTTACGGATTTAGATATATTTTTTGGGAAGTCGTGAGCATCTAGATAATTCTAGGAAATACGACAGTACGTTGGGAAGCGTGCAATCCCGATAGGGAGGACGCTGCGGAGGCCATCCGTTACCCAAGGGGGGGATAGATGGCAGAATTTACCTATGGACTAGCCCTAAAAAGGGGGAGTACGCATAGCAAAGAGTGGTTAGCGGAGAGGGAAGACACGGGTCCGCCCAGGGGGGGACTTAACCGTGGCGGAATAAGCATATGGGATCGCCTAGTGGGGATCACGCATAGCAGGCACCTATACCCAAAACGCGGGCTGACCAGCGGGCAGACCTACAACGTAGTGGGCCAGCAAGTGACTCCTCCGCTGAGTCAGTGCTGGGGGCCACGGAGGAATCTGCAGGGCTCACCTGACGGGGAACTTTACTGACAGATAAAAAAGGCGCACGTACCTCCGTGTTAGGGAGAATGGCGCAGCAAGCGTGTTTCAACACCCTACCGAGTTGTCTCCTCAATCACCAAAGGGTTACCTAATACCCTTGAGGAAACCGGCTCCACTCGCAGATTGTAAAACCTTGCAAATGTGTTGGGTGTCGCCCAGCCCGCAGCTCTACAGATGTCTGTTAGAGAGGCGCCGCGTGCATGCGCCCAAGAGGATGCAACGCTCCGAGTGGAGTGTGCACGTACTCCCGGGGGACACGGCTGACCTCGACTCGAATAAGCGAGTGAAATGGCATCCACAATCCAGTGGGATAATCTTTGTTTCGATACGGCACTTCCCTGCTGCCGACCGCCATAACAGACAAAGAGCTGCTCAGATGATCTAAAATTCTGAGTACGGTCCACATAAATGCGCAGAGCGCGAACTGGACAAAGTAAAGAAAGGGCTGGGTCTGCCTCCTCCGGGGGCAGCGCTTGCAGGTTCACTACCTGATCTCTAAAGGGGGTGGTAGGAACCTTGGGCACATAACCGGGGCGGGGTCTCAGGATAACGTGAGAGTAATCCGGCCCGAATTCCAGGCACGAGTCACTGACCGAAAATGCCTCCAGGTCCCCGACCCTCTTGATGGAGGCCAACGCAACCAGCAGAGCTGTCTTCAGGGACAGAAATCTTAGAGATACTGATTCGAGTGGCTCAAAGGGATCGGATCGCAGACTCGTGAGAACGAGGGCGAGATCCCAAGAGGGCATGAGAGGGGGGCGAGATGGATTAATTCGCCTAGCACCCCTAAGGAACTGGATGACCAGGTTATGCTTTCCCACGGTGCCGCCAGCTACCGCGCTATGATAAGCGGAGATGGCGGCCACGTAAACCTTGAGAGTGGAGGGCGACAGCCTGCTGTCCAACTTCTCTTGAAGGAAAGAGAGCACAACACTAATCTGGCAATTTCGGGGGTCTTCTCTGCGAGAGACGCACCATTCAGTGAATAGACTCCACTTCAGGGCGTAGGCGCGCCTCGTGGAGGGGGCTCTAGCCTGAGTGATGGTATTAACCACCGCAGTCGGTAGGTTACCTAAGTCTTCCTCGCGTCTAGGGACCACACGTGGAGGTTCCAAAGATCGGGGCGAGGGTGCCAGATGGTGCCCTGTCCCTGAGAGAGTAGGTCCTCTCTCAAAGGGATCCGCCAGGGGAGGGCCGTCGCGAGGAGTGAGAGCTCTGATATCCAGGTCCGGTTGGGCCAAAGGGGCGCAACTAGCAGAACCTGTTCCTCGTCCTCCCTGACCTTGCACAGAAACTGCGCGAGCAGGCTCACTGGGGGAAACGCATACTTGCGCATGCCCCGAGGCCAGCTGTGGGCCAGTGCATCCGTGCCGAGAGAGCCCTCGGTCAGGGAAAAAAACAACTGGCAGTGAGCGTTCTCGGGGGAAGCAAACAGATCGATCTGGGCCTCCCCGAATCGCGCCCATATCAGCTGAACAGACTCGGGGTGGAGTCTCCATTCTCCAGGGCGTAACAGCTGTCGTGAGAGCGCATCGGCTGCACGATTGAGCGTGCCTGGGACGTGAATGGCGCGCAGCGATTTCAGCCGCGGGTGACTCCAGAGGAGCAGACGGCGGGCGAGCTGAGACATGCGGCGAGAGCGCATACCCCCCATGCGGTTGATATACGCCGCCGCCGCCGTACTGTCCGTCCTGACCAGCACGTGTTGCCGCTCCAGCACCGGTAAAAAGCGGTGGAGAGCGACGAACACTGCCAACAGCTCTAGGCGATTGATATGCCAATGCAGCTGGGCACCCTTCCAGAGGCCCGCAGCCGCATGCCCGCGACACACGGCCCCCCAACCCGTGTTGGAAGCGTCTGTTGAAACAACAACATGGCTGGACGCCTGTCCTAGAGGCACACCGGCCTGTAGGAACGAGGGGTCGTTCCAAGGGCTGAGGGCGCGGCGACACAGCGCAGTAACCGAGACCCGGTGTGTGCCCGCGTGCCATGCGCGTCTGGGGACCCGATCGTGAAGCCAGTGCTGAAGTGGTCTCATATGGAGCAACCCGAGCGGCGTGACGGCGGCTGCGGATGCCATATGCCCCAGGAGCCTCTGAAAGAACTTCAGTGGGACCACTAGTTTGCTGTCGAGCTCCCTCAGACAGTTCAGCAACAGGCGAGCGCGTTCCTCGGAGAGGTGCGCTACCATGGTGATCGAGTCCAGCTCCATCCCGAGAAAAGAAATCCTCTGCACGGGGGCGAGTTTGCTCTTTTCTCGGTTGACCTGAAGCCCCAGTAGGCGGAGATGCCGAAGCACCTCGTCCCTGTGCATAATCAATTGCTCCCGCGAGTGGGCTAAAATCAGCCAGTCGTCGAGATAATTGAGTATGCGAATGCCCGCGAGCCGAAGGGGCGCTAGGGCACCCTCCGCGAGTTTGGTGAAGACCCGCGGAGACAGAGAGAGCCCGAAGGGGAGGACCTTGTACTGCCACGCTCGACCCTCGAACGCAAACCGCAGAAATTGGCGGTGGCGTGGAAGAATGGAGACATGGAAATACGCGTCCTTCAGGTCTATGGCTGCAAACCAATCCCGAGGACGAACGCATTGGAGAATGCGCCTCTGCGTGAGCATTCTGAACGGCAGCTTGTGCAGACAGCGGTTCAAAACGCGCAGATCTAGGATTGGCCGTGACCCACCGCTCTTTTTGGGTACGATGAAGTATGGGCTGTAAAACCCACTCTCCATCTCGGCTGGAGGAACCGGCTCGATTGCACCCTTCGCCAGGAGGGCAGCAATCTCCTCTCGCAAGACAGGGGCGGACAGGGGGTTGACCCTGGAGAAATACACGCCCGTAAACTTGGGGGGCCGTTTCGCGAACTGAATCGCGTAACCGAGTCTGATTGTGCGTATGAGCCACCGCGAGGGGCTGGCCCGCGCTAACCAGGCAGGCAGAGCCCTCGCTAATGGAGTCATCGCTACAATCGCTGACGTACCAGCGGTGGGGCAGCGCGGAGTGGGTGTGCTGATCCGGGAAGCACGAGGGTCCCGCGGAAAAGCTGGAGGAGAGCGATTCGCTCTGGCTCCGCACCCTGACTCCGGAGAGGGGGCTGGAGGGCTGAGGGAAGGGAGACCGTCCCCCCAGCGCTCGTGAGCCACTGGCGAAGCACGTAGAGTCTGCGAGCCGGAAGGCAGCGCGTCCCGGACTGGCAGAACTCGTGCAGTCACATCCGGGGAAGGGAAAAAGTGCTCTTTTACTGATGTTTTGGTGGCACTGAAAAGTACCGTTGTTATCGGGGCCCCGCCCTCCAGCGGGGAAAGAGCAAGTTTCCTCTTCTCCGGATGGCCTGTCTCAGGGACGCTTCGCGGTCCGTTTACCGGACTTAACGGCGCCCTGGGCAGGAGGGGCTGCCTGCTTTCGAGGTGAACGCCGCGCCCGCTTGGCCGGAGGCGCAGGCGGGGGCGGGGCAGCACTCGTTGGCGGGCGCCCTCGGCGAGGAACAGCGGAGGTGGATGGCTCGGCGGGCGGAGCGGGCTTACGGCCACGCCGATAGATGACATTGCCCATCGCATCCGACTGCTCTTTCACCGCCTTGAATTCCTGGGTGAATTCACCGACGGTGTCGCCGAACAGGCCAGCCTGGGATATGGGCGAGTCAAGAAAGCGAACTTTGTCAACGTCGCGCATATCGGCCAGGTTTAGCCAGAGGTGGCGTTCCTGAACCACAAGTGTGGACATCGTCCTCCCCAGCGCACACGCGGCGGACTTAGTAGTCCGAAGAGCATAGTCGGTCGCGGTGCGCAGCTCATGTAATAAGCTTGGGTTGGACCCGCCCTCGTGCAGCTCGGCCAGCGCCTGCGCTTGGTAGCGCTGGTAGGTGGCCATCGCGTGCAAAGCAGAAGCAGCCTGGCCCGCAGCCTTATAAGCTCTGGCTCCGAGGGAGGCAGACAACCTACAGGCTTTGGACGGGAGGCGGGGCAAACCCCGCCACGTAGAGGCGCCGCGCGGACAAAGATTGACCGCGATAGCGCGCTCCACTGACGGGATCGCCTCATACCCCCTGGCAGCTCCGCCGTCAAGGGCGGTGAGGGCGGAGGCACTCGCAGCACGGGCAGAGAAAGGTGCCCTCCAGGACTGCGTGAGCCTACTGTGCACTTCCGGGAAGAAGGGGACGAGAGGCTTCGAAGGCTTCGCCTTCTGGTCCTCTACGTAGCACCCATCTAGTCGGTCCGGCCGCGGAGCTGGGGGATAAACCATCTCCAACCCCACGGCCGAAGCAGCCCGGGAAAGCACGGCTAACATGTCCGCTTCAGGATCCGATTTGACAGCGCTCACCTGCCCGGAGGGGGCGAGCGGGTCCGGATCTTCGTCGGACAGTGAAAGCCCACCCTCCGATGCCGCGGAGGACATCTGATCTCCGGTGTCAGCGAGTGTGAGAGCTACCATCTGGTTAGACGGATCACTCTCACCACCCGAAGCTTGGATGGAGCGCCGTGAGGAGCGAGAGGTCCGCGAGCCCGTGGGCGGCGGATTAGCTCCCGCTGAAACCCTCAGATCTGCCCGAGCGCCCGCTGCTTTTTTAGAACAGGAGGCAACTGGGGTGGCTCGCTCTCTTGCGAAAGTTAGCCGCGATCTTAGCTGTGCAACGGTCATGGCATCGCAATGACGACATGAACCGCCCGCGAGCACCGCATTAACATGCTGGACCCCCAAACATGCAATGCAGTGATCGTGTCCATCATCCGGAGACAGGAAACCCCCGCATCCAGAAACGCACAGTCGGAGCGCCATCCTGAAAAGGACGTGCTGCACGACTGTGTTGCTCTTTTAGGAAAGTTGCAACTATACGCACCGCTCTGGAGGACCGGACCCAAAGAACCGCAGGCAAGGGAGTAACCCAGCTCGACCGTCTGCCACCGCGAAGACCCACTCTGGACCGGGAGACACACTCGTTCGCTCTGAAGTGCTGATCAGCAAGAGGAACCCTCATCGACTCACTCAGAAAGGATCTGAAGCGAAAAGGATGGCGTCTGCTGGCTTCAGGTGTGCTTATATGCTGAGATGATTGCAGATGTCGCACACCTGCGCAAGCTTACGCTGCCAATTAATTTCATTCATTGGCCCGTTCAATACTCTCCAGATAAGCGGCTTCTGATCCGAATCCTCCCATTCATGGCACTGAAGTTCCCCAACCGAAGGGGAACTACTGTATTTTCATTAACTAACGTTTACTAACATAAACAATTACAGTAGTAAATGTATTGATCATTGTTTGTTCATGTTAGTAAATGCATTAATTAACTAATGAACCTTATTGTAAAGTGTGACCCAATAACTTGCCTAATTACCCTAACCTGCCTAGTTCACCTTATTAACCTAGTTAAGCCTTTAAATGTCACTTTAAACTGTGCAGGCAGGCAATCCCAAGTTTACATGTCTCACAGTTTGCAATGGCAATGTCGTCTTTATCAACTTTATAAAACCTCCAGACCGCAGACATTTTCTTGCTTTCCACTTTAAGCTGCTTCCATGTTCTGCTTTGGCGGCATTTACCCATTAATGTCTCTGCAACAAAGTGATGTCATGCCGTACACGTGTTGTGTGATCTCAAGAAAGAGGTCTAACTCTAATAAATATATATTCGAGTCCTCATCAGGAGGTAACATCTGATTCTGATCAAGTCTGAAGCCGCGTGATCGGGCCCAATTTCTGATTTGATCTGTGGGTAAAACTTACATTTAGACTTAGAAATAAACAACTTACACTTTGATTCCTTAAAAAAATCTTAAAGTATAATGATTGAAATTTTTCTGTAAACATAGTGTAAATATATTTTTACAACGCCAAAACAAAAAATATTTTATGTTATATTTTATGTCTAATGTTCATAATCTTGGTTTCAGAAATAAGATTTTGACCTAGACAAGATTTATAATGTTATTTTAAAATTAACAAAATGAAAAATATGAAATTCTGAAGAACATTTTTAATTAACATTTTCTAAATGAATAAATAAATTAACTTCACTAATCAATCAATAAATATTTTTTGTTAAATTTGAAAGCTAAATTACAGAAAAAAAACTAAATCAAACATCTATGTTTATAGTAATATTAATAATAATAATAATAATAATAATAATAATAATAATAATAATAATAATAATAATAATGATAATAATAATACTACTACTACTACTACTACTACTACTAATAATAATAATAATTATTATTATTATAACAATTATTATTATTATTATTATTTCCCAGAGATGGGTTGCGGCCGGAAAGGCATCTGCTGCGTAAAAATGTGCTGGATAAGTTGGCGGTTCATTCCGCTGTGGCGACCCCGGATTAGTGGGGGGACTAAGCCGAAAAGAAAATTACTAAATGAATAATAATAATAATAATAATAATAATAATAATAATAATAATAATAATAATAATTATTATTATTATTATCATCATTATTATTATTATTATTATTATTATTATTATTATTACAAAAGCTTATATTTTTTGTGGATTTTTATTATTCAAGGCCACTTAGATACTTTTCTTCAAGGTAATTTATGAACTAAATTGGTGACATGGATCATGTGATTCCTTTGTACAAAAGATTAGATTCCACTTTATTTCAAACACAAACACATACATGCAACTATGCACACACACTCCCACACTAGCCACACACCCATGCATGCACGCTCTCACACAAACACACGCATGCACACTCAGAGATGTCGTTTCCCCCGAATAGTCTCAAAATTGTATTTTTTATTATTATTAAAAATGGACCTGATACAAAAACCTGATACAGAAGCAATAGTTTCCAGACCCCACTGTTTATGTTACTCTCTCCAGTCTTATATCTAGCTGACTTCAAAGTTCATTTGTATTAATTTATTAAACCCGTCTTGCTGTTGTCACCTGACGTTTTGCACAAGACAGAACTCAGCTGTTGTTGCTGAGACTTCCCTAAACTTTCTCCTGACCCTTGGCTAAGTATTAATCAGTCTAAGTGGCCCAGCACAGACCAGTGAGCTGAGAGGGCCTGAATGCCGCCAGTCCAGATGCCCCATGGTGAGAGGCCTGCAGGCGGCTAGTTTTAGATAACAGCAGGGGCACCACCGACTTCAAACGTTTTTAACCTTCGCTGTCAACTCCGATCAGAAATAATGAGACATGTTTGTTATCACCCCAGTTGTTTCTGAGAAATCTTGAAGAACTTTCCAAAAGGCTCTAAATATCGAAAACAAAGCAAAGGTGATGAAACGAAAAGCTGAATACGTCAACATTTGCAGCATTTGTGTCTTTTCAGGAATTCCTTCTTTTTTTCAAAGTTGAAAGCATGACTATCAATCTTGCAAATCTAAACCGACATAAACAGCCTAAAAACACTAACACAACACCTGATGGCAGAGGGAACAGTCAAAAAAGTTTCCGTTTTCCTTCACTTGATTGTGGAGCTGAATGTCCCAACTGAGAGAGAAGAGTATTTTGTCTCTGCCTGCATCCTTGACGGCAGCTTTTCTTAACTTGGCAGAGGGTTTGCTATTTGTTGCTTTGTCACTCGCAGTTTTCATACTTTTAACCAAGCCAAGATGTCTCTGTTTATCTGAGACATTGCACATCAGCCTGCGAGTAAACAAACGCCTCAAGAACGAGACAGACACCGACAGTTCATTTTCTAGACAAACTAAACTAAGTTTAGCTTGCCTAGAAGACCAAATCCCAGATTTACTAACAGCTCATGCCTGCACAATTGTTTTAAGTTGTATTGGTAAGTAGTACTGCTAGGTTATACTGATGACATGCAGTGATATATTAGAAATGTAAATGAACACAAATGTCCCGTTTCCACTGAGTGGTACGGTACGATTTGGTTTGGTACGCTTTTATGGCCATTTCTACTATCAAAAGATACCTAAAAGCAAACTGTACTGTACCCCTTTTTGGGTACCCTTTGCAAACGATACCTAGCACAACAACAGGGTACCAAAAGGCAGAGCAAGGTGCACAACTGAATGCTATTGGTTTACAGAGTTATGTCACCGCCATTTTTAAATACACAGCTGAGACACTTTAATAATATATACATATAATAACGAGACATGGTTGACTAGAGCTTAAACAAACCTTGTCGTTGTCTTGATGAACAGCCACAAAGCCAAGAAAAACAAAATCTGTCATGTCCTGTTTTTGTTTAACGAGGCCAACTGAAACTGTGCACGATTTCACTTTATTTAGAGAGCTGGCGATCACTCGCGTGAACGTCTATATTTCAAATAACAAACTTCTTGAACTGATGATCAAATGTGCATGTGAGTATTGAAGTACTTATGACATTTGATTCTTAATTTCAGATATGGACAAACGCGAGAGCAAAGTGTGAAAAAACAAAGGAGAAGCCGGAAAAAACAAAGGAGCAAATGATTGTTTAAGCAACATAAAAGTTGAACAAACTGCCATGTTTAACTATCATCATCACCTTTTGGACTATTATGAATTCGGAATGACGGAATTACTCTTTAGCGCTGCACTTACTCTGCAGATTTTGATGGTTGATTCTAATTTCTTGACTGTATCTGATTTTTTTTGATGACCTGTTTACATCATCTTTTAAAAGTGACTCATATCCGATCGTCTGCATTTACACAGCACACGGCAAAGGCGCAATGACCAGGAAGAAAGGAGCAGGCGCTGACTAACAGCTGATAATTAAAGAGTGCTCTTTTCTCTATTCCTGTATGTAATCTGTTCGCAGCTTTTGAAAAGCTGTTTTACTATAGTCTATAACAGAAAGGTTTTCATTTGTCCATCTTCTTTGGGTATATAGGCTTTTTTGAAAAACCTTTAGGCATCTTAATGTAATGTCCATGGCGTGATTTATGCATGTGATGTATGCACTAGTTTTATATAAGTTTATATTGATTACAGGGCGAACATTGCTCTTTATCACTCTCATTAACATGCTTAAATACCTGTGTTATATGACAATATGAAAGCTGTTTAAGTCCTCGTTTATGAAATTTAAGGTTTGGGACTCTGTTGAAGTTTGTTCTGAAAAGAAACTGTCAGACTTGACGTCATTCGCTACGGTTTTTAATGATGCGTGACTCGCATTGACAGGTGAAAATCGGATCTACCTGTTTACACTGCAGACAGCAGAACACAGATCCGATTCATATCGGATAAATTTCCACATATGAACAAGGCCTGAATCTGATTTGAGTAAATCAGAATCCATGTGATTTATTCCTGCTTACACGTACATGAGCCATATTCAATCTGTGCCACATGGGAGAAAAAAAATCTAGTGAATTGAGTCACTTGAACAGTGCAGTGTAAATGCAGCCTAACAGAGGATACATGTGCTGATGAAAATTAAAGACACAGATGAGAGGTTTGCACTGACTGGGCTAAATGTTGCATGTTGCTTTTGAACCTAAATAAGGACTTAATGTATGCTGTGTGTAGTTTTTCTGTAATTGGTAACATATCGGAGACTGTAAATGTCTGAATGTGTTCATATATGTTGCGTTTATTTATTTATTTTATATAATCGCAGACCTTACAGAAGGCTATTTAGCACTTTTATTGATCTGCAGTTATGATCAAATTATCTCCACAGAACAGTTAGTAATGAACATTTATAAGTTCATTTATATATACATTTATATGTATAAAGCCTTATTTTGTGGGAGGTGGTTCTCATATGATATTTGAATGACTCATGCAGCTTTACTTAAGGAGATTTCCTTAAGTGCGAATCTTAGTGGGTCACGTTTTCTTATATGTGCCATTTCTCATAAATCCACCAGAGGCTGCTATTTCTGTGAATCTCAAATACATATTGAGTCAAACCCTTTGTGCTTGAAGTCTGACACCGTACAAGGTGAGCTACTAAGCAAACTAGTCCCACCAGAAAAGCCACCCATTCGGAGGTAAGCAGTCAGCAGTAGCATAAAAAAGGAACAGAATATTTTAGCGACATCAGACAACCCATACTGTTCATTTTACACACAAAATGCAGCCAGGCGTATGCCAGGGCAAATGTTTGCGTTTGCCAAAAGTGTATACCTGTGCTCGACTTGAGCTTGTGTTGCTGATATTACATACAAAAGTATTTTTGTATTCTACATATTGGCTTAGTATGAATTCTTATAAATTAGCAACTTTTTAAAATATGTTTTGAAAAGGAGTCATGACCCCTAACCTCACCCCTAGACATCCCTCATTAGGGCATTGTACTAAATGTATAAAAGAGTTTGTAAAAAAAATTGACCAAACACATAGCTGCTATGTTGTGACAAAATGGACAAAAACAAGAATTTTATTCTTTATTGTAGTCAAGGTATCAAAACAAACCAATTAAAATGTAGTTATCATCCACAAAGTTTACGTTATTTTCCCACATACTGCAATATGGGTTTGTTTAGTCAACCAGGAGTTGAGAGTGATGTATCATGTGACTAAATAATATAAAAGGTTCTTAACAAAGTGTGAACACCTGTGGTCAGAATGCATATTAATACAAAGTGGAAACCGGATCATTGATTGGGTTGAGAATAATGGCACAGGAAGTGTTAAAATGTTTGTTTACAAAACAGACATCAATGTAATGTTTGTAGAATGGGTAGAGATTAATAGCATAGAAAGTAAAATAATATACGTTACCAATGGTACACTTGTCCCTGCAAAATTATTAGCCATTCTGTGAAATGTTTTTATATTTCAAATATTTTTCAAGTTCTGTTTAATGGACATGGGATTTTTCAACATTTTTTTTAAACATAGTAGTTTTAATAACAAATTTATAATAACTTTTGTCCTTCTAATATAGCCTGTCCTTTCCATGACAGTACATAATATTTTACTTATTTTTCAAGATAATAGTATTCAGCTCAAAGTAAAGCTTTTTAGTGCTGTCGCCTTACAGCAAGAAGGTTGCTGGTTCGAGTTTTAGCTGGGTCAGTTGGTATTTCTGTGTGGAAGTACCAAAGACATGTGGTACAGGTGAATTGGGTAGGCTAAACTGTCCGTAGTGTATGAGTGATGGGTTGCGGCTGGAAGGGCATTGGCTGCGTAAAAATGTGCTGGATAAGTTGGCGGTTCATTCCGCTGTGGCGACCCCAGATTAATAAAGTGACTAAGACGAAAAGAAAATTAATGAATCAATAAATTAAATAAGTGGTTAATTTGTCATGGGTTCATGGCAGATTGAAATTATCAAGACATCATAACTTGAGATAAATCTGTCATAAACATGATTGTTATGGGGCCATTATAAATGTGTCAAATCTTCTTCAGTGGGACAAAATTAAATTGTCATGACAATTGGTAACACTTTATTTTGATGGTCCATTTGAGTATTAGTAGACTGTCTGCTTAATATCTGTTGATACTGCTCCCTTACACTAACCCTAACCCTAACCCAAAACCTAACCTAACAGTCTACTTATACAGTAATCTAATGAGAATGAATTGGCATGCAGATGCAATGTTACTTAAATTCAACAAACGAACCATAAAAATAAAGAATGATATTACAATTTTTCATTAAAAATGTTAATTATCTTTATTCTCTAATTTTATGACATTGAATAGCATTTAAAATCTAATTCAATGTACCATTGTAGTCAGTCAGAGGTCAAGAAATACATTAATGACACTGTTATATAATTCATGATGACACAAGTATAAAGGCCCCATAACAATCATGTTTATGACAGATTTATGACAAGCCAATGTCAAGTTTATGTTGTCTTGGTTATGTCAAGTTGTCAAAGACAAAGACAGGTTATGATGTAGTTTTATGTCTACTTGACATAACAAAGAAATCTCAAACAAGCACAGTAGTCATAAGAATAAGTAAAATCTCTTTCCTATTCATGACGTGTCCTGTCATGATTATAATACACTTCTTCAAGTGTTATTGATTATATTCTTATTTTTGATGTTTGTCTCTTTCTTTAGAAGCTCTACACTTTACTGTATGACACATTGAGCACCACAATGTGTTGTTTGTGATACTGTTGTGTAGACCCACTTTTCTTTCCAAGTTTCGCAACTTCTCTGTTGAATACAAAATATTTCAGTGCGCCTCTCTGTTTAAAATTTTGTATGGCCACCCAGCGCTGAACTGTTTACTGCAGCACTATGTCTCAGCGATAACTGGAAATCGACATTCACAAAACGCCCTTTCATCCCCTCGTGTCTATGTGTGTATTCTAAATACTGTCAAGAGACGAGGCTCGCACGCACACATGTGAGACTCTATGCTTTTTCGGACAGAAGACATTGTTTAATAGCCCTCTCACAGTCTGACAATGACATTTTCCGGTGGGGGAAGACACAAACCGGCTATTTGCTCTGAACAAAGTATAATTGATTTGCGAGAGTCATAAATGAAGTGTCATACAGCGAAGGCTGGAGTTCTTTACAGCTGTGGGCTTTGACGCAGGGCATTGAACCAAACCCTAATTGTCCAAAACAAACAATACTTCTGCGCCTGAACAATTAGCATCATGAATCGGAAAGTGAGAAATGCTTAACTGTTGTTTCTTTATAGACACTTCTGCAGTGTTCTCAAAGGAAAATTGAATACTTCTAAATTACTTTTAGGTCATTGTGCTTAATCAAATCTGAGTTTAATTACAGTGTCCTTGTCAATGGAAACAAAAGTAGTTTTACCTTTAATGCCAGACACTTTTTATTGTACAAATGAAGACATTTTAACTCAAGTTGAAGGCTTAACGTTTTAAAACAAATTCAGTTTCTTTCTAATACTCATTTCTCAATACTTGTCATTTTTGATTAGTACCACAACCTGGATTCCAAATGTAATGGCTTAGGTTATGTTACTACTAACACATCCAGCCATCTTTGATCTCGCAAAGCTCAGGTCAGTTTTTTTTTTCCCACAATAACTAGAGGCGCCGTGGTTTTAAGACCGGGATTCCCTGTGAGATAAGGGGAAAGCGATAACAAGACAGCAGGCTCTAGGGTCATGGGTCAATCTACTGTCTGTCTGAATTGTGGAGTCTAAGGATATTGAGAGGCTTTTCTGCTGTCTGGATGTCTATCGTTAACACGTACATGTACAAACACACCTGACCAATTGCGCACACAAATCACTTCATGTTTTAACACTTCCAACCTCAAAGAAGGCTATAAAAGTTCCAATGTCCTACAATGATGTACAGTTTTTTTAAACATGCATTTTTCCACGATAGTATACTATTTAAACACACATAAACACTATTTAACTTTAAAATATTTTTGTTTGATCCTTATAGCCTGCAAACACACATATTGTACATTCCCACTATCTTAAATGCACTTTAATTGCAACTTATAAAAAGTGATCACATTCTCTTCTATGTACGTTTCTGTGCGTTTTTCAAGGTTTCTGTGCACCTTTAAAGTTTCAGACAACCACTGAATTTTGCATGAACATTTCTCTCCTAATTGTTCTGTATTCTTGTCAAATAAGCAATAAACACTGACAGATTGCATATTGCATTTTTAAAATTGTTCATTAGAAGCCATTAAATGATTAGTTCACCCAATTTTTTTTATTTTATTAATTATTCAGTCATATGTTGTTGCAAGCCCAAGAGAAATTTGTTAATCTAAACAAATTTAAATTTAGGCTAAACAATTGTTCCAATATATTGTCAAAGCTTTCCATGTGATGACAGTAATCCTCTCATGAACACTTTTGTGCACCAGAAAAATTGTAAATATGACTCTATATGATTGTAAATATGACTCTGATCTTATGTGAAATATAAGACAAGCAAAGTATTTGATTATTTTATTTTATTAAGCACAAAAGTGTTCTTGATGCTTTGTACAGTTGATCCATTAAATTTGCATGGAATGTTTTGACAATGATTTTGGCTCCTTTTCTGGACTTTCGTGTCTTTTAACCTTTACCCTCAATTAGAGTGATCATGTGGAGAATATTGATCTTTTGTTGAGCCCAATGAACCTTACATCTAAAAATAGAGCAAAGGTGTTCCTTTAGTGACATCGCTTTGACTCACACGCTAAAAATGGCGGATGTGAAACAACAAACTAAGGATGTGATGCTTGCCTGTCAATCAATTTTGGTGGGCAGGGGGACCGTACTCCTACGTCAAGTTGCGGTCAATCTAAAAACCGCTTCAATTAATCCACCGTTTTTATGTTGTAAAATTAAAAAAAAAAAAAAAAGGCTGTGTGTGTTTATATCACCCCAATTTGACGGTCTATACACTATATTTGCACACATGTTTGTCCAAACAGCTTGAAAATTAGATTTTTTCACCATAGGTGCCCTTTATTAAATTGATCAGTTGTGACATTTTTGCAACACGATGCTTTCCCACACTTTAACCAGCAGAGGTACTCATTAAGCTCTGATATGTAAAGCTTTAAGTAACAGACCTTTTTTTCTATATAATTGATTCAAACGGTTGACAGGTTCAGAAAGATTGATTTCACCATCACTAGCTTCATGTAGGGATGGCTGACGTGGAACTGATGTTTCGACACAGTGTCAAGATGCCAAAGCGCAAGTGTTTTAAAACAATGCACCGAAGCATGATCTGAAACACCCAGGTCAGGGTACTAAAGTAATTCAAAACACCCAAGTCACATGACCAAAGTGTTTCTAAACACCAGGGGCCTGTTTCAGTAAGGAGGTTCAAACAACTCGGAGTTTAAACTTG
Source organism: Danio rerio (assembly GCF_052040795.2). NCBI lineage: Eukaryota > Metazoa > Chordata > Actinopteri > Cypriniformes > Danionidae > Danio > Danio rerio. The sequence continues at coordinate 63,201,051 of NC_141025.1, read as the reverse complement.
AACTCTTTGATTTACCGAGAGATTAAAAACTCTGAGTTTTCGGTTTCAGAACAGCTGATCTGAGTTGGTTCAATCAACTTTGAGTAGACCAACTCAGAGTTAAGCGCGCGCACCGTGACTATAAAAAGGCATTATCAATGGAGCGCAGACTTTACGAGTGACTATGGCAACATCTTAAAAAAAGAGATCAGCATTTCTTTTTCAAGCTGAACTTGATGTTCTCATGCAAAGTTATAACAAATATGAGTGTATATATTTAAAATGAAGCAACCATCAGTGAAACAGAGACAGCGAGGGAAAACAGCTGCTCAAGTTAATGCGTACTTTTTAATTTTAAGTATTTAAACATTTAAGTATAATAAAATAAGTAATGTAATGTGTGACGTTTATACTTTTTTCTAAACTTTTATACACTTTTATTAGTTTTAATAGATTTAACAGCGCACATGTTGTGTGTCTGCCTTTTTATTGATCAAGTGATAGAGGTTAATATAACATTAAGAAGGTAAGCAGTAATAAAATTATTTTTAGACAGAATAATAATCCCATTAATCCAGTAACAGTGCATGCCAAAGGTTAAGCTAATTATTTATGAAAAAAAGGACAAGCGTTGTACGTGACTTTGTTCTGTGTGTGACAAAAATATAGGCAATAGCTGTGTTTTCATCAAAATATTACATAAATTTGTGCAAAACTGGAATAACGCCTAAAAATAAAGCAGTTTTTATCCAAAGAGTCGAAGAGAACACAATCGTCACTTCCTGATTAACTTGCGCCAAATATCAACAGTAAAAACAGAATTTGCTGCGGCAGAAGAAGCTGCATCAATGATTTTTTTTTTAAATTAATGTACCTGAGCCTCAGAAGACAATTGACACACAATGATCACGTGGGGGCATTTGAAGCAAGACGCGGAGATCTTGACACACTCCAGACGCTCGGAGGTCATTAATAATATACACTAATACTGAAACATTTCAGGCATTTTAGATTGACTAAAACACCATTTAAGATGTTCCGCAGTGTGCTCAGTCTGCTGGTTTGTTTTTTCACACACATTTTTATCATCATCTCTAACAAACCATTTTTTAATGTACATACTGTAATTTAAGTGCACTTCGTAGTTTATGTGCATCTTATCAAATAAAAGTTTAACCTACTCAGTTATGCACTTGTTATATTATGCGTATTTTCAAAAGTTATGTGAATCATGACGTTTCCGTCAATCTTTTTTATGCACATCTACAAAATGAGCTCTAAAATAGGTGTGTGGAAATGTAAGACTAATGCGAGAAATGCCGCTTCATCTTTAAAAAAGGGGAGGAGACCGAGTTTAGAGAATAAAACCTGCTCCGGACCAGGTTAGATTCACAGAGTAAGTTACCACGGTAACTGACTCTGAGTTAAAGTTAACTCTCTTTTAGAAACAGGCTTGACTTACCCTGCTTTCTCGAGTTTAACAAACCTGCCATTTTGAAATGGAAAACCCAGAGTTTCTCTTATTTCAGGGTTAAACTACTCTGAGTTTTCACTTAACCTGCTTTCTGAAACAGGCCCCAGGTCATGTGACCAAAGCATCGATTATTTCAGAAGCGTTTTGTGACCTGGCAAATCATCATTTGCCTTAGACTGGTAGAAAAAAAACGTGTCTCATGTAGCCTAGTGGACCATGGGTGTGCACAATGATACTGTGCTGCTAATGGTCCGGGTTTGATTCCCAACTTGTACGAACTCTGAAATCTGTGATTTGATGTATTTTAATAGTTACCTCTTAATGACCAAAACATAACAGGTTTATTTACAAAGTGTTTATTTAGATGCCAGACCAATGTTAAAACAAAACATGTTACAAGAATAGAGCATTTAAAATCTAACATCTATAGCTACATCACCCTGAATTCGAATCTATTATCTCTGCATGCTAGTCAGGAACTTACACCACTTCTTTAAATCACTTGAAACTTTGACATTACAACATGGGGGTTAATAGCTTAATTTGTTTAACTGTTTCTTTGCTGAAGCTATCCAAAGCTATACATAAGACATGACTCCTAGGTGTCACTGTAGGTTTCAAAACGTTTTGAAGCTTCGAAACATTTGCTTCAACCCTTTTAGTGTTTCATTAAACCTTGCTATGACCACCACTAGTTCCACGTGCAGCTTTATTTTAAGAGAATGGTCAGCAGGCAGGGGTCAAAACAAGAGCAGAACATTTGTTCCAAAGGCAATCCAATAGAGTAATCCAAGAGACAGGCAAAGGTCAGGGCCCAATACAAAAATCAAAAGCCAGATGGAGCAAAACATGGGAACAAGGACAAGGAACAATACTGAGCAAAGAATGAGTGTGTCTGTTGTGCTTAAATAGTCCATGTAATCAGCGGATCATGAGCTTCCAGTTGTATGTGTGTAATCAGGGGAATCAGATCAGAATTTGGCAACCCCGGATTAATAAAGAGACTACGCTGAAAAAATATGAATGAATGAATGAATGAACAATATAGTGAGCTATAGGAAAATGTGTATGCAATCATTCTTTAGGACCTTACCAAATATGCAGAATTTTTGCATTCTTTAAGACATTAGTATCTGTAGAAAACTTTTCAGATAAAAAAAATTGATAATTTTAATTAACCACTGGCATGTAAATGTACCCTAACTCAGGTCATTTTTCCTCAGAAAATGTACCAAATTCGGTTTGTTTTCATGTTAGCATGCAAATAGGAAACTTCCTCCCATCCCTGGTCTAGAAAGAACTCATAAGAGTCTCCAGACTGTAATATTTATCTAATTATATCAGACTGTTTACGTTCAGAGCAAATAAGTAGGTGAGCTCTTTCTCTTTAGGAAACCGCTGTGGTAAACAGACATCTGTTAGCATTGTGTGTTGAACAATTGACACTTTTATGGGGGAAGGGGTTGCCCTGGAAACCTCTGAGGTAATGTGATAAAATTAGTCTCATGATACGCCGCTTGTCTCATCGAAATGTGAATATCAGATGATGCTTTTATGAGCCTTTTCAAAACTGTGATGTGAAGAGGGACGTTTTACAGCATCCCTCATATTGGGTTTCAATCATGCCAATGTTATACAATGTCTTTGTGCATAAAATTATCATGCTACTACACTTACACTGAGCTATAGGACACAACAGAAAAGAGCAGAGAGGAAAACTGGGCTGCATGCTGTAGGTTTAAGTAATGAAATTTTGTGCATAAGTTAATTGTTTATTAAATTATTTATGTAAAACAGACTTTTAATGTTTAATTTTCCTTTCTTTTTATTTTATAGTAAAATAAATAAAAAGAAAATAGACTCAGACTCAACTTTAATATCCCATTTAGGGAAACTAAAATTACAGCAAGGTGCCATAAAACGGGCAAAGTTTCATGTACATTTTTACCAAATTATTACCATAAAACATACAATATATCATTTTTTTTTAAACATCTCCCTCCCCCCTGGATTCATTTTATGGCCTAATGGCCACCATGATAAAATAATTTCTAGTTCTGTTTCTCCTGCACATACAGTAGGAACGTCCTGATGGCAGCAGCTGAAACAGAATACATTGGGTGATCCGGGGTGCGTAAGATACCCTGAGCTTACTTCAAGACATAATTACGGTATATTACCATTAGACCAGTTTGGGTAAAACCATTGATCTTGCCTGCCGCACCTTCACAAGGCTATTCATCCTGTTCTTATTTGACAGACTCAGATTACCGTACAAAGCTACAGTACAATGCAGAAAGAGAAAACAGATTCAATAAATTGTTTATAAAACAGTGTCATCATAGAGGTACAAATGTGAAATGATCATCAGAAACAAGGTAGATAGATAGATAGATAGATAGATAGATCAGAAAGATCTACTTTATACTCTGTCTACTACTCTATAAAATAATACAAGTAAATCATTTTTATTTCTTTTATTCTAACATAATATTTCCCCCAAAACATTTTGAAAAATCCTTTTTTTTTTTTAAATCCTTATTCAACATGACGGAAACATGACAGACCCTGCAGAGATATGGATGTGTTTTTCTTTTATTTTGTTTGTCTAATCAGGATATTAAAATAAACAAAAAACAACTTGCCTTTCAAAGACCACCAATCACTTCACTGAACAACAGTCACTTTGTAATAACACATCCGCATTTCAGCAGGGTCCGTCATGCTTTTGTGTTCTCTGGAAACATTTTCGTTGCGTTACGTGGATATTTGCAAGTGTTGTGACCAGTTTGCTGCGCGTTTCTTAAATTGTTTGTGTCGTGGCCAATTTTCAACATATGTGCTGTAAAACTGATGAAGATAGTTTTTTTTATTTGCTGGTTTATTGTGTAATTGCATGTGTTTTCTTAAATTGCAGTGCGTTGAGCTCTCTCGGCCTTATTTATATATTGTTATGTATACTGTATGTCATGCTCATACATACATAGAAACAAAACTATACAATTTTGTTGCATAGATTTTTACATATACTGTATATATAATTTGCACCACATAGATAAATACATTAAAAATGCATAAATATTTTTTAAATATATGGAATAATGTGTGTATTTTTATGTATTAATGTGTATTACCTGTCTTGTGTGCATTCATATACACAAAACAAACTTTCATTTTGGATGGGATTAATTCTTTAGTTTTTAAGTTCAATCCACTTAAACTTTTAAAAACTTTTAAATATTTGGGTAACTTAATCGACTTGTGTTGGGAAACCATGAAGAAACTCAGCATTTTACAGTGTATATACAAAAACACTTGATGTAAAGAATGACGATATACATATTCATATACACATTCATAAAATACTTCAATATTTTCTCATCTTTTGACATCCTAATGTAAAACAATACACAGTAGAGCTTGTTTGGAGTGCATTAGAGAATACTGGGTGGGCCTGATTCCCTGCTGTTGTAGTTTCACCCCAGCACACTCACGCCTCCACCGGTCACAGCCTCTTTACAAGCCTCCTGCCGTTTACAACCTACTGAAGTGTTGGCTGTCATTACCCAGGAGTAATTACTGTGCAGAACACCTCAGGGCAGAGCTAGAGAACCGGACGGCCTGCGCAGTGGCTCCAGAAGAAGGAACATTGGGGGTGGAGTTTGCAGTGGAGGGGCATTCGGACCAGATGAGTCTCTGCTTAATTTGTCAATGACTAACATGACTGGTCGGCTCGCTTTGATGTGGCTCAGTAAACATGAGAGGGAGTACAGCGAGCGTCCGGAGAGTGCCGTTATCTGTCCTGGAGTGCAGTGGAGAGCTGATAAGGACGTCCGCGGGGCGCCTGGTATCCACGGCTTATCTGCGCGGCCGCCTGACTCCCCTTGTTCTGCTGCATTGACAGCTGTAGCTGCTCTGACCTCAGCTCGCGTGGGTACATAAAGGCCCGCCTGGCACACGCCGCACACCTAAACATCTCTTTAATGTTGCACCTTGGGCTAAGAGGGTCACCTTTCACTTTGAAATCCAGTGATTGTTTGCGACTGAGTCTAACTTAAACCAGAGATCACCTTTAGGATCAGTTAGCGCAAAGCAAATATGCATTCATGAGCTTACTTAGCAGTTTGTTTTCTGATGTTTGATGAGTTGTGCTTGTCGTTGTTTCATATTAACAGTATCAGCCTTTGTTGTTTTTAGCATTTTTTTTTCATGTCAAAATATTTTAATGGAAAGTTAGTGATTGAAAGTTTGTGTGCCTTGCTTATAGTTGCTAACTTAGTGATTGTATATGCTGCTTGATTACATTAGCATCATCGATAAACTAGCAGGAACATGCTAAGCTACAAAACATACACTTCTTAGTTATTTATTTATATTTATTTAACTATGTAAATTAATTTACTTTTTGTTTATCTTGCTTGTAATTACACCATTATTACATTGTAATTACTATTGACAATAATTCAAATAGCACATAGAGCTCTAAAAATAAAGCAACAGTTTCTTTGGAATTACTAGGCATAGGTTTGATTACATTGTTCATATTTTATTCTATAAATAATTTATTTTACTTGTATATATTGTATTTTATTTCTTAACTCTAATAATGTTCAAACATTGCCATTGTTTTGTATAAAACTGAATATATTACTTTGACCAATAGACTATATTTTATTTGTAGAGGAAATCATAACTATACAGAATGGAATCTTTTACTTAAACTATAGGGATGACCAGACACGAACGCGTGATCCAAAATCTAGCCCCATCACGTGGTTTCAGACCGGATCAAAATCAGACGTTACCTCTTAATCAGGACTCGAATATATTTGTATTAGAGTTAGACCTTTTTCTTAACTTCACACAGAAACAGCAACACGTGTAGCATGACATCACTTTGTTGCAGAGACGTTTTTGGTTAAATGCCGGCAAAGTAACACAGAAGCAGTTTAGAGTGGAAAGCGTGACCAATGCCTGTGGAGGTATTATAAAGTTGATGATGGCAACATTGCCCCGGCAAACTGTGAGACATGTAAACTTGGCATTGCCTGCTGGGTATTTTAAGTTGAGGTGCTTTGTTTTTATATTATATTGTATTTTTTAGTATTTACTGTTATACTAAAGTCCAGAAGTGAAGAATTAATGTTATTTATTACTTGATTGTTCAAGCTACCTCAAATAAGTGCTCTGTTTGTTAACAGAGTTGTTGAATGGTAAAATAAAAGGGGAATTAAATAAAAAATAAGGAACATCCTGGATCTGTTTCTTCGATCTTCTTTATTCATTTTTTATGTATCGTAGAATAATCAGATGGGTTTTGGTATCAGTAGATACTCAAAATCAAATGACTTGGACTGGAGGGCAAAAAAACCCGATTGGGACATTTCTAACTCAAACACATTGTAACTGAAACAAGGTGTAAATCCAGAAAAACTTTCAGATAATCTCTTAATTTATTCCCATAGCTGCAATATCACCTTTGTTTTACATTTAAGCATGTCCAGCTTTATCCACAAACATATTTGCATAGGCAAATCACTAGTACTATTTGGTGTTTATTGCAAAAGCTGTAGCTTGCAACTTTGCAAAATGCAGGCTATATTATTGTTTAGCTTTAATCTGCTAAACAAAACTGTTAGGCATGAAGTAAAGCCACTTTTAAAGGCATAGTTCACCCAAAAATGAACATTCTGCCATCAGTTACGCAACCTTCACTTGTTCTGTAATAAAACCATCCATAATAATAAAATTTTTTTCTATTTCCTTTTTTCGAAAGAAGATATTTTGAACAATATTGTAAATCTGTAACCATTGACATCCATAGTAGAAAAAACAAAAGGGTGTCAGTGGTTACAGATAAATTCTTCAGCAAATCTTCTTTTGTGTTTAACAGAAAAAAAAAAAAAACAGTTTGAAAAATATTAGGGCAAGTATGATGGCATATTTGTAATCCTTTTAAGCATTTTGTATTTCAAAAGCGGCACATAAATTAGACTTTAAAAAATACAATCAATAACACATAACTCATAATTATTTTGTATGATTTAGTCTAATAAGGGAAGTGGAATATAATTAACCCACTACGTTTTCATAGAAATACACAAAACATAAAAATCTACAATTTTTTTTATAGTTGCAGGTTTGATATGTATATATATATATTTTTCACATAAGATATTTGTGTATACTAGTTTATTAAATTTATGGGATACACACATACACAGAAGCAAAAAATTGTCACAGTGGTACACAGAAACAAAAAACAGTGATTTGGGGGACCTAAGCAATTCTAGCCATGGGGCTTAAGAGTTTGTACAATAATTTATTCTTAATCAAAATAATAACAAGATGTAAAGCATCTTGTAAAACTTTTTAAATGATTTGTTTCATCATTTCACGACTAAAATAATATATATATATTTTTTATAGTTTTAATTAAGTTTTAATTATTAATTAATTAATTAATTAATAAATTTTTTTCAGCTTATTCCCTTCATCAATATGTGGTTGCCACAGCGGAATAAACCGCCAACTTATCCAGAAATTGTTTTTTGCAGCAGATGCCCTTCTAGGAAACTTCACTGGGAAACACATACACACTCATACACACACTTATACACTACTGACAATTGAGCCTACTCAATTCACCTGCATCGCATGTCTTTGGACTGTGGAGGAAACCGGAGCAATGCGAACGCAGGGTGAAAATATAAACTCCACACAGAAACGCCAAGTGACTCAGCGGAGGCTCGAACCAGCGACCTTCTTGCTGTGAGGCAACAGCACTACCTAGTGCACCACTGTGTCGCCTATGCCTACTAACACATTTGCGCAGAAGTAATAAAAATTAAACTTTAAATTTTTTTAGACCCTTGTCATACAAAATATGATAGAAAATGATGTTATATATAATTTATACATATAATTTATACTTCTATGTATTGTTATTTGGGGGCTCTCAGATTTCCTGGGCACTAAGCAGCCGCTTACAATGCTTATTGGTTAAATCCGCCCCTGCTCACTGATATACAGTATTATTTCAAAACAAACCTTTATCTTGGATGCGATTATTCAGAACAATCTCACGGCAATTCGTAACTTTTTGATTTAGTGGCTAATTTGTATGAATTAATCTTATCTAGTTCGTACAATTTAGTAATATTTGACGGCTGGGTTTAGGGGTGGGGTTGGGTGCCACGCCTCCTTTTTAAAATCTTACAATTTCAAATGACTGAACTCATATGAATTCGTAAGAATTAGCCACAAACTGACAAAACGTAAAATACTCACGTTTTCTTGTGAGATCAGGCTGGATTAATCGTGCTTAATCGTTGCCCAGCATTAATTTTTCATTTCGTTCATGTGGATTTAGGCTTTGATTGTACAAGACAGCCAAGAACAGACAGGAAAGGTAGAATAGGTGCCTGCCCTTGTGATCTGTAATCAGTATAAACAAAGTCATGTGCATATTCATGTAAATTGTTCTAGGAAATTTACGATGTCCAATCAACATCGGAAAATTGCAGGAACCTTTAGCTAGTTAGTGATCCACTATGTGAAGCACACCATATTTAGCCTTCATCAAGACTGTTTTACTACAACCACATGCAGCGCATACCTACATCCTTAATCAGAGCCGACCAAGTAGCAACTTCCCAAAAACGAAAACAAAAAAAGACACAGTCAAGCGTCAATGGCTATTGTATGCTGCAACCATAGCCTAGACAATTATCCCTTCAATTTCTGGGACAGCGCAGATAAAAGTTGGCGTTAGGACTCAGACTTCAGTCTCCTTTTGACAGTGTCCCTGTCATCCCAACTGAAGTGACCTGTGCACGAAAAAAGCGACAAGAGACATCCCTGTTTTACGGCAGGCCATCTGAAGACGGAACGATAATGCGAACCCCCTCCGCCCTTTTCCTTTGTCTGAACTGCATGTCTGGAATATTTGGGGAGATTTTATCAGATGCGCTGTGCTCCTGGAGGAGGCTGTCTGTCTATGGGACAGACTGAATGGAGCGTTGAGTTGTGGCGGATGAGTGAATTAGTCAGCGTCTTGGTCTGTCAGCACCCTTACCTTTCTGCCTCCATTCTGTGTTGAATGGAAACTCAGTCTGGGGCCAGAAATAAGATTTATTTTATCCACCTTTTTCTGCACAGCATTTCATGGCTTGGTGAGCTTCCATTAAAAAAAAAAAAAAAAACTGAAACAAATCACCTCAAGTAATAAGGCTACGCTACAAATAAATGTGTAAACATAGTGATAGCCGAATGAAAGGCATGTTCGTTTTTTGTGCTTTATTCTTATCTGTTGGTTTTGATGTAACACTGCGTTTTCTTCGTCTTTGTAATGCCTACAGTACAGTGATATTCAATATACAGATAATAACTAATATATTACCTCTTCTGTGAAAAATCTCAAATCTTTCCCAAGTGATGTTTAATGGAGGAGGGGTATTTTCACAGTATTTACTATAATATATGTATATATATATATATATATATTTTTTTTTTTTGCAGAGAACATTTTTTTGTTAGTCTGACTGGAATAAAAGCATTTTAAAACATTTTAAGGTCAACATTAATAGCCTCCTTTGAGAAATGCATATATTTCTGAACTGGCTACAGAACAAACCATTGTTGTCCAGTGACTTGCATAATTAACCTAACTTGCCTATATTTAATCTAATAACCTAGTTAAGACTTTAAATTGCATATTAATATAAATGATAAAATATTAAGCTGAAAACTACACTGTAAATCAAGTCTTGCTGTAATCAAATGAACTCTTTTCTAATCATCTCAATTTACATCAATCAAACTGGCTAAAAATTATTAAAACCTGATTAACTTGTTAAAATTAGCAACATCAAATATTTGTTTGTCTTGATATTTTGTTGTTATTTTTTTTACAGTGTATTATCCTGTAAAATATAGAAAATAAATTGTTGTTAGAAATTATTAAAACCGGGGTATTAATTCAATTCAATTCAATTCAGCTTTATTTGTATAGCGCTTTTACAATGTAGATTGTGTCAAAGCAGCTTCACATAAATGGTCATAGTAACTGGAACAGTGTGGTTCAGTAACTGGAACAGTGTGGTTCAGGTTTTATTGTTTAAGTTCAGTTCAGTTCAGTTTAGCTCAGTTCAGTGTGATTTAATCATTACTGAGAGTTCAAACACTGAAGAGCAAATTCATCGATGCGTAGCTCTACCAATCCTGAACCATGCGAGGCAGTGGCGACAGCGGAGAGGGAAAAAAAACTTCACCTGATGGGAGTGAAGAAAAAAAACCTTGAGAGAACCAGACTCAGTTGGACACGACCATTTTAATTTCTCCGCTGGCCAAAAGTCTTGTGCAGAACTTCATTTGCCGTGGTTTATGCTGGAAGATGGCCTCAATGGTTTAAAAATGTCTCTTTGAACTGCCCTTGAACTGAAAAATATTTTTAAAAGATATAAATATTCACAAGAGTGCTAATAATTTTGACTTGCTTGACAACTGTCTCTAATATTGCTATGGAAAGACTCATTTCAAGTTTGTTGTTGTTTTTAAACAGTATAATGTCTAGCTTTATATAGAAAATCAATTTATTGTTAGAAATTAGTTGTTAAAACTATAAGGATTAAAATGTGTTGAAAAATATCTACTCCTAAGAACATATTTTAAAAAGAAATCACATTTCAGAAGAGCGCTAATAATTTTGACTTGTATGACATCTGTCTTGAATATTGCTATGAAAAGACTCATTTCAAGTTTTTTTTTTGTTGCCTTTTTATATTGAATGGATAAAATTGTAAGGAGAATAACACCACTTAAGCGCAAAAACTGTTTTACACAGATTTTTGAAAAATTCTCAGATTGTTTTGCATTTAACCAGAAGTTAATTCACACCATAATTCCATAATTCACACAAAGCATCTTGAAGCATAGGATAAATGTTCATTGTTAAAAATCCCCTGTAGAATCCACAGTAATGGCAGCAGTTTACCTGTAACTTACTGTAAATGGTTCATTCATTCATTCTTTCATTAATTCATTCATTAATTTTCTTTTCGGCTTTTCGCCACAGCAAAATAAACCGCCAACTTGTCCAGCACGTTTTTACGCAGTGGGTGCCCTTCCAGCCGCAACTCATCTCTGGGAAACATCCACACACACACTCATTCACACTCATACACTATGGGCAATTTAGCATACCCAATTGACCTGTACCGCATGTCTTTGGATTGTGGGGGAAACCCGAGCACCCAGAGGAAACCCACGCGAAGGCAGGGAGAACATGCAAACTCTGCACAGAAACGCCAACTGACCCAGCCGAGGCTCGAACCAGCGACCCTCTTGCTGTGAGGCGACAGCACTACCTACTGCGCCACTGCCTACAGTACAGCAAAAAAATACTGTATTTACATTTACAGAACCATTTATCGGGCTGTATATTTACTTATAGTATTGTATATTTTTATTGTAAAATATATTTTCAACATATAAATATATATAATATATGAAATATACAGTTGAAGTTAGAATTATTAGCCCCCTATTTGAATTTTGTTTTCATTTTTAAATATTTCTCAAATTACATTTAACAGACCAAGGATTTTCACAGTATGTCTGATAATATATATATTTTTTATAAAGAAAGGTTTTTTTTTGTATCGAATGAAAGCAGTTTTTAATATTTTTAAAACCATTTTTAGGTCAATATTGTTAGCCCCTTTAAGCTATATATTTTTTCCGATAGTCTACAGAACAAACCATCATTACACAATAACTTGCCTAATAAGCCTAACCTGCCTAGTTGACCTAATTAACCTAGTTAAGCCTTTAAATGTCACTTTAAGCTGTATTGAAGTGTCTTGAAAAATATCCAGTCAAATATTATTTACTGTCATCATTGCAAAGATAAAATAAATCAATTATTAAAAATGACTTATTAAAACTATTATGTTTAGAAATGTGTTGAAAAAAATCTTCTCTCCATTAAACAGAAATTGGGCAAAACAATAAACCCGGGGGCTAATAATTTTGACTTGAACTGTACAGTATATCAATAAATCAATATCAATAAAAAATAAATATTTTCACAATGCAACTTTAAAATACAGTAAAATACTGTATGACTGTCCTAATTTCTAAAATACTGTGTAATTTACAAAATTCTTTAACAGTGTTGATATGTAAATTTGAATCACCACTGTAAAATGTAATAAGTTGACCTTACTAAAATTGAGAAAACCAATTGCCTTAAAAATGTCTAAGTAAGTGTGTCATTTTTAGTGAGCTTAACTCATCTAACAGTTCATATTCACAAATTCATAATAAAGTAACCTTCAGTACCATTGACTCAAAATAATAAGTTGCATTAACTTATTAGTGATCATATTACTAAGAAAATATTAGGAAACCGTTTGCCTTAAAATAATCAAGTAAGCTGAAGTAAAACATTCAAGTAAAGACAAAAACCAATACATACACTTCTAAAACATTTTTATTGTTTAGGTATTAAGATATCAATCACCTTAAACAGTCTATACACATCTTTAAACAAACAGTTATTACTTCTCAGCATGAAAAACAATGCAATGCACATTGCAGCATGAACAACTGACCTTGTAAAACATTTAGCATCCGTGTACTACAAAACAAAACAAAACAAAACAAAAAAACAATATAAAACTTTTATAACAAATAATTTTCGTTACTTAATATTACTAGAATAATATCATTTTTTGTATAATCATACAAATATTAATAAATGCATTAATATATTATAATATTTTTAGAATTAAAAAAAATATTATTGAGTTAAACTTTTTTTATGCTAATCTCGTTTCCTAGGTTCCCTTATCACCATTCTCTATCAATAACATGGTTTTGACTAATGTTGAAAATACATGTTATTGTAAGTCAAGATTACTTGATCAATTCAGTTTAACAACTTATCCCCGGTTTCACAGACAGGGCTTAAGCCTTGTCCTAGACTAAATGTAAGTCTGAGCTGTTTCAACTGAAATAAAATTGCACTGATTGATTTTAAATATATCAGTGTTTTTGTTTTGTCTCAAGATGTACACAAGTAATGTTTTTTCTAAGCATGTTAATAAAAATTACTCAAATGTCCCAAATTAACTATGGCCTAATCCTGGCAATTCTAAGCCCTGACTGTGAAACTAGAACAAACTTATTCATAATAAGTTAACTGCATTTAATTTCATTAGTGAGAACAGATATTGCTTTTTACACTGTATTTGTATTTTTGTGTAGCTGTTGTTCTACTAGAGTTATGTCATATTTTTGTGACGTTCGTGGCTATACTTATGGCCCATCAGACAACGAAACCATCACTGCCAAACTAGCAACTGTTGGGCCTAATGACCTGTTCTTAAGTTTTCCCCTGTGTGTGCTCTCATTCCTTAAGACTGTATTAATTACTAATGTCAGCCGGTGATATCAGAGGGCAAGAACGCTTGGTGTCTCTGAGCTGTAAATCAGACCGGCTGTTCAAAGGAAAGCCGTGGAGTTTACCTGTCAGCACTGGCGAACTTGCACTAAGACTAGCACAGCCCATTGCAGCACACTACTTTTGAGGATATACTGAAGCCCAATACTTGGCAAGCTGGAATACTTTGGGCTTCTCTGATTATGTCATTTACATTTGCACTGAATAAAAATATACTTTGAGTTAGGATGTGAAATAGTACGCTGCCAAAACATTTAATCCAAAGTACAAAATAAATCCCCTAATGTTGCATAGTCAAGTAAAAAGTTTTAAATTGTAATGCTAATCCATTTCTCAGTGAATATAGGCACTATATTTTGATGCATTTAAACAAAACAGATTTATTAAACAGATATATTTATTAAAATAACATTTTAGTCAGCAAACATATTTAGAAATTGAAAGATAATACAATTAAATTTAAGCAAAATGCTAAATTTTAACTACATTTAAATTTTTTTTTTTTGCTTCTCTTGATTTTTCCCCTTTCTTTATTTTGTATTTAATATTTTTCTATATTTGGGTGTACTACTTTTCAAAAGTGGACCATTATCATAAGTTATTTTGTTAGATAAGCTCCAGATTTGACTAATCTAATGCATATGCACAAATGTAATATTGTATGCTAAAAAAAAAAATCCGTAGTTTTATTTTTTTTTTCCCAGCAACTGCGGTTTTACCATAAAACAGAAATTTACCGTAAAATAACAGACATTAAATTACATAATTTTACCAGAAATTTCAATTTAAAGACATTTCTGTAATTTAACGTCCGTTATTCTATAGTCAGCTGCTATTTATTGTTTTGTTTTTTTACGGCACATCAGCTTGCTAAAAAAAGCCCATAAAATTAGGGATTTTTTTGTAAAGTGTATAGTTTCCCATTAAAATGTGAATTTAAATGATAGATTGTGAGGGGTATACTTATATATGCTGAGCACTGTTTATATAAACATTTCAACTAAAAAATATTTGTCTAAACTTTATTCAAAAACAAGTTTAATATTGCTGAATTGATCCAAATGCATTAACCATAACTATACATAGCTATATACTATACATACATATAGTACAATATACATAGTTTATTTTTGTTGATTCCCTTATGTCTTTAAATAATTTGGATGCGCATAATCAAATACCGAACACAATATAATCGGTAACACTTCACAATAAGGTTCATTAGTTAATGCATTAACTAACATGAACTAATCATGAAAAACACTTGTACAGCATTTATTAATCATAATTGAACATTTACTATTGCATTATTAACATCCAAGTCCATGCTTGTTAGTTAATGCACCATGAGTTACATGAACTAACAATGAACTACTGTATTTTCATTACCTAACGTTAACTAACACGAACAAATACAGTAGTAAATGTTTTGTTCATTGTTTGTTCATGTTAGTAAATGCATTAATTAACATTAACTAATGAATATTATATAATCAAATACATAGGGTCAGATTTTATTTTGATGGACCTATTCTTGAGTTAAGTTACATTGCATCTACATGCCAACTAATTATTATTAGATTATACGTAAACTGTTAGGTTGGGGTTAGGGTTTGTGTACATTGACATGTACTTGCAAAGTTTCTTGTAGTCAGTTAAATGTGTTAAAGGAGCAGTATCAACAGATATTAAGCAGACAGTCAACTAATACTCAAAAGGACTATCATAATAAAGTGTTACTAAATGTTTATACTTGAGTATGGTCTAATTTGTAAAGATTAATAATAATAGACAGTATTAAAAAGCAACAAGTGTATATATTTTTTACAACATACAAATTGACTAGTGTTCAAATTATTTCACAGAGCAATAATATTAACAAATTAAAAAAATAAAAAATAATTAATAAACGTTGAGATTTACACTACAATTAATAAATGCTGTAGAATTGTTCATGTGAACTAGTTTAATCAAGTAGTAATATGTACGCGTTATTATTAAATTCCAGGAACATTAAGTTTAATAACTATTAAAAACTCCTGGAATGGAAATTAATTAATTAAGTTAAATTAAATTTATTAATTTAACCCAGGAACTGTTCTTCTAATTTTGTAAAATTGTATTATTGAAATACAAAAAGAATTTTAATGTTACACTGAAATCATTTGACCTTTACTTTATCATTTAACTTTTTTATATTTAGGCATTACCTTACAAAATATATCTTACTGAGGAAAGTTTGCGGATATTGTTTTAAAGATTTGAGACACTTTTGAAATCAAAAACTGTGTACACACTGAGTTATGGTTGGAATATTTATTCTGCCAAAATATTTTTGCAACAATTAAAGCAAAGGACAACACACAAAGAAAACCTTTTTAAAACTGGTATGTTGCTATTTAAGTGAAAACTGTTAAATAATTATTTAAATTAAACTAATTTTAAAGAAAATGTTTGCTTTATTATTTATTTACATTAATTAAAATATTTCTAAAACCAATTTTATTGTTTATAAACCGCTGAATAAATCATATACAAATAACTCATTCTGCACGATTCCTGCTAAGTTTGCTTTGATTGCATGTAATCTAAAGCTTGAGCTGAATTATTTGTTGGGATTTTAACATGCCATTGAACACAAACACATGGATGAACTTCCAGAAGGAGAAAAGCAAAGCGATAATAGGATGTTACCTAAAGTGACCAATGAGGGGTGCTGAAGCTTCATCCAGCCAGAAACACACCACAGGGCTCTCAACTGCATTACTTCCCCTCTATGAGCTCACGCTATGATCTTATGCTTCACGCATAAATGAGTTCACAATATGTGTGGAGAAACTTCGTTTTTACAAATTCGAGTCAAAATAGTTCAATTAGGAGGGAAAACAGCAACATTAAACTAATATAATAATTATTATAATTTATTGTGTAATTATCATCATTGTATTTAAATTATTTAATTTATTTGTAATATTATTTATTATCACATTTATTAAATTATTTTGATGTTATTACAGTAGTCTAACAGTAGACTATTGTTGACAAAAAAAAGTGTTTTTCTAAAATACTGTGACTGAAATCATCCATTCACATGACTAAACTCCAAAGTCTCCAAATCTACATGACCTTTTTTTCCGTGGAATAAGAAATGTGTTTAGTCAGGATTTGAACCCGGGTGTCCCATTTCATGGCTAAACAAAAAACAATACCACTAATCCATCCCACTTGTATCGCACTTACAAACCACTACATGTTTTCGGTCTTGTCTTATCTCACCTTGGGCACTAGATGTACCAGAACTGCTGCTAATATCCCTTTATCCACAATCAACATAGACATTAACACATAATCCTCACAGGTCTTATTTGTTATAGCCAAATTACACTGCTTTAATAAAATGTACAAGCTATTAATTATAATCTCTCCCCGAATCTTTAACAAGAAGGTCACTTTCCCAATGTCTAACACAGTGCTTAGACACACACACAGAAAAAGAGAGAGAGAGAGAGAGAGAGAGAGAGGCGATTTCCTGGGATAAGTTGGATAAACGCAGGGGTTTTAGGAAGCATATGGTTTTACAATGATCACATTTTACAAATGTAAACTTGAGCTGTCAGATATCTGACAGCGGGTCAGTTGTGGCCGAGCGGAGGAGAGCAAGCTCAAATTGGATGAAAATGGAAGGAACGGGACAAGGGTTGGAGTTTTATTGCTCAGCATTAATGGGCTCCATGTCTTTGGAGTGAGGAGACTTTCAAGCCGTGAGTTATGTAAATATAAGCAGCTCACTCCTGCCTTTTGAAGTCCGGCTTTGTATAAATCGAGCCAATTTCTTTATCTGGGAAATGTTTAAACAGCTGTTAGTCTTAGTAAGGGATGTCCCCGAGATTGTTCACTCTTCTCTCTGGCTACTTCCTCCTCGCTTTTGCTTTTTTCTTTCTTTTTTTTTTTTTTTCAAAATACCTCTCCAGGAACCATTAAAGCAGATTACAGATGCTTGTCTGACCTTCACTCCATAACTCTGTTTGTACATTTGTTAAGCTTCAGTGAGACACTTTGATCTTCTCCTATTTAGGACGCCATAAAAAATGTTGTTTTAAAGGCATTTGGTGACTTTTCTGTTTGATTGTTTGAAAGAAAAGGTAAATTAAGCCTCCTGTGGTGTGTTTCCCAAAACCATTGTTAGACAACTTAGAATTGCATCATGAATATAATTCTGCAATTTGGTGTTGCTCAAATCCATCATCCAAATGAACATTTACAAACAGCATCGCAAACATGTGGCTGGAAGTACACCTCTATATATTTGAATGAGATTAAGCTACATGCTATTGTAGTAAATGCAAGCAAATAAGCTAATTGTTTATTGCAATACAAACAAATACAAAGTATATTTGTATTTGCACATACAAAGATAAAACTAATTAGTTTACAAAAGATATATAAAATTAAATGACTCAGCGAAAAAGTATTGAACACAAAGAAATTGAGGTGTGAAAAGGCATGGAAAGTATAGTCAGCAGCTGAAATGTCTAGAAAGCAACCCTACATTTCCTCAGTTCAAATGAATATTAGCTGCTTTAGTCCCAACATCTACGTTACCAGGATGATGAAAATTAAACAAGCGTGAATATTTTAGCAAAACAATGACCCCAAACACAGAAGACAAAAGGAAACACAAGGGAACTCTCAACTTGTTTCAGAAAAAAGAAAATAAAGCTGATAGAATGACCCAGCCAGTCACCTAAACTGAATAGATTAGAAAACAGTAACAACAAATCAGAGATCATAGACTTGGACTATAGACTTAGACTTAGCTGGATCATACTGCAATTTGTTTATAATCCTGAACGATTGTAGCATGTCAGACTGCATAAACATGGCTCCCATGTCATACTGTAAGATCTCAGCTGTCATAAAGTCAGACTGAACGAAAATGAATATGCGCCAAACATGAAAGAAACCCCCCCCCGGAGTTTGACGTCATTCACCTGTGACACTTTCACTATCCCGCATTCTGAAATGATTCTCCACAGCAAATGTAAACACTCTGTAGCGGCAATTTTGCACACATTGTGTCTCTTTAATGAAACCAGGAAGAAAACTGTTTTGACATATCCCCGCAGTCATGCGAATTGCTGCGCAGATTGTGTCATCAAATTCGGAACTCCTATTGGTCCTTGGATTGACGCTCATTGCAACTGTTGTCACACTGCAGGAAAGTGTCCGAAATCTATTGACAGTGCCAGAACTTTATCAGAGGAAAATTCTGATTGCAACAGGAATTAAGTGGCTGTTTGTGAACATGTCAAACCAACGATCATAGACCACAGATTTTAGCTAGGATTTCAGGAATCTTTTAGGATTTCCCAAACTTGACTCAGATGACAAAATGGTGGCTGAAATCTCACAGTGTGAGCAGGGCTTAAGTCTGTGGAAAAAAATTACACTTGAGCCTTTCTCACTCCTTTGTCCATATACAAACGGTGCTTTAACAGCTGTCATCAACAACAACAACAACAAAAAAAGAATAACTGAATCCAGGCAAGAATGTGATGTATTTCATCTTTACATTTTTTAACAACAGGAAAACATTGATAATTACATCAACTAATAAATGTGTCTTTAAAGGTAAATATGTCTGTTAATTAGTTTGAAACAATATTAAGGTTGTAGCAACCCAAAGAAATTGAGTGCAAAAAAGTTAGCTCTTTATGTTGCACTCTGTTGTTTTGTTTTTTAAGTCCATACAACACAATCTCACGGCAATTCGTAACTTTTTCATTTAGTGGCTAATTCGTATGAATTCGTACGATCTAATTCGTACAATTTAGTACGATTTGCTTATCCCCCAATGACGGTTGGGGTTAGGGGTGGGGTCAGGTGCCACGCCTCCTTTTTAAAATCGTACCATTTCGTACGACTGAACTCGTACGAATTCGTACGAATTAGCCACTAAACTGGCAAAACGTAAAATACTTACGTTTTCTCGTGAGATCAGGCTGGTCCATACAGTGTTTTTTTTTGTCATTTGTCATACTGTTTATATGGAATAGTACACAATTTTGTTTTGTAAAATACTGAAAAAAAAACAACAAAAATGTTGTTGTTGAATATATTTCTTGTAAGCAACTAAATGAACAGTAAATTTGAAAACATAAAAAATTCAACAATTCCAGCTACTTAATTTATTTGAGGTTCTAAACCTAAAAACATGCATGTATAATTATTGTACATAACACTGATTTGTTTTAACTTTAATTAAAAAAATAGTTAAAACTACAGTTATCTAACTACTTTTTTTAGTTTATGCTATGTAAAAATGCCTCTGATTTGAGAGGAAAATGTCATTTGGCTAACAAAATAAAGTTTGTTGTCTGACCTTCATTCTGTTTGATGTTGTTGACTTGATTATATTGATGCAAACTGTTGTGTTATTTTTGTTTGTTTGGTCAAAACAATATTTTTTAGGGTGTGTTTTGTCTAAAGTTATCTAAAGTAAAACATAGTACATTTGAAAAATGTAAAACATTTACTTTTAGCAAAGTTTGCGATACACTGTGCTCCACACAATCAATTTGTGTTGAAACAACATGAAGGAATTTAGTTAGCTTGTTTGTTTTTATTAATTTAGTGGATTGAACTTAAAACTATCTCTCCCCCACCCCTAAAAAAATAATTAAATAAATAAAAACTTGAATTGTCTTGCCTCAGCTTATTTTAAATAAGTAGTTTGAACAAACGATAAACACCAAAAAGTGCTGGGTTCTACACAATTCCTTCATGTTGTCCCAAAACAAAACAGTTAAGTTCACTTAATCATTTAATACAAAAGTGGACTGAACATAAAACAACAAAGTTGTCCCCCCAAAAAACGTAAGAATTGTGTTGTTACAACTTGTTTTAAATAAGTAGTTTGAACAAGAAGCAAACTTGGAAATTATCTCTGACACAAAAACGTCCATTCGGTGTGGAATGACAAGAATCCATGGATGTTTAAGAGATCTTCATGAAACCATCAATGTCAACAAAGAATTGTTATTTATAAAAATGAAATGAATGTCTTCAGTGTCTGTCTCAATGAAAACAGAAGGCCAGTCCATTAGAAATGTTTTTAAATATAGCTCTATTAAAGACATCAGCCAAGATGTTTGTCTCTTTTCATTGAGTTCCCAATCTCCAAACCACCCACTCCAGACCCTCAAGCCCTGTCCGGTTCCTACTGAAAAACAGACTCATTGAATCAGTCTATAATTTAACATTGCTTAACGAGTGCCTGCTAATATTTTGTCTGCAGTAAACATCTGCCACGATCAATACTTGCTCCATTTTATAACAGTTATTAAGGCTTTGATCCATGTTTTCGAAATAATTCTGTGTCTCATGGTTGAGATCTAATAGCACACGCTGTAGTTTTAACCTTTTCACCTTTGCAAATGAGAACCACAACACTGCGATTCGATGAAACCATCTAACTCTTGGTGACCTTGAGCTACAGTCTTCATCTTAATGAGTCAACCGTCGCTTAATTGAGTTTCACATGTGGCGAAATGTACTTGAGATGTTCTTGCTTTCGCTCTCTGCCTGTGTTTTGGACGCTGAGATCCTTCATGACTTTAATAATCAGTATAGTTACCACATTTGCCTAAGTTAGTTGACATTATCAGATTATGCTCTCTTGATCAGAGCCACATGCTGAGGCGCATTGATTTTATCTCGGCCTGTATTTGCTGTTCACTCGTTCACTGAATTGACTCGAAACTGCATTTCCTTTTCAGCTTAGTGAGGGGTTTAGTCACACCGTGCAAACACTTAAGATGTTTTAGCCTAGTGATTAGATGTTAAGTTACTGTTTGATGTAAACATTCTAAGTTGCATAAAAAGGAGCCTTGCAACAACTTTTTGGAAGAGCACTAGATCTAGTCTTATGTCTGTTGGTGGATGAGTGAAAAAATTTATTTATTATTTATGGGTTTGAGTATTACGCAAAGGTCTGATGACATTTATTCTAATTTTCAAATAAAATCTTTGACCAATTGTGTTGCGATATTTGCTTGGTCTGATCATATATACACTTGCAATATTACAGCAAACCAAATGCATGGTAATTGCCAAAAATAAATAAATAAAAAGTAAATATATAAATAAATAAATAAATAATTCATTCATTCATTTTCTTTTTGGCTTAGTCCCTTTATTAATCAGGGGTTGCCACAACTGAATAAAACCGCCAACTTATTTAGCACATGTTTCACGCAGCAGGTGCCCTTCTAGCTGCAATCCAACACTGGGAAACACCCATACACTCATGCCACCACCAGTTTAGCTTATTCAATTCCACTGCGCTTTTAATGAATTAATTCTTTAGTAGAAATGTAAATAATAACAATAACATTTGCTTGATCTGGACAAATACCATTTGCAATATCACAGGAAATCAAATAGTTCTATAATTGATATTTTATGCAAAAAATAAATTATAAACTTACTGTTTAAAAATTAAAATAATAAAAGTGATATTGTTTTAAATTACATTTTTATTTTTTGATATAAAATAAGGGCTATTTTAATAGAACAGAAATAATAATAATAATAATAATAATAATAATAATAATAATAATAATAATAATAATAATAATAATAATAATAATAATTGGGAATTCTCCTGGTTCTCCCAATTAGCCAATCCAGGCCTGCTCAACATACTGTATACTGTAATTCATCCAAATGCTTTTTGAAGCCAACGTACTGTATATGAGTTCTAATTAATTAATTTATTCATTCATTTTCTTTTTCAACTTCCCCTTATCTGGGGTTGCCACAGCGGAATGAACCGCAAACTTATTTAGCAAATGTTTTACACAGCAGATACACTGGGAAACATCCATACACTCTCACTCACACACATACACTACGGACAATTTTAGCTTACCCAATTCACTTATACTACAGGTTTTTGGATGTGTGGGGGAAAAGGGAGCACCCAGAGGAAACCCACGCGAACACAGGGAGAACAAGCAAACTTCACACACATAAAAATATTTTTTTAGAAAAAACTGTGACATTTTAAGTTTTTACCATAGATGTATATTGTAAAGAGAGGGACAAAGATGCTGCAACTGCACTAAATTGAATTTCCTTCAAAGTGAACTTGGATATACATGAAATAAATTTACAACACATCATTAAAAATACTGCAATTATTTAATAAAAAATACAGAAAATGTTTTATCAGCCATTACTCTAGTGTCAAACGGTCTTTTTATAAATCATTCTAATATTGATCATATGTAGTTTTTATTGATTTGTTATTTTTAAAGATTCTTTAATGAACATTTATTTGAAATATAACATTTGTAAAATTTTAAGTGTCTTAACTTTCCTTTTTTTTTTTTGAATCAATCATCTTTACTGTATACAAGCCTTAATTCCCTCTCAAAGCTAAAAGTCATTAAGGTCTTGGTCATCTGATTTAAAGGGATAGTTTAACAAAAATCTTTGTCATATTTTACTTACCATTAAATTGTTTCAGACCAGTAATTTTTTAAATGTTTTGTTTATTTCCATAGTATTCCCAATAAAGTCAGTGATGGGAGAATTGTTATATGTTAAATGTGTAAAATTAGATGAATGAGACCTAAATGATTTTTAATTTTTAATTTTGATTTTGAAATCTGTAACCACTGACTTTCTAAACTAAAATCTTACTAATGATGTCAGTGGTGCAGGTTGCCAACATTCTTAAAAATATCTTATTTTGCTTTCAACAGTAAAAAGAATTTAGAAAGGTTTAGATTGAATAAATGATAGCAGACGTTTAAATTATTTGGATAAAACTATCCCTTAAAAGTTCCTTGGTGATTCTTTAGGACCAGCTGAACTGAGCATATTCACACTGGCCATTCTGAGCAAATATTGCTCGTAACTGCTGATCTGATAAACAAACACTAGACTTTAAAACCCATTGCTATCTGGTAAATTACTAAAGAAACAACATTTGCAAGGCTTGTTTTCCTCAAATGCATCTGTATTTTACAAAGGCACTTCAGTTTGTTTTCATTGTGCCTTTAGGGAAAAGCTTTTCCTCTGCTTGCTCCTTTACTTTTGTTTTTTAAATTGCGAAGTGGGTGATTTATTAAGGGTTGTTCAGACACTTTGAAACAGAAGGTCTGAAGTGACTGTTTCTTCTTTGAGATTCAGAGAGACTATTAAAGCAGAGTCAGAGTTCTATCTTAAATACCCACCAATAACACTGGTAAAAACTATTGTCTACTGTATCATACGTTTCTGTTAGAACTCATATACAGTACGTTGGCTTCAAAAAGCATTTGGATGGATTACAGTATACAGTATGTTGACCAGGCCCGGATTGGCTAATTGGGAGAACTGGGAGAATTCCCAGTGGGCCGGTCCGTTTTTTGGCTGCGAGGGCCGGTATCCCAAGCTGCTTGCACACTCAGCAGTTGCACTTTTTATTTATTTATTTTTATTTATTACAGACTGGAAATGAACAGGAATAATCCTGCAAAATTGCAGACACTGGAGGGACACTGAGGCTCGCGATGTGTACACGCCACCATCTTGCCTCAAGACATATAATACTGTTTGGGTTACTTATATAGGTGTACATATTTTATTTTTAATTTTTGTGTGACCACCGTTACAAAGGACTGCATATCTATAAAGGATTTTGCGCAATATATGTACAGTTGAAGTCAGAATTTTTAGCCCCCTGAATTATTCGCCCCCTTGTTTATTTTTCCCCAATTTCTGTTTAACGGAGAGAAGATTTTTTTCAACTCATTTTTAAACATAATAATTTTAATAATCTATTTATAATAACTGTTTTTTTTAATCTTTGCCATGATGACAGTAAATAATATTTTACCAGATATTTTTCAAGACACTTCTATTCAGCTTAAAGTGACATTCAAAGGTTACCCTTTAATGTTCTCTTATTTATGAAAAAAACATTTGAAGTTCTCAAGCAGCTGTTTCCTTGAAAAAGACGTGATAGTGTCATTAGAAACTAAATTGGAAATTACCTCATTTCAACATAGTCAGTCGTGAACTGAGGTGGGCCGGTCTAAGGCTTGAAACTCCAGGGCTGAAAAGGAGTCCCACTCCGGCCCTGATGTTGACTATGCTTCAAAATGAAATGCATGACACATTGTTTCAGAACTACCTTAAGCTGATTCTTCTAACAAGTACCCTACAACCTTCAAAAAACAAAACAAAAAAATGAATAAATACATTTTTGCTTTAAATGTTACATTTATTTTACTCTTTTAGCATAAAGAAGCTTATCATTGATGGTCTTAAAATGGCTTTTTAAAGTAGCTAGCCACTGTCATTGAAATATGATCCCAAAAATACAATGCCTCAAAACATTAATATTTCGATACTGCTTTTTTTAAAGTGGTTACAACTTTTTACATTTTTAGCTCATAATAGTTCCTGTCACCATCAGCTGAGGGAACACAACATTTTGTCTCTCAGGGAGAGGAGGATGCTAGATTCATTAAGATTTTTCCTTCCTCGTCTCCTCCTCTCAATCCATCTGAAGTACCATTATGGCTTTTCAGTCTGCTTCCTGTGGATTCCTTTCTCTCCTCTCCCTCCGCCTTATGAAAGTGCCTTCACCAATGGGCGGAGAGGGCTTTTTGACATGAAGGGTCCTCACGACCTGGGCTTAGGGTTTTGCAAGGGTGCGTGTGCGTATATTTGTACGCTCCTGTGATTGAAGGCAGAAGTCTAAAAGGGGTGGCATGTGATTAACTAGAAGGCTGGCATTGCACAGTAATAATGAAAACCAGGATGGGAGACTAATGATCTAAACTCTCTGCTGCCTTCATAAACTTCCCTTCTGTCTCTGGGCTTTTTCTTTTGTTTGTCTTCTTTTTTTTCACTCAGTCTGTTGACCTTGTTAGTTTGCAGCCTGTTCATTTATTTGCTTTCATGCAACAAAAGCAGTTTGGACATGCTAGATTGACAGCTCTGAGATCTGTTTCTTAACAAAAAAATGACATCTGACTGAAAACAAGACATGTTTCTTTGTGGTAGTATAAAATGGAGAGTAGCTTTTTTTCTATTTGTTGAGATCACTTAGGCAAGCTTCTCATTTGTCAGTACAGCCATTGTTATTGCTTAAAACTATACTCTCAAAAATAAAGGTACAAAAATTGGCTGTTTTCCCCCCCAATGGTACTCTTATCAGGCACTAATATGTACACTTTAAATACTAATGCACACCAAAATGAAGCTTTTAGGTACCAACACATACTGTAAATGTAGATTATTAAAACAAAATAAAAAATCTGTGGTTACTTTATCTAAATGACGTTCTTACCTTTGTAAAAGAAAGAAAATAGCACCAAAAGACTCCTCAACTAAACTGTAAATGCAGGCATAATGAACATAATCTATTACATTAAAGTGGTTAAGGGTTTGAACAGTGCCCTTTAGCCTTTAATTGATGTCTTTTACATTTAAATAAATAAAATAAAAGGAATTAAACTGACAAAAATAAGTTGTGGATAAACAAGATGAGCAGAAACTGCAGTACTATTTACTAGCTATGATCGTAACAGGAAATGACTGTGAATTTGAAAAAGCTCCTTTTAATAATTTTGGATTGAATTAATACTTTTTCTTTTCGAAATTATTAAACAGTAATAGCTAAGTTCTTATAATAAAATTTAGATTTTATTATGGACATTTTTAATATAATTTCAACATAAGAAATGTTAAAAAAAACATTGTATTAAATAAAATGTACACATTAAGTTTAATGAAATCTACAAGGCCACAGAATGACTTTTTAGGGTGTATCTTTTAAAAAGATACCACTAGTGACAGCTTTTGTACATCTTTTTCTGAGAGTGTAGGGTTCGAGGAAGGCTGACTTAAGCTAGTAAGTGTCATCTCAATTGCGCATATCCACCAAAACGTTTTTTTTTTTTCCCTTGAGAAATTTATTTTTTGTTGTTGTCATCAAGCACATAATTTCCTAACAAGGCTCAGGGCCCTATCATACACCCAGCGCCGTAAGACGCAAGATGTGTTTCTATGACGTGTTGCTATTTTCAGACCATAGTTTTCCCCTTTTTTGCCACGTTATTTAAATAGCAAATACATTCATGGATTTTTTGGTCTAGATAAGAGGCGTGTAAAGGCGCATTGTTGGCGCATTGCTATTTAGAGGAACTAAAATAGACTGCACAATAGACCAGCTAAGAGCAGGTCTAAACTCTAGCACAGAGCACATTAGTTGTGCCCCTCCCTTGAACATTGCTTAACACACACAGGATGAACAGCAATAAACAAATATCTTTACAAATGAAAAAGAATAAAAGCAATAAAATATTACAAAAATTATTATTTTCAACATAAATAAATTTCTAGTGAAGCGTTCAGTTTTTCCACTTACAAAGTCTGCCATGTAAATTGCAAATGGCGGGATGCAACTGACTCTAAAAAGGGAATGGGAGATGAGACTCTGATTGGTTTATCCCAAAACACACCTATAACTCAATAAAAGAATAAGCTCAACCCTGTTAGACCTTGCGTCACGGCACAGAGTGGTCATTAGCTGTGGGCTGGATGACACCTAATACATTTGCAAGGCTTTACAATCTGCGAGTGGAGCCGGTTTCCTCAAGGGTAATAGGTAGCCCTTGGTAATTGAGAAAACAACTCGGTTAAGGTGTTGAAACACGCTTGCTGTGCCATTCTCCCTAACACGGAGATATGTGCGCTTATTCACTCTGTCAGTGAAATTCCCCGCTTAGGTGAACCCTGCAGATTCCTCCGAGGCCCTCAACATTGACTCAGCGGAGGAGTCACTCGCTGGCCCATTACGTTGTAGGTGTGCCCTCTGGTTAGCTAGTGTTTGGGGTAAAGGTGCCCGCTATGTGTGATCCCTACTAGGCAATCCCATATGCTTATTCAGCCACGGTGCAGTCCCCCCTCACAGGCGAACCCGTGTCTTCCCTCTCCGCTAACTATCTTATTATATGCGTACTTCCCCTTTTCAGGGCTAGTCCATATATTCTGCCATCATATCTCCCCACTTGGGTAGCAGGTGGCCTCCGTAGCATCCTCCCTATTGAGACTGCACGCTTTCCCAACGTACTGTCATATTAAATTCCTAGAAATTATCTAGATGCTTGCGGCTCCTGAAAAATATATATAAATAAATTAGCTTGCCTGGCTAACCTCTCATCAGAGGCGAAGGTAAGGTGCAGTCATTATGGCGTTTTACAGACATTTCTCCTTTCAGTGGACTAACTCCACTAGCATTGATGTTCCCCATCCGAAGGGGAACGCTCTGGTTACTAAAGTAACCCTCGTTCCCTGAAGTGAGTAACATAAATGCTATATTGCATCGCCATATAGATTGTCCCTTAGCTGTGAGTATCAGTCTCTTCAGCTTAAAAAGAATGCCTCACCTTGCTCTCGCTGTGCTTTTATTGCTAAATTGATTGCAACAAGGATCAGGTGCGCAAACTGACGCTGCCAATTCATTGGCATTTCATTGGCCCATTTACATACTCTTTCAGATGTTTGGCTTTCTGAACAAATTCCCATAAATGTATTAATTCCACCATAGCATTTTCGTTCCCCCTCTCGGAGAGCTAGGTTTACTTTAGTAACCAGAGCGTTCTGTATTTGCATGTGTTGTATTTTCATGCATACCAATCTATAAACACAATCAAGAAAAAGATAAAATTCAAAATAAAGTGCTTTATCATGTCCTGAGTCTAACAGTCTCGATAAAAATAAAAGTAATTTAAATGAAAGTAATCGTACAGTAGTTAAGGTCGCAAATGGTACAATTTCTTAAACCTGAATGCTTTTAAAATCATTATACATTCACAGGCATCAAAATACACATGCAAATGATCAATCATAATATAAGCTCAACATTGCATATACTTGTGTGATGTTTGTGAATGATGCAATATCGATGCTGAAACGATATATTGTGCAGCCCTACCTGTAATCATAAATTGTTGGAAAAATAGATGCTGATGTTTTACTTTCACAAGTGTCCACCTGATAATTGGCATGAGATTTATTGCATTTTTCATTGAATTATTTATCAATTCAAAGTGCCTGCATAAACGTCTCTAGTAGTGCTATTTTATATTTTCCCTAATGTTTTGCTGTTATGTATTATCAGCAGTATACATAAACTGTGTATCCTTAAATTTATTTTAGCAGTGACTGATACTATGAATTCATTCAACCTCACTTTTACCCCTATCATGCAGCGTTTATCTATTGAGCAGCATAATATGATGTGACATTTTCTTTTGCAGAAAATTATTCCAATCCTTCAAGTATGAATATAACAAAATGAGTTAGAGTGCCAGTTTACACTGTGAAAAGACAGAAGTCTTTTTGTCATTTTAGAACTAGATCATGTGTTGAGTCTTCCTCTTCCAATGTCACCGACTCTCACATGAACTATAGACATTTCACTTTAATCGTATCAATTAAGAGTTGTTAGAACGCCAGCTTCAGAAGTGCCCAGGTGTCCACACAAAACCACAGCTGTGTCCACCAGTTGAGTCCCAGTATCTATAACACTAACCGAATGATAAACTGAATTATACTTAAGTTAAAGTTGACTAATTTGTTTTTTTTCCTTACACTGTTCTTGCACTTGTACTTAAAGGTCATAAGTTCACTCAAACATGACACTTTTGCTTTCATTTATTCACCCTCATGTTGCTCCAAGACATATAACAACATTTCTATCTGGGGCATAAAAAAATATTAAAAAAAGCATGATGACAGACTTTTTTTATAAACTAATTAACATTTATAAAAGTCAAATTTTTTATTTTATATGTCTTATTCCTCATGTACGAGCACGTGCAGCCATTTAATTTTTTTTGCTCAAGATTTACAGTCTCATTCCCTTCCATTCATTTTTAGATGATTTATGTTTGCAAACTGATATTTTTTCATATTATATTTTTCTACTTGGTCTGTAAAGACTTGTTTTTAGAGCAAGTAGTTTGACCATTTTCTGCGGTTTATTATTCCTTGTCATTTCTTCCATAGTCAACTGAATGAGAAGTTCTAAAACAATCGCAAAAACGAGCGCACAACCAAATTGAAGTATAGGGTCAATATATGCATAGATGAATATTAAGGGTGCTTTCACATTTGTCTTTAGTTCAGTTGAATTGTACTAAAGCCGATGCAATCTCACGACAATTCGTAACCTTTTGATTTAGTGGCTAATTCGTATGAATTTGTACAATCCAATTCATACAATTTAGTAGGATTTGCTTATCCCCCAATCATGGGATTAGGGGTGAGGTTGGGCACCACGTCTACTTTTTTTAAAATCATACATTTTTGTACGACTAAACTCGTCCGAACCATTAAGCTGACAAAATGCAAAATACACGTCCCTCTGAGATCAGGCTGCTAAAGCTTTTTTTTTTTGGTGTAGTTTGTTTGGGCATGTGTGAATGCAGCAATGGCACTTGAGTGCACACCAAAAGCAGACCAAACAAACATAGCGAGACCTCCTTGAAGAGGTGTTCTCGGGCTGCTTTCAATTAAACAATAGAGCAGTTGGCTTATGGTGAGGACATGATTCATAGTCAAATCAACTCAACTGCAAAGAGTACTCTGCATTTTTAGACTAAACTAGCTGCCGTAGTCAGCATTATGGGATGAGGGCAAGTATTTGTTTACAGTGCTTTAACAACAGCTATATGCTATCTTGCAGACAAACATCTGAAGTGACTTGTGATGCGCTTTCACCATTTACAATTTGTTAAAATTTAGGGTAACACTTTACAATAACAGTACATGAATAATGATGTGTTAATATGTAAACTAAATATAACTTAATTATAAACTAATGATGAGTTAATGCATGCGCTATTCAAGAACTAACTTTAACTACAACATGAGTCACAAGAGTTTATGAGTGAATAATAGCTACCTTAATTACTTGTTAGTATGTGATTGTGAGTTATTTAATGTATTAAGTACCACATTGATTTATGCTTAATTTAAGCATCATGAACTCACGATATGTTAATGTATAATTATCTCATGACTTTACTTGGAGGGGCACATCATCATTAACATATTCTTAACTATTCATGAACTCATCAACATCAACAGTTTAAACACAGTAGTTAAGGATGTGTTGATGATGATGTCCCCCACCAAGTAGTCATGACATAATTATAGACCATTTTAATTTGGTCATGCTACTGGCCCATAAACATTTCCTGCTTGTTATCAAACTATTTCATAGATGTAACAAGAGGCAATACAATCAAAACTTGATGTTAAAATAGTTATCATAACATTATTCATCAACATGTGGCTCTTTTTGGATTCTCGGAAGCTTTAGAAATTAAAAATGTAAAACAGGAAATATGTTAGGACAGTGTTTTTGTTTACACCCCTCAAAATAGTCTATACAACTGCTCATGAGTCCATGTTGGTTACTATTAGCTTAAACTTAAACGTTAAATAATACTTTCATTCACAACATGTAGTAACAAGTAAAAGATTATTTATTACTTTTTTTCACATTGAACACTTATGACTCATGTTATAGCTAAAGTTCATGATTAGCACGTTTTTACTCATCATTAATTCATAATCAAGTCATGTTTATTTTACATATTATTACATCATTATTTAAGGGGCATCCATTGTGTAAAACATATGCTGGATAAGTTGACTCTTCATTGCGCTGTGGCAAACCTTGATTAATAAAGGACTAAGCCAAAAAGAAAATGAATGAATGAATAAATGAATGAATGAAAACATCAATATTAATGTATTGTTATTGTAAAGTGTTACCAAATAATGTTTTCAAGCAGCATCTGTGCTTCTTTCTTGAAATGTACAGTTTGTCTAAAGTGACAGAGCAGTGTACAGTCAGTCAGAGTTGTCACCTCTCCACACTAACAATTGTTGTCTGCCACTTTTCCTCCTCTTTTCTTTGTCTTCTTTTGGGAGTACCATGGGAGTAGTTGTGCACGTTAACTCTGACCAGTCGAAAAGCAGATTAGGAAATATTTTCAATGACTCATCTGGCCAACAAGTGATGTGGATGTTGTGACATGACTATTTTGGTTTGAACAAGAGCAATCAGTGTGGTGTGAAAAGAAAGCAAAACCACAGAAAAAGCCTACAATGTATCCTTTGATGCCATTGTTCCAGACTAAGGGTTCAGTACATGGAAATGGCATACTGTATGCTTCAAACACTATTGTTTTCTTGCTCTAATGTAAAACATGTAAGTGTAAAATCCTTGTGAAAAACAAACAATATGGATTATACATTTATTTAAGGATTTTTGGCATTGGATCTGTTTAAATGTTTTTTGTTATTTTAACGTGTATATGTTGAAATGTTTAATGAGGCAACAAACACTCTCTTGGCCTCTTCTGTTGAGTATAAGTTCTATTCAGCCTAAATTTTATCCACAACACTCAGGAGCAAACTAGGTTACTCTACACTCTAGGTCCATGTAGATAGCTTACTCCTTCTAGCTAACCTCTACCAATTTCCATCGAAAGCAATCTACTCAACTTGCTAAAATATTTTTGGATGTCTGAAGTATGATTATTTTGCATGTGTATTTCAGTGTCACACTTTGGGCCCTATCATACACCTGGTACAATAAGGCACAAGACATGCGTTGCACAATTTGTTGCTATTTTCAGACATGTTTAAATAGCAAATCCATTTGCGCAACTTTGTAGACTCACGGGTGTTCGGGTCTTAAAAGTAGGTGTGTTAAGGCACATTGTTGACGCTTTGCTATTTTGACAAACTCAAGTAGACTGCACCATTGACCAACTGAAAGCAGGTGTAAAGTCTAGCGTAAAAGCTATGCACCTATGTGGATCCAAACACATACACATTGCTTAATACACACAGGATGTCGAGCAATACACACACATCTTTACATAAAAAAATAAAAGGATTAAAATGTTACAATAATTAATATTTTCTACTTAAGCATAAAAACCACTGCCCCCATGCCTCATCTCTAGGGCTTTTTTTCTGTTTATTCATGACAATTTGCATTTGTATATTGTTTATATTATTAGCAGTATTATTTATAATATGCATACTTATATTTGAGTTCAGATACAACACCCTCTAAATCCAGAACTCTTTTGTTGTAAATAAGCATTTTCTATCAGGCTACTATAATTAGGTTCAGAAGTTTCATTTTATATGCAATGGTAAGGTTATTAGTAAGTAACCCCCCCCTCCTTTTTTTTTTAAATGTCACTTTAGACAATTTTTGGGGTTTTAACAAGGTACATTTTCTTTTGCATTAAAAGCAAATTAAATTAAATTCACCAGTACCTTTTTTTTTTCTTTTTGCAAAAACCTCTAAACCCACCTATTGGGACAAGACAGTGTAATTAGTTTAAGATGCAATTAGAAATTATTTTGCCAAGCATGACACATTACACAAACCACCTAAAACTAAAAATATTTAAATCTGTCAAATAAGTGGTGGTTTATTTCGCTGTGATAAACCAGGAAAAAAGCAGAAGGAAAATGAATGAATGAAATCTGTCAAATGAGTGCATTAATCAATAACATTATAACTGACATTAATTCTATCAATTTGTTGTCATTTCTTATATTTGGGATTTAGATTTAATGTAAGAATAGCAATGTAAACATTGCAAACATTGTAAGATAAGCTTGGTAGATTCAAATAATGTAGTGTAAAACATTATGAAACATCAATATCTGTGTATTGTCGATTAATATAAAAAGCTTATCAGGCGTATAGTTAATATGAAGTAATATAAATAATGTGTAGTTTTCTACATTATATTTATTTTTTTTAAAATAACTTAAATTAGCAAATAAAACACAAGGTAGGCCTAATGGGCAAAAAGGGGATGCCTCTCAGACAGTTTTAGAAGCTGTCATTCATTTATTCTCATACCTAAGATCTTGGTCTCTTGTTTAGCCTCATAGCATCCATGTGGGATAAAGGAAGAGCTTTTTAACTTTGTCTTTCGTGAAACACATTTGCCATTTAATGTATAGTAAATCAGACTCAAAGTAGTGTCGCTGTGCAAAAAACATTATGAATGCATGCAACACACCCGACTGCACAGAGTTTTGAGGTAAGGGACGTTTTCATTTGCCATTCACTAACAGTCGGACAGGCTCATGCAATTTATCAAACTCCATTGTTTAAAACTGAAATCCGAAGCGGACTAAAACACTCCTCATAAAAGCCACTATATTGAAAGCATATGATTCGATTTGCGCCTTCTGATTGGTTGTCGAGATATAGCGGCTTTTGTTGTCAAAGACGAGTGGCGTTTAGTAGCTTTTGCCAACAAACTGTTATTTCTGAATGCACTGACACTGGGATTTAGATGATTAAAAGCAAACCTTTTTGTTAAACATGTACTACATGCCTAAAGCATTCACTCAATGTCATTATCTCATTTTTGGCGGAAGTTGTGTTTAGCGGCTTTTCCGTCTGAACTCTTCATATGTCTTGATAAAATCAAGTTTGGATTTGTCCATTTGTCAGGTTTCGGATACATCTGCATCACCATATGAGGCATAAGAATAGGACATGTGTTTGAATATAACTTGACCACACTTTTTTATTATTGTTCATTTATTCATTTGCTTGAAATTAGAAGTGAATTTAGAAATAGTTTTAAAGCAAATCTTTGTGCTTAACAAACAAAATTAAATATGTAGGTTAATGGATGTCTTCAGTGGAATGCGTACAACACCGTTTCCTTATCCAAAGTATAGTAAAGATTAAAGAGTAAAAATAAAATAAAGAGAAAGTAAAGAGGCCGAATGGAAGAGACCTATTCTTAAATGGAATGGGAGATGAGACTCTGATTGGTTTAATGCATGTTATGCTTAAAACAAACCCATAACTCATTAAGAGAATAAGCACAACCCTGTTAGACCATACGCCAGGTGCAGAGCATATTTTTCAACTCTTAAAATAGCAAAAGTGGATTCAGACTTAATGCATTTGTGCCATGCGCTTTAGACTTTGCACCTAGATCGTTAAAATAGAGCCCTGTGTGTAAGAATGAGTCACTAATATGAACTGCTTGAGCATCAGAGAAGAGCTCATTAACATTCACGCCCCTTTCAAATATGGTAAAAAAAACTAAATCATAATCTGGAAATGGCCTGTAAAACGTAAGCCACAAACATTTTATGTTGATGTCAGAAAACAGTTTAATATAATGTATCAATGCATTATATGTCACCTTTAATGCTCTGCTTTCAGCTGGTGAATTTCTTTGCAATTGTCTTGATCTAGCACACAGCGGATAACAAGACTAAAACTATTATTTTTAAAGGGGAATATTACATCACTTTGACTTTGTTACTTAACCCTTTGTGTTCTGACAGGATTTTGAGGCCTGAATGGAAGACTAGAACTTAGATATTACTTTGTATATTTATTTATTCATTCATCCACCCTTACATCTCATGCTATTTATTGAGTTCAGCTGTAATATGGTTACAAAGAAGATAAATGATATTAATTTGCCAAATTTCTGGCAATTTTGAGATGTGTTATTATCATAGTTGCTCTTGCTTGTGTGTGTGTGTGTGTGTGTGTGTGTGTGTTTTCTCTGTGTATGTTTTCTCTGTCTAGCCCAGACAATCATGGCTGTGTAGTGATAACTCTGTTCCGGCTCATCCCGGACAGTCGGATGTTTAATAATCAGAGCTTTGACATGCTTACTTCCTGCTCACACATCGGGGTCTGTGTAACACTTCCAGGAGCGGTCCCAAGACAGCAGTGGAACATGCTGGAATGTGTGCACCCCGCCACCCCCAGCCTCGCTTGAGCTTGGCCTGAGGTTACGGTGGGACCCGTCAGGGCCCTGGGCCAGCACATCTGGAAGTGTGCTGCAGTCTGGGCCATTCATGATCACTGTCACCCCCTCCCATGTGCTCATCTCTGAAGCTCTAAAAATGATGAAATCCTTCTATTCCTTCATGTCGCTGTCAAAAGTATTCACGTCTTAACTGTGGTTGTCTGAATCAACTCGTTCCCTTTGTCTTACCAGCACTAAATGTCATGTTTCTCTATTCAAAGCAGTGTTATGCAATGAAGCAAACCCCTTAGTCATTATGAGTTACAGTTTTCTTTAAAAAATAGAACCATCCCTATTAGTTCATAGCAAGTTCACACTTCAACGTTAACATCATGATCATGGATTTAAAAAGGAAAGCTTACACAAGAGAGACCAGACCACATTTAACGCTCTACACTGAAAAAATAAAATGATTCATTGGATTTATTTTTTGGGGGGGTCGTTGCAAACAATTTATATGGACTCAGTTTAAGCAAAGAAATTAAATTTAGTAATGTTCCTTAAATTAATTTGTTTATTAAAATTCAGCAACATTTTGAAAATGTAGCCCTACATACATTTCTGAATATCGTAAATTATGTAGCCAGAGGTGCGTATGGCTGCATTTTATTTTTAAAACAAATGCTATGGTGCGGTATGATCAAGCTGAACGTAGGGATGGCTTTCCTGCTGTTACCAGTTTGTCCAGTTAGCTCGCCATGTAGGTTGCCAGACTTGAGAAGTAAAGAGAAGTTGATCACGATGACACGGTTTGAGTCCAGCAAAGAACAGTTTTAAAACTTCTTTTTAAAACTGTTGGTTAGGTTTAGGGAAATTGGTGGGCGGTTTAATCGGTGCCTTTGAATATACCATTGGTTGGGTTTAGCGAAAGAGGAGGGTGGGCCAGTCTATCACTTAGTCGATTTCCTAGTTCTTCCGAAAGGCCCACCCTCAAGAGGCTCTGATTGGTCACCATTAAAAGTGTCACACCTCCACAAGCACACACTTTGCCTGGGCTGTGTAAATTCTGTCAGTCAGAGCAGTTTGAGCCTGAATCAGACACAAAATGACACCAAGGACACAGCTGAACCTCACGCCTGCTCTCTAAAGTAATATCTGACAAGTGTCTTTTACAAATGTTCAGACTAAGCATCTGTAAGTACTAAGAAACATTCTCATAAATTTTGTGAGTTGGTTATTTAAAATGTAGAACAAACAAAAAGTGTCCGCATAGAGAGACACTGGAGGTGTCCGCAACAGAGAGACCCTGCAGCACTGCTGAGGATTGTGGCTGTTTACAGCGGTTTGAAGGATAAATAATGGTTTGTAGCTAAATTGTTAGCGGTGCTAAACAGCATTTCCCATTGTTGACATCCTAGTTTATGTCCTCGCTACAACATACCGTTAATGCTAGAAACTGTGCATGTAATAGATCAATTTTAACAAATAGGTTGTGGCACACAATCCACATCTTCATCTATGGTTGGAGCTGCACCTCCAAAAGAGTTTTAGCCAAATCCAGCAGTGAAATAGGAGATATTCTGGAAGCTGTCCTTTGTCAAATAATAGTTATATCTTTTTAAAAAGTCTCTGGAACATAATTGAATTAAATTGTAAGCTCCTCTTTCATGTACTTTGTAAACCCAAGTACAAAAACACAAAAAGCACTGTGGAAATAGCAGCACAGCATTTTAGCTTTCTCTGCTATAACATTACAGCGTCTCTGGCCATGGCCCTTTGCTGCGCAGAGTGTGTGCGCATGGTGTACATGCGTAATCTGAAGTGTTTGTGATCACACTAATCTACATGTATTTTTTTAAAGTCTCCAAACTTTGTTTGCTGTAGTTGTTTGGTCAGGGTTGCAACTAAAATGTGCAGGAAGGTAGCTCTCCAGGAACAGGGTTGGTGACCCCTGCTCAGGCCCGGTGCTACGGGGGGGCAAAGGGTGGCATTGCCCCCTCAGAAAGAGTTTGTGCCCCCCCAGTTTTCATAAGGGATTGTTCACTCAAACTAAAAATTCGTTCTGTCATTAATTATTAACACTCCCGTCGTTCCAACCTTCAAAACACACATTTAAATATTTTAAAATATATGACATAGCAATTGAATTATGAAAATGGTGAGATTAAAGCTAGTTCTATAGTCCAGAGATCCGGTCCCCGCGTCAAGTCTGGTGCGCCCGTAAATAGCCTTTAAAACGCGCACACGGCATGGAGGCGCACTCAACTCACAAGGGAGAAAAGTGGGTGACATGATACGAGCAGCTTAATTCAATACATGTTTTAGTTAACTAATTATTTAAACACAACTCTCTTGAGCTCTAAAAGGAAAAAACACATAAGAAATTTGCTGTTAAATTAATTTTAGCAGAGACGCAACTGCCAGTCATTTATTAGTTATTCGGGAAGATGTAGCCTAATAAAAATGTTTTAATAAAAATAAATAGTTTGCTGCACAGTCCCACAGTAGGCTACACTATAAATAATATTTTAATTTATTTATTAATATTATTATTAATATTATTACAATTAAGCTAAAATTGACAAAACGCAGAACCCTTTGAAAGTTTGCTTTCATTTTGCTAAAAAGCTTTTTACAGTTAAACTTTTACAGTTGTGTAGAGAAACATCCCATTATGCAGCAGCAGTCAAGCTATAACCAGCACATTACCATCTTTAATAAAATTCGTAATAGCGAAACTGCATATTGTTATTACTATTAAAATGTAGCCTATATTACTGCCTTAGGTCAGTAACTTAGGCAGTAATGCAAAGTAATAATAAATGTGAATAAATAGCCTAAATGAAAGAAACAAGAGACCAAAATCAGTCACCAGGTCTAGTGCCCCCCTATGGATTTAAAGCGCCCCCTCAGTTTTGACTTCCTGGCGCCGGGCCTGCCCCTGCTGTAGACTTTGCTGAGCTATCTTTATAAAAGCCAATGTCTTCCTTTGCATTAAACTTTGAGCACTTACATTCAGAGATGTTGTTTATGTTCACACAGCTACATTACACATCAACTAATGTTTAAAACATGATATTGTAGTGGACCACTCCTTTAAATACCCGTACTTTCACTTTCATTTTTAAGTACTTTTTACACCTTTGGCAAAAATATACTCCTGTTCAGTACTCATTGCCATCCTTCTGATTTCATTACGCATATAGCATAAGAGAAATAATACATAAAGCCAATGTGTCCTCCATCTCTGGAATAGCAGGAAGCGCACAGTCTTTTTGCTGTTTATTTATTCCATCACATTTAAAGCACAGAACACAACAGGCTGTGAAGACACGAAACCCACCTGTGTTCATGAGTGTGTGTGGCCATGTGTGCGTGTGTGTACACCAGTGTTGACTATCAGACGGGCCTCTGTAAACAAACGAGAGGGTGTGTTGGGTGCTGCTGCCTACATTACCCAAGATATTTAGTTTACAGAGGACTAATGTGTGTATGCATACAAAAATAAGACAGATGGATTCCTGCTGGCCAGTCCAAGTATGTGCATTAAGTTGACGTATGCTGCATACATATTCAGTTATTAAATTGTTCTCAAGGAGCCATTATGATGAGAAAAAAGGGGGGTGTTTATATAGACAACCATTGTTTATTTGTCTATACATCTGCATCTGTAAATACATGTTGAAATAGTGAGGACACAATGCTTGTGTAAGACGTTTGTTTATGAGTGATGTTTTGCGCAGGAAAAGCTCACCCACTATTCTTCTGAGGAGGATGAGAGATGCTAACCGTAAACAGTTTACAACTCTATCACTATCTCTGACGGTCCAGGATAAATACAGGAAAAGGAGTCACAGGGCATATCCTCCTGAGGACACATTCTTCTCTTTTTCTCTCTGTCTCCTTCTGCCAGTTTAAAGGAATCGTTCACCCAAATATCAGAACTTGCTCACCCTCAAGTCATTCCAAACCTGTATGAGGTTCTTTCTTTGATTTGAACATAATTGGAGATGTTTTTAAGAATGTTGGTAACTACACAGTTGATGGCTACTTTGCTACAGTCAGTTGTCTTGATACCAGCATTCTGCAAAATGTCTTCTGTCAAGTTCAACA
Organism: Danio rerio; assembly: GCF_052040795.2. Taxonomy (NCBI): domain Eukaryota; kingdom Metazoa; phylum Chordata; class Actinopteri; order Cypriniformes; family Danionidae; genus Danio; species Danio rerio. The sequence continues at coordinate 63,161,174 of NC_141025.1, read as the reverse complement.
GAAGAAAGAGCTCATGATCAGGTTTGGAACTTTGAGTATGAGTTCACAATGATTTTTATTTATGGGCAAACTATCCCTTTAAACTGAATGAAGCATCATATTAAGTAAAATAATGTCACAATCTGACATCTTAGCTAATAATACAATCTAAGTGTTACAATTTTAAGAGTTATTAAAATTTTGGGGTGTCTGAGAGCTAGCAGAACATAATGATTGATACGGGTTTTCACCATACCTGCCAACCTGCCAACACTCTTGTTTTTCCTGGGAGTCTCCCGTATTTCAGACCCATCTCTTTAGTATAGTATTTGATCGCAACGACTGCCAGAAACCCGATCCATAGTACAGTTATTAACACCACAGTACAGTTACTAACCCGATTTTCAGCAGTTTTATTCAAATACCTCATCCCTGATCCATCACTCACCACCCGCCAGGACAAATGTTGGCAGGTATGTTTTTCACACTTTTCTTACTGTAAAAAAAAAAATCAGTCCAATTTACGGTAAAAAATGTAAAATAAATTTCTAAATGTACAGTAAACTACAATATTTCAATAATTTAATTAAAAATTTATTTATTTATTAATAAAACCCACACTATTTTTTTGTTGTTGTTCCAACTTAATGAAGTAAGTGTTCATGCTGCCTTAAAATTTTAAGTTTACTTCACTTAAATAGTGAAGTTGACTCCGGTTACAGTTAACAGGACTTAATTAATAGACACGGTCTAAGTTTAACTTAAATAGATAAGATGTTAAGTTAAATTAAGAATGATGTTGATAGGACATTATAATTCAAGTGTAATGGACATGGTTTATGTGTAGTGAACTTAAATATTGAAGTTGACTATCTCATTCACACACTACGGTAAGTTTTGCTTATTTATTTCACTTAAAAAAATGTCTTTGGGGGAACCAGAGGAAACCCATGCAAACACAGTAATGCCAACTATTCCAGCCAGGACTCGAACCAGCATCCTTCTTGCTTTGAGGTGACAGTGCTAACCACTGAGACACCGTATGCCACACTACTTACCGTAAAGGATGACTAGGGCCAGACAGAATAGGCTGACATTTTTTTGCTATTTCTGCTGAGAATTTTGTAAAAAATCTGCAGATTTATCGGGAATTATTTTGGGAGTATCGTAACTAAAATACTGTCTATAATATTTAATGTTTACAATGCAAATACATCTAGATTCACTTATTTTGTAAACAAAGCAAGACTCCTATTAAAATATATCTACTATAACAGAAAATATTACTTTACAAACTTTATTGTAAATTCATCAAATGAACACTTTCATAATAGTTAATATAATTACTAAAATAAATGAAAGAACTGAATAAATTTACTCAAGAATGGGTTAAAAGACTCGATGATGGGCTAAAAATCTGCAGAAATCTGTGGATTTTGGCATGTGCAGATTCCATATGGATCTAAGGATGACTAATGGTTCCACTACTGGACCATGATTCATTCATTCATTCATTCATTCATTCATTCATTCATTCATTCATTCTCCTTCGGCGTAGTCTCTATTTCAGAGGTCACCACAGCGAAATGTACCACCAACTATTCTAGCATATGCTGTGGATGCCATCTGCAAACCAGTATTTGTAAAACGTAAATACATTAAATATTAAGAACAGAAGTCTACAAATACAAATTTCCCCTCAAAAGCAGGTCTCTGAGATCAAACTTAGACAAACACACATGCCCCAACATTACAATGAGAAAATGGTGGTCAGTGTTCCCAGATACACTTGAGTGTTACCAGCACAAACTGTCCAAAACTCTCACAAACGCACAAAAAAGGCATAAATACTAAAAATGATTAGGTACACGCACTTGTTTTGCATGTTCAAAACATCCAAACTGATCCTGAACACACGGAAGTTTTGTCAACCCGCTTAAGCCATCTTTTACCAGCACAATCAAATTCAAAACTTGCAGAAAGACGTTCATCATCTAATGTCTTCCAAAAGTAAACAAATATAAATTTAAGTAAAAGTATTACAACAAATATAAATAAATATATCAATAAAAGTATAAATAAAATTAAAAAGTGTATACAAATACATTTTTAAAGTGGATATATTTAATTTTAAATTTGATATTTTAAATTTATATTTAAAATTAAATATAAATTGATATTTCTACTATTGAAAAAGACAAAATAATTGTTTTACAGTGCAGGCTCATTGGATAAGTTGTGCTTCAGCCTACATTTTTATCAAACCATCAAAACTTACTTTAAAATATGTTTTGATGGTTTTACCTTTGCCAGCTCTTTGCACGACACCAAATAACTCTGTCTATGATTTGTTATCAAATACATTTGCATTACTTTTCCCTTCCTATGGACAACTTTTCAGTCACGGTCAGTTTGCTGAGTAGCTCACTTTGTACGCTGTTGTATTTTTGATGCAGAGTGCTCAGGTTCTAATATTATAACATAAGTAAGTTCCGCAAAATAGTTAAAAACAATGTAAAATCGAGATAAAACTATATGTACAACTCTAAAATTTCAAAACCCCCTAAATCATTGCAGGTTTATCAATTTTAAGCAGTCAATAAAACAGAAAAAAAAGAAGAGCACACACTTAACATCGGCCAATGAACAGCTTATTCCCAGCAAACACACAACGTCATAATATGTTAATATTAAGTTAGACTTCGGTTGTCAGCGTCTAAGGACAATGTTATTTTGATGTCCAATAATGACTTGAAATTATGCTGATTCTTGGTGGATTTTAGGTTGTGTTGTGACCAAAATCCAATGTCGAGCCAACATCTTAAACCAACGCAAATTGATGTCAAACACTGACATTTATTCGTCAGGTATGGCAGCCAAAATCAAACGTCTGATAGACAAACTTTAACATCATTAGACATTGGTATTAAGTTGATTTTGGGTTGGAAGTTGTGTTCTGACGTCAACCCGATTTTCCTTTCCAGTCAAAATGCAACTTCCCATGACGTTGGAGTACAACATCAATCTCACATCATGTTGATGTCCTGTGCCCGATGGGTTTATTTAAAACAGCAATTCAGAACAATAAAATCAGTTTATAACCTGAAATAAATTGTCATCTTTATATAATGCCAACATCAATCACAAGTCAAAAATGATGGTAAAGTTCATCAATAAATAGCATTATAACAGCCTTTAAATACCTTTAAATAATAAATATACTTCATGGCTTAGCTCACAGGATGATGGTCACTGGTTTGAGTCCCAGCTGGACTAGCAGGTCTTTCTGTGTGGAGTTTGCATGTTCTCCCCGTGTCTGCATGGATTTCCTCAGATGCACCAGTTTTCCCTATAGTCCAAAGACATGCAGAATAGGTGAATTGGATATATTAGTTGGCAATAGTGTGTGAACGAAAGAGTGTGTGGGTGTTTCTCGGCACTGAGAGTACAACCCAGTCAGTCATCCACCGGTAAAGCATATGCCAGAATAATTGGTGAATCATTCTGGTGTGGTGACCCCTGATAAAGCAGTGAATACGCCGGAGGAAACTAAGTGAGCAAGGGTTGTATTGTTTAAAAGTAAAAAGCAACAAAGTCCATTTAACTTACTCACAGCATCCGTTTTTGTTCAGTGAAATTAAATGTCAATGTGGCCTTGTGTAAGACTGGACCAGAGGCAGTTCCTGCACTTTAGATGCGCTCAGTCGATAGCAAGCTGATAGAGAAAACACCTGGACAGCTGTAAGTGAGCACTGAGCAGCCACATTCTGCCTGGATAACACTAGCTGATACAGAGTCTGAATCTAGAGCACTGGTTGCTGCTGAGCTGTTCCACATTACTAAATGATGTCCTGGTCTTGTATCACCTCTGAGTTAGAGGAATAGATGAAGGGTTCCCAAACTTCTCAGCCCGCGTCCTACAAATTAATAGTTCCAGTGACTCATCCTGACCAGCCACAATTCTCAAAGGTAGTAATGAACTTACAAACATTGCACACAATAGTGCACACACACTAATAGAAACAATATAAGCACGAGCATATTTACAACACAAAAATTGTAACAGACAAACAACCATATCATTTTTTAGAGCCATTATTCATTTGTTTAATTTAACAACAACCTCACTTAATGAGAATGGTGGGCACAATGTTTACAGCACAAGACTATTCATGGTTTAATTTTGGAGGCCTTCATTTGGACATCCTCATGTTCAGTTATTGCCTTTATTTTTAATGTATGTGAGTACCGTAAAGGTGTCAAAGTTTAACATTGTACCGTAAAATCAATCTGCGGCAACTAACAATATTTCTGTGTCATTAATCTAGCATAATAACCCCATATAAACTCTATAAAGCTCTAGCTCATCTTTATTCACAAACTTTCCATAGTCTTCCTTGATGGATTAAAAAACTCTTAGACATAACACATTTACATTTCCTTCTAATTAAGAATGTCCCCAGACATTCACATGCTCCTTTTTGACCTCATTGCAACTGACATGAAGAAAAAACGTGCGAGGATTGAAGTAAAAAAAAAAAAAATATCCAGCCTAATACTTTTTTTTTTTTGAAAATGATGCATTATTTTTTCACTATTTTATTTCCTTTTTGGTTAGATTTTGATTTGAATATTGTTTTTTCTTTTGTAGTGTCGACTAGTAGGAACTGTACAGCTTAGTCACTAGAAGAATAGAAAGTTTCTTATAGTCAGTTAAATGTCTATTGAAGGAGCAGTATCAGCAGATATTAAGCAAACAGCCTACTAATAATCAAGCGGACCATAAAACAAAGTGTTACCCTGCTTTTTTCTTACAGTTTTTTTTATTTTCCCTCATAGAAATCTGATATATGGCATTATATGCAAATTACATATATGGCATACAAGTTCATATTCTGATTTTATGTATATAAAATATGTAATTTATGCATTATATTTTACAAAATGTTGAAAAAATGACTACTTTCATATGTTTTTTTTTCAATCAATGGAATCAAAAATAAATACATATATGGTAAAATATATTAGAATTAATTTTATAAACTGTATGTGTTCATACAGTTCATATAATATAGTTATCCAGGCAATGCAGTGGCATAGTAGGTAATACTGTCGGCTCATAGCAAGAAGGTTGCTGGTTGAGCCTCGGCTGGGTCTGTTTCTGTGTGGAGTTTGCATGTTCTTCCCGCATTTGCGTGGGTTTCCTCCAAGTGCTCTGGTTTCCTCCACAGTCCAAAGAAATGTAGTACAGGTAAATTGGGTAGGGTAAACTGTCCGTAGTAAATGAGTGTAAATGGATGTGTGTGGATGTTTCCCAGGGATGGGTTTGGGCTGGAAGGGAATCCGCTGCGTAAAAACGTGCTGGATAAGTTGGTAGTTCATTCCAGTGGCGACCCCGTATTAATAAAGACCGAAAAGAAAATGAATTAATATATTCAACCCAATATACGTGAAAACATATCATCGTATACATTTCTGGAGAGCTTTTCTGTCGAGCATTTCTGGAGAGCGTTTCTGAATTATTTAGCCAGATCTACACATGGCTCCACACTATGCGGTGGTTTTATGCCGCCTATGGCTTCTGTTTTTTTTCGCAGTACCAGCTGACTGCTTACCTCAGTGTAAACAGCTTTTCCGCTGTTATTAGTTTGCCCGGTTAGCTCGCCACATACGTCGGTGGACTTTAGACGCAGAAAGGAGTTAACTGTGATGATGGGGTTTGAGTTTGATGAAGAATGGTTCCAGGGGTCCGTTCTTCGTACGTGGATTACTCAGTTAGCTGGATTTGGTTATTGACGATTTGACACGATCCAGGATCGTTTTGTTCTTCAAAGCTGATCCAAGAGTTGTTGTCATAGCAACAGATCTGGTAGCTTAAACCTGATCGGAAGCAGGTTCGATTCATATAAACAGGATTAGATCGGCACAGTTTAAGCAAAGATAATACAGAAAGTATGTACCGAATGCTGATATTTTCTTACAGTAGTAGTTATATACACTTGGGAAAAGAGTAAATTTTTTTTAACTATATGTATAAAGTTATAGTTATTAATAAAACAAATAAAGTTATATAAATTAATAAAACTTATGCAATCTGCACCCTCGAAATGAAAGTACAAAGACTTTCTCTTGGTGCAAGGAGAAAACTTATTGATATTAACTTTTTTTTTTTAGATCGCTTAGTACAAATTGTGTATAACAAACATGCACAATATGTGACTTTTTTTTAAAGCAATAATACATTTATGCAGTCATGAACATGTTTTGACAGCTAATATGACAGTGATTTGATGCTTCACAAAAGTTGCAGACGCCTTTACCAATATCAAAATGCTTTTGTAAACAACCACTTATTCTTTACACCGATTAAAAACCGGCTACTATAATAAAGAAAATCTTTTCTAAATGTAGAACTAAATACATTGATATGCATGATAAATACATGATAAATACTCTTAAAACATAAGAGTGTAAAGCCTGCAGCTCACAACAAATGTGGAAGGTTACTGCGTGTCATATTTAACAAACCGTTTATTGCTAATTTGATGTAATTTTGCTTACATGGATAATTGAATATTAATCAGATGATGTCATTACGCAGCTGTGCCGTCAGCCAATCATTGCATTGCTGATCATGATTTCGAGGATCGATAGATCTGTCCTTCACAACACACGCAGCGATCTCAGATCAGTTCATCCAGACATTCTAATCTGATTCGCTAACTTTCGAAGAACCAAATTAGCGAGAGATCAGTTATCGAGATGAAAAGATCCAGGATCTGCCAAATCATCTTAGATCATTTAAGCAAGGTACGAAGAACGGACCCCAGAAAGCAGGTAAAACAAAAACAAAAGTCAGTTAGTCAGTCAGTCAGTCAGTCGACAGCGGCCTCAGGTGGATTTACATGAGAACAGCAAGCGCAAATGGCACTCGCAAGAGAAATTTGAGATCTGAAAAAGCGTTCACAGCGACCTCCTCGCGAAAACAAAAACTGCAAAAAAAACTTACCTCCTAAGATATCTACATAATTGTAATTCCAATCATTGGAAACATGTATGTAAAAGGCAATTTTTGCAATATTAAAAATGTTGCATGTATTACACATATTTTCTGTATGTGAAATCCAAATTTGAAATTGAATGCCATTGAAGTAATTTGCACAAATTTTTATGTCTGGGGTTTTGATATAATTCTTTACCACAGTTTTGACACAATCTGTAAAAAGCACCATAAAAATAAGATTTTATATGCTTTAGATAAGGGTTGCTCAACCCTGTTTCTAGAGATCGTCCTTCCTGCAGATTTCAGTTGCAATACATATCAAACACACCTGCAATGATCAAGTGATGTTCAGGTGCTAATTAATTGGTTCATGTGTGTTTGATCAGGGTTGGAGCTGAACTCTGGAGGAAGGTAGATCTCCAGGAACAGGGTTGACCACCCCTGCTTTAGATTGTTGGAGAACTATCACCATCTTATCCTATTATACTTCGTGCGAAAGTCAAATAGGGACTGAAAACACACACAATCTAAGTGAAGAAGTGACATTTCATTTTGCGTCCAATCAATGACCCAGGGTTAACTATTTTAAATGTGAAAATGCCTTTTTATAGCTCTCCCACTGAGACTTGAGATTGACAATAGAGCAGAAAAGCTGTCATGATTAGTGTTCTTTGCACACTTAACCATGTGAATGCAGCATTTGTACTTCAGATGTATTTGGAAAGATCTGTTGGTGGTTTTGGACTGCTACGAATAATTTATAAATATTAGTTCAAGGATGATGTCATTATATAAACCAAAAATAACCCAAATCTGCTGTAATAATAACCCAGGTCCGAACCCTTAGAGCAATTTTTCATTTCCGTTGTATTCCCCTTTCTTCCACTTTTAGTAGACACTTTATACCACAAATACTTCAACACATTCAATTTCAAATTGGACAATATAGGCTTCATATATTCTGTAAAATAGTACATTTAACTCATATTATACTAGATTTATTTCCTAAAGTCTTGAGTCCAAAACCAACACAGGACATGGAAGAAAAAAGCAGTTTGACACCAGTCGTATTACTGCCGGTGGTTCTGAAACTGTGAGTGCTTGTTCACCCATGCTGACCTGCTCTCGTATCATATTTTTCTCCCTTAACTTATTGAAAACAAGACAACCGCAGGTATTTGCAGGGTGCTATTATAAAGCAAAGTTGTATTACTAATTTATGGATTAAATAAACTCCCTAAAATGGCCCTTATCTGACCCCCCTACCAAAATGGGCTGGTAATCTCATTCGGTTTCCCTAAAGCCTCGGCCCTGCTCCAGGCGAAGAACAGTTTTATAGCATCTCCTTGAATCCTGAGACACTCTCCTTCCTTTTTTTTTTTTGTCATGCTCAGCAGGCTAGCGGGGGAGTTTATTATTTAAAGAGTGTTCTCCTCCACATCAAGCATACACCAGCTTTCCTATCTGCCCTGTATCTGTTCCGCTTTGATATGAGAATGTAATTTTAGGAAATTGGGAGAGAAAAGGAAGCAGCATGCTGCACTTTGTAAACCCCAAACTTCCTGTGCCGATGTTTTAGTGTTTGATTGGTATCTCCAGCTGCTAATGCTCATGTCTTTTTCACACTGCTCACACAGAGAAGTGGTACTGCTGTGTAACTGCAACCAGCAGAGCTTATGAAGAGGCAAATTTAAACTAACTATTCAAACACTGACTGTAAAATAATACGATTTTTTTATTGCAATATATTTGTGTTTTAGCTAGTCATTTGCGGTAGCACATCTGTAGTACATTGTTGCATAAAAAAGATATATTACTAAAGACATATTAATAAATGCTTTCTCAGAGGATTTTCTCGATAATTTCTATACTTGCATGAAAACTAGTTCTTGTATACTTGTTTTTCTTTCATTTGAAAGTGATGAATCGAGGCTCACACAGAGTTTAACATCTTCTCTGATGAGCATGATTCACTTCCAGTGGTTTGGAAAAGTCAGAAATTATGAAATTGGTGAGAAATTCCTTGGGTTGACCATTGTCAGTCCATCTCAGGTGTAAGCCAACAATTGTAATGTTTTGCTACCTTGAGAGAGCCTCTGAATTGATCACGTTATAATTTTATTAAAATTTTTAATTTTAATTCTTTGACTGCATTTTCGCTCACTTCTACAGTACATGATGAGAGTGCAGCGGCGATCATAATTTACTGTAGCATTTCTACCCTCCATCTGAACCAAAAAGACACGTGTGACAACCAACTTAATCAAGAGTGTGGAGGCACTAGTTAGTTTTTTTGTTCAACAGCAAAAACAATTCTAGTTAGGTGGAAAAACGGGAAGAAGTGGGTTTCTTTCAGATGAAGATAGTTGTAGAAAAGAAATGAAGCTATAGTTAGTGACTATAGATTGGAGGATCGTGATAAGCTAATGTGAGCCAGCTTGGTCAATCATGAGTTTGTGCTCCTCTCGAAATAAGTTTAACATTAAACTTTACAAAGAGGAGGATCACTAAAACATGACTACACCATTCGGAACTCACTAGATTCCCCTAAACCAGTTTTTAAAAACATCTTTAAATTCTAACCTCACAGAATTATGGCTTTCTATCATATACTTCTATCAAATATAAAGTTATTAAAGAGAGAGTTTACCCAAAAATCACATTTCTGTACAAAACAATTCTGTCTCCCAAAAAACAACCACTCTGGGGTATGTTTCTCAAACACTGACGTAACTCCCGGCTGAACTATCATGGTACGATGCATTGTTTGGAAAAAGAACTATGTAGTGACGAGTGTTTCCAAAAACCCATAGTTTCTCTGTTGCAGATCCATCGCTTCAACCACATTAGTTATAATGTAAAACGTCCATAATGATGCTCTAAACTGGGTGGAGTAACTACTTCTTTAGAGAAGAACCCCATAATTTCTTTGTGCAAATTATATTGTTTTACACGCACATACACTTAAAATAAAATTCAATATTCAATTTGGTAAAAACATGCACTCGCTTTCCATATTAACCGAAATATATGCAAAGGGCACATAGGGCCTGTGTTTGCTTTATTAATATTATTGAGAAGTTGAACATTACATATTCTATTCTAAAACATAAAATCACTTACAAAAGTTAACACTATTCTAATTGAATTTCATTCATTTAATTTCAAATCATATGAATAACTAAATAAATAAATAATGAGGCAATTTATTATCAAATGAAATGTAATATTTATTATTTATTACAAAAAAATCATACTTTAATATTAATACAATTATTATTATTATTATTATTATTATTATTATTATTATTATTATTATTATTATTATTATTATTATTATTATTATTATTAAGTAGGATATTGTTCATTTATTTTTTAAGAAAAGTCTACTTTTACAATTTGACATTTGTGAACCACTGCAGAAAGTTTTAACCAGCAGGCTCAGGTCATATACAGTACAGACTATAAATTAAAAGAATTAATGTATGCTTTTTGTTTTCACAAGCTTTGGACACATAACACAAATTCCGCTTTTTAATAATAGGTCACCTATAGCTTTCGCCATGAGGCTGTGTTCAAAACAACATCAATGTTTTCAAAGTGCATTGCGAAGGGAGCACAATTGTAAACATGAAAATCGCTAAGAGAGATGACCTTAACGCTTTTTTATTTTTGAAAATTCCAACTTTGAATGTTAGAATGTTCCAAATGAATAGGGCATAGGGGGGATAAGTGGGAATGGAACACAGGAACTATGTTTCTAACTACAGCTCCGGAGGTATAGTTGCGAGTGCTCAAGTTTGCGATGCAGTTTGCGAATGTTCGTTGGAGCGACGGATTTGGGAAACACCATATCAACAAACTATGTTTGCAACGACGGAGCTTGCGACCTTAATTGGCTAACAATTAATTTGGGAAATGCACCCCTGGTTTGAAATAAGTCAAGGGTGAGTAAATGATGACAGAATTTTAGTTTTTGGGTAAACCATTCCTTTAAAGTAAATTTTGTCCCCTCCTCCTCCAAAATTCTTAGTATATAAATGATATAAAAGTCTAAACTATAAAACATAAAATTTGAATTTTGAAAAAAAAAAAAACAATTGTGAGATACAAAATCTGAATAGCAAGATATACTTAAGCTCTCATGACGTAAACAATCTGCATTCTTTATCACAATAAGCTAAAACAAGTC